>NC_091066.1:135031007-135354444 GCF_000393655.2 Nicotiana sylvestris
GCGTGAGAAAGTGAGAAGTAAAGATGGATAAGAAATCTTTGGATTTTGTGAATAAAGATTGAACAACATGTGCTTGAATAATATAATCAATGAACAAAAAAACTTTTGTATATTCACTCTAGTCAACCTTACAATGTATTTCTTCTCAGAAAATCCTCTCCCCCCTTTGCTCTCTATCTCTTACTACTTATAAGGGATATTCTCAAGAAATTCTAAAAAGTACAATATAAGAAATATTATGGTATCCTTTTCTAAGCCAATCTTACCATTGCAATTACAACTTCGATTACTCGTCCTCGGCAATGACCCTTACAAGAGTGACCTCTTCGTTATAATGTAGTGGTCGATCCCGTTCTTGCCACGACTTATCTTCAGCTACCGAGTTGCCGAATTTTGACCAATACAGTTAGTCCATCCACTTGTTGGGGTCGTGATCTTGCATGCCCTCGAGAAGCGGACTTGATCATCGTTTGTTTAAGGAGAAATTTGGTCGTAAAGATTAGGTTGAAACGACCGGGGTCAAGGAGAGGAGGCGTAACCAGCAAGGCTGTGATTGGTGTGACTAGCGTGGGATGACGTCACAGCCATGCACGTCATCATTACACGTCTTCCCGAGGCAACGTTTGTTCTTCCGTCATTTCGATTTTGGTGTCAACATCGTTTTGCTGCTTCGATTTTTGTGCCAACAAGCCTTATAAATAGATGGAGGCTTAATATTTTGGAAGTTTCCACCATTCTCTACTTTGCATGAACACTGTTCTTCGATCTTCTTCCCCAATCCCTATACTGAAATTCTGCTACTCCGATTTCATCTTTTCCTCCTTACCCAACTATTATCTTCTTCTCTGGGCTTGGTAGCGTACGTTTTATTATAATAATATGTCACAACCCTCTCACATTTATGATGACGTTTCTGATGCCACTCCGTTATCGGTGGCCCCTCCTCTAGGTGGTGAGGATTTTGTGGCTGAAGAAGATGACAGCTTTCCTACCCCGGAGGAGGTAGTTCTTAGAAATCCTTTGGCTAGGAACGATTTCCCAAAGGAGCCTGCTCCTGCCCCCACTCATGTGCTATCTGAGACTGGACCATCTCATATAGCCGAGCTTTAGTCCAAATATCGCATTCCCCCTCCCCCCATGTCGAGATAATTCTAGTCGGTGGCGACATCGTGGAGGTTCATTGACCCGGGTATTGCACCTTTTATGTCTACCAGCTCTTATTCGGTTACACTTTTCTTCTCCTTTCTCTAGCGGAGGAATTTTGCCAATTTTACAGTGTCTGCCCGTCGCAACTCTCTCCTTACTTGTATAAAACTTTCTTGATGCTGACGAAGTACGCGGAGTTGGCTGGTTGTGAGGTTAATATTCATCACTTACTGCACTTATTTACGCCTAGTTTTTATAGAGGCACCATGATACACCTGCGACATCGTGGGACTAGAGGGTTGATAGACGGAATGGATGATAGAACGAATCGTAAGTTCTAGCACAAATACTTCTTTATCAAGACCGAGCATTTGGTGACGGACCCCACCGGGTTTCCTGAGTAGTGGAATCACAATCGTAAGTGTTTCTGTTATGCGCTTGTTGTCTTCTGTCGTCCTTTCATTTTTAGCTCAATTGTGGCTTTTTTGTTCTTCGGCTGAAAGGCATACGCCCTCTCATGTCCTTGATATTGAAGATTGGTGTCTCGTGTGCTGCCTCACATGGTGGGGATTTGCGACTAGGCTGCTTTCTTCAAGCGTTTCGGACCTAAGGTCCCATCTAGTAAGTGTTATTTTGCTTCATCCTTCCATCGTTTACCGTTATTCATTCGCGCGATCTCCTTTTGATGCTAGGTCAACGAGTCTCCAAGAAAAGGCTCCAGTGTCAGCGTTCCTCTAGGCTATCGCATCAGTTGGGATACAATTTGCTTTGGCCGAATCCATTCGTGGAGGTCGTGCTCAAACTCCATCGATGAGGGATTTCGCCCCTCAGGCTGTTATGCGGGATGAGATCTCTTCCCTTCCTGTCTACCATCTTATAGACGAGTCTTCCAATGGAGAGGAGTCGCCATCGAGGAAAAGGCGAAGGGTATAACTCAGGGAGGCCATCGTCACTGATATTGAACCGGAGAAACACTCTGTTCCGAAAGTTGCATCTGCACGTATGCTAGACGTAAGGGCCATGTTCATGACGAATACTGTTATGGAGGGGAGGTCCTCTAGAGCCGAGGGGGTGCGTGATGTCGAGGAGTTTGTACGGACCATAGAAGGTGGTGCGTTACCGGCGAAGAGGGATAGGGCGGTACTTGCATGGGATGATGGCTCTGGCTCGGGCATTGATCCTGAAGAGGTATGTGCATTCTTGGAGAGGAATACTCACGTGGAGGTGAGGACGGCAGGTCCTAACCGACACGTAATCATTCCTGTGGGTTATGACCTTTTGGCTAACTCTGAACAAGCGGTGCCGTCCTTCGCTCCCTTATGTGCGACTTCTGAGAACACGGCGCTACAGGCGATGAGTGATGCAGAGTTATCGCTGAGTATTTCTGGCATGGCTTTGTGAGTAAGTGCTTTTTAATGTTAGGATTTGTTTCGCATATGTAATCTGCTAACTCCAACTCTTTTTTTGGGCTGTCAGACTCTCATTATGGGGATCAAGCGTGACCAGCAGAGGACGGCCATTTTTAAAAAGGTGTCTAATAGGTACAGAGAGTACCATACCAAGCACTAAACACTGGCCGACGTCTTTAGCCAAGATAGTGAGTTTTAGCTTTTTCTTGATGGGCTCAAATAGATGGAAGAGGAGATGATGAGGAAAGTTGATGACCTAAAGGAGTAGGACGATGAGCTAATGAAAGCCATCAGTCAGTGCAGCGAGCTTGAGGCCGCTCTTATGGACAAGGAAGATGAGCTCAAAGTGAGCAAAGGGTAATGGTTGAGAATGCTGACCTTCAAGCGTGGGTGGACTCCTTTACTACCGAGCTTAGGAGGAGAGAAGCAGAGGCTGTCGATATAAGGGGCGAGTTGAGCATTAAAGTCGAGGAATTGACTCGTGCCGAGAAAGGCAGAATAGTCACCATGTCTGAAGCAGCGGCCTTAGATGATGCCCTCCGTGTTTGTACGTCTGAGCGGGATAATGAGGTGGAGATGTCGTCGCTTAAGGTGGCGAGGTTAGATGAGCGGATCCAAGATCTGGAGGCGGAGTTGTTTGGATTGAACGAGCAGGTTGTGGCTTTGAAGGCTGAGAAAGTGCGATGACAGTCACAACCATCTACATCTTATATTGCTGCCGACCCCATGGTGTCGCAGTAATTGTATGAGATGTGGGTTCATGCCGAGGCTTAGCTTGATGTGTACAAGTCCCTGAAGGCCGATGGGAAAGTTTCCTAAGCGGAACTCGAGGGTGTCCGTGTTAAAGCACGTGCGGCCCGTGAAGCTTGTGGTTACACCCCTGGTACACCTGGCGGGGATGAGATTGATGATGATGCAGACAGGCTCGCCTCCGATTCTTGGTATGATGACGAGTACGCTAATGAGGATAACGCAGCATAAAGCCGTCATACTTAGTTGTTTCTTATTTTGTTTTGCTATTTTTGGTGAGGGTGTTGTTGAACCCCTTTGTAAAATGTAGTTTGAACAGTTGAAATGGAATGACTACCTTTTGTTGTATATTTCCGGGTTATCATTATCTTTTTGTTTGCTATACGGTAAAGTTCTTGACTTTTTTGGCCGCTTGCGGGTAATGTTTTGGCGTAGTCGATCATAGATTGTAAAGTAGTTTAAGCGAAGTTGAATGTAAAGCGAATCGAGTGAGGTCGAATGTAAAGTAATTTGAGCGAGGTCGAATGTAAAGTAATTCGAGCGAGATTGAATGTAAAATGTAGAACAACTTTGGTAGAGGTGTGCGAAGATGCTGCTTTATTTCATTCATTGGAGAGTGTTACATGTTTTTTTGTTCCATACACATACTGGAGAAGTTCTAGTGTACCTAGTCCCTCTATCGTTCGGCGTGGAGAAGAAATCAGCAGGTGCAGCGATAAACCATACTTGAACTTCGAGACGTCCCCTTTGTCGTCTCGTTAAAACCTCCCCGAGAAAACCCAATTAGGACAAAACCTGGGAGAGGGAAAAAGAGTATGACTTGAAGGGCGTCCTTTTTCAGAAGTTGAAGTATTTGAGGTGGGCGACATTCTAATTGTTTTGTAGTAGTTTTCCTTCCGTTGTTTCTAGTTGGAATGCTCCTTTGCTTGCTGCTACCGTGATTTTGTATGGCCCGTCCCAATTGGTTCCTAGTTTGCCTTCTCTCGGGTATTTGCTCGCTTGTGTTTTGGCCTTGAGAACATAGTCTACGACTTTGAGTGGTCGTATTTTTGCTTTTTTGTTGTAGTACATTTCTGCTTGTTGTTTTTGGGCTATTATTCTTACGTAAGCCATGTCTCTTCGTTCTTCTGCTCGTCGAGGTCTTGTTTTGTGTTCTCGTCATTGTTTTGTCCACTTTCATTGGAGTATCTCAGGCTAGGTTCCCCGACCTCAACAGGTATCATGGTGTTACTCCCGTAGATTAGTGAATATGGCGTTTCGCATGTGCTCATTTTTGGTGTAGTGCGATAGGCCTATAGTACCTCTGGTAGCAATTCTGGCCATAATCCTTTGGCTTCCTCAAGCTTTTTCTTCAAGATATTCAATATTGTTTTGTTTGAGTATTTGGCTTGACCGTTATCGGCGGTATGATATGGCGTGGAGAGTATTCGCTTGATGTGCCATTTTTCGAAGAACTCGACGGTCTTTTTCCCGATGAATTGGGGCCCATTGTCACAACTGATTTCTTTAGGGATGCTGAAACGGCATATGATGCTTCTCCATATGAATGTAATGACTTCCTATTCACGTATTTGGGTGAACGCACCTGCTTCCACCCATTTGGAAAAGTAGTCAGTTAAAACCAAAAGAAAATGTGCATTACCTCGCTTTGATGGGAGGGGTTCAATGATGTTCATTCCCCATTTGATGAATGACCATGGAGAAGTGACAGAGTGGAGGTGTTCACCCGCTTGATGTATCATAGGTGTGTACTTTTGGCACTGTTCACACCTCTTGACGTAATCGGCGGCTTCCTTCTTCATAGTGGGCCAATAATAACCTGCCCGAATGAGGTATCTGACGAGGGCTCGGTTGCCTGTATGGGCACCACAGTGTCCCTCGTGTACTTCTTCGAGCACGCGCCTTTTCTGATTCGGCCCTAAGCATTTTGCCAAGGGGCCCCCAAACGTTCTCTTATACAGGTCATGATTTATGATGATGTACCTGGCCGCCTACATTCGAGACTTTTTGGCTTCCTTTTTGTCTGGTGGGAGTACTCCCTCCTGCAAGTATGTTATGATGCAGTTACGCTAGTCCTAAGTCAAATTTAAAGAGTGTACCTCAAGTTGGTCTATTGACGAATGGAGGAGGGTGACCATGTTTTCTTTAATAATGTTTTTGGTGGCTGCTGCTAATTTGGCGAGTCCATCTACCTCGATGTTTTATGCTCGAGGTATCTGGTCGAGTCGACATTTATCAAATTCTGGCAGTAATTTATAAATTTCTGTCTGGTACTTTTGCAGCCTCTACTCTTTGATTTGGAAAGTCTCTGTGATTTGGTTGACGACGAGTTGTGAGTCACATCTGAGTATGACTCGTCATGCTCCGTATTTGAGAGCCAGCTTTAGTCCTACAATTACGGCCTCATTGTTAGTCATATCGGGGCACCGTATGGATTGGCGGATAACTTCACTTGTTGGGACCTCGAGTACGAGTCCAAGTCCGGATCCTGATGCGTTGGATGCACCATCGGTGTATAGGACCCATAGGTCGGGTGGCCCGAGAGGGGTACAAGAAGCTTCCTGCTTGACCTCGGGCATTATTTTGGCACTGAAATCGGTGACAAAATTGGCGAGTACCTGCGATTTTATACTTTGTTTTTGCGGACTAGCACTGCGCTTACCGTGACTTCTGAGACGGCCAAGTATATTAGGAGGCATTCGCCATGTTTTGCTTTGGCGAGTAGTGGGGGTAAAGACAAGTATGCCTTTAGTTCCCTCAAAGCGTCGATGCATTCTGAATTCCACTATAGCCCATTGTCTTTTTTCAGCACATTGTAGAATTTATGACACGTGTCAGATGATCGTGAGATGAACCTCGACATGGCGGCTATACGGCCAGTCAGTTTTTGCACCTTTTTCTTGCCGGTTAACACTTCGGGTATCCCTTCAATGGCTTTGATTTGATTCGGATTGACTTCGATGCCTCTTTGTGAAACCAAGAAACCGAGAAACTTGCCCGAAGTTACGCCGAAGGCATATTTTTTGGGGTTCAATTTCATGTCGTACTTCCTTAATATATTAAAGGCCTCTTTCAAGTGGTCGATGTGCTCTTCTTTCCTTTTTGATTTGACCAACATATCGTTGATGTAAACTTCCATTATTTTGTCTAGTTGATCCTTGAACATCATGGCGGCCAGCCTTTGATATGTTTCCCCTGCGTTCTTCAACCCGAATGGCATGACTCTGTAACAATACATTCCCTGATGGGTGATGAAAGTAGTTTTTTCCTGTCCTCCTCCTCCCTGAGGATTTGGTTGTAACCAGAGTAGGCGTCCAAGAAGCTTAACAATTCGTGCCTTGTTGTTGCATCGATGAGCTGGTCGATGTGAGGTAATGGAAATGAGTTCTTCGGGCAGGCCTTGTTTAGGTCTGTGAAATCTACGCACATCTGCCATTTCCCGTTTTTCTTTTTTACCATGACTATATTGGCGACCCATTAGGGGTATTTTGATTCCCGGATGGAACCGTTGGCGAGTAGCTTATCCACTTCATCACTGACGGCTTTGTTAACTGCGGCGTTAAATTTTCTTCTTATTTGCCGCACTAGGGGTAGAGTGGGTCGACATTCAACTTGTGTGTGGCAACGTTTTTCGGGATACCCGACATATCTGCATGGGAGAAGGCGAACAAATCGACATTGTTAATTAAAAACTTATGAAATTTACCTGGTTCTAAGAGTTTATGTCTGATGTAAACCTTTTTGCTGATATCGTTGCTGTCCAGTTGGACGGGATCGAGGCCTTCTACCGTTGACCCTGCTGCTTCCACAATGTCGGGGTCCTTGATGACGTCTGTTGATGCGTCGAGTCCAGCTCCCGACTTTGGTAATTGCTATGCTTCTGAGTCTGTTCCCTTTAGCTGTTGAGTGTATGTGCAATCTTGGGCGATGCAATAGCATTCTTGGGCATTGTGTTGCTCGCCTCGGATGCTGAATATCCCCTATAGAGTAGGGAATTTGATCACTTGATATAGGATTGACGGGATGGCTCTCATGGCGTGTATCCATGGTTGTCCTATTATGGTGTTGTAAGTTGTGTTCATGACATGGAACATTGTTTCTAGGGTGACATCCCCGGCCAAAACGGGTAGTGTTATCTCCTCTGAGGTTCGCTCAACTGCATTTCTAAAACATGTTAGTGTTATGCAACGTGGTACTATCTTGTCTTCGAGTCTCACTTGTGTGAGAACTCGAGGGTAGATAATACGCATGCCGCTTCTTCCGTCTACCATTACTCTTTTCACCTTAGTATCTAAAATACGTAAAGTAATAACAAAAGCATCAAAATGAGGGAAAGTCAAACTGTCGATATCTAACTTATCGAAGATGATACTTTCTCCAAGGTCGTCATACCGTTCGTGGGCGATCGACCACTTCAATTTGTATGTGGTGGTGAACTTCACGTGGTTGATCGCTAATTCATCGCCTTCGCTGATGATCATTTGGATGGTGCAGGCGGGGGAGGGTGGTTTTGGAGGGCCCTGGTGTTGTTCATGTCCGTGGCCGAAATTGGCTCATCCACGGTCGCTCATCAGCTCCCTCAGATGCCCTTGGTTCAACATGTTTACTATCTCTTACCGTAGAGATATGCAATCCTCGGTTTTTTGACCCCGCTCCTGGTGAAATTCACAGAGGACGTTCGACTTTCGGGTACTTAGGTCGGACTTCATCTTTTGTGGCTTCATCACCTTTGTGCCAAGCTTCTCTAGTGAGTACACTATTTCTGAAGGGGAAACGCATAAATTGTGAGCAGATAAGAGTGGAGGCATACCTCTTTCATTTCGTTGAGTCCCTATATGTAGCCTAGATGGCCCTTCCGCATGTCAAGTAGACGGTGGGATGGTTGTTCTGACGTAGGGTTGATGCCTTTCTCGGTTGGGATGTGGACTTGACTGATCTCTTCGACCGTCGTTACGACAATCTTTTCTCAGCTCCGTTTGGACTGATGTCAACTGGTGGGTTGGACTGTTAAGGTCTTCCTCGTCGGCTCTCATCTTGGTGCAGTAGGCATTATGAATTTCCTCCCAAGTGGTGGGAGGGTATTTCATGGGCCTACTTAATAACTTTCTGGTTGCTCTCAACCCGTTCTGAAAAGCTTCTACCGTCATCCCCTCTGATATATTTGGTAGGCTCCTTGTCACTCTATTAAAACAGGCGAAGAAGCCCCTGAGTCCCTCGCCAGGCGATTGCCTAACGGCGAATATATCATTTACCCTGGCCCCTGCCTTCTTAGCCCCGACATGGGCGGTGAAAAACTTGTCGGCTATTTCTTCGAATGTTTTTATTGATTGTGCCGGTAATTGTGAATACCAGGTTAAGGATCCCCTGTTAAGGTTTCGTCAAACTTTTTCAGTAACACTGATTGTACTTGCTCCTTCGAAAGATCGTTGCCCTTTACCGTTGTGACGTAATGAATTATGTGATCTTCGGGGTGTGTAGTACTGTCATATATTTTTAAGTATGGTGGCATTTTTTCATGCCCCAAGCCTAGGGGTGAGACCGACACTCAGTGCCTCAACTATCCTTGCGTATCACTTGTGACTCAGAGACTCTGAACATGTAATGTCGTATTTTTGGCCATGGGCCATATTGCAAGTTAATGTGCGATGCAAAATATAAAACTGAATAGAGACTAACACTGACTAGCCATCAACATAAAGCTGGGCTGGCAAGGGCGTCATATTTACTACAACTTGCAAGCCAATAAAATATACGTACAAGGCCTACAAGCCCAACATACTGTACTAACTGACAGGACATATCTACAAGCCTCTACTAATAGATGTACTATGATCGGAACAGGTCCCCAACCTACCCATAACCTATCTACATATATACACAAGACACACATCATACTGCTAGACCCGGTAACTCCGAAAGAAGGGGAGCTTACCGATAAAGCTGATCTCGGGCAATACCTAATGAGGAGGTCTACCCGTCTATCTGTCTGAACTTGCATGCATGAAATGTTGCGCCCCCAAAAAAGGACGTCAGTTACCGAGTATGTAAGGCAATATACTGAAGCTGAAACTAAACTGATAATATAATAACTGAGAACAACTGGGAGTCAAAGAAAATCTAAAGATACGCTCATCTGATAATACTGACTCAATTCTCTCAATATAGTAAGTAAAATAGATGCCCGGCCCTATAAGGCTCGGTATACATATATATCTGCTTTACCGTAGTAGGCTCACTCATAAGTGCTCGGCCATACTAGGCTCTGTATCTCAACCAACTGGGCTCGCTCATATGCGCTCGGCCACAGTAGGATCGTCATATAACTTACCATCTGATCAGAGATTGCCCAATAGGGACCTACCCATCGATTATAGCTCGATGGTAATGAAAATACTTTAATACTGTATATATAAACTCTCTGCTCTCTTGACTGGAAGAAGTAAATACTCAATTTAATATGAAGTCCCGATAAGGGAGAATACTGTAACTTATGAGAGTAGGAAATGTACATAAATTCGGGAACATGAATTTCTCTTTATGCCTCGTTATCAAACTCATGTAGTCATGAGATCATGCAAAATGAAGGAAGAGCTCAGCCTTAACATACCTGTTCCTGAAATTTATTTGAACAAAATTGTTGTTGTTCTTTGAATTTCCAATCGAACCTTGGCTAAATAATTTGGACAAAAACAACTTTGTTCCAAGTTCTTGGATTTTAAAATCCACGTCAGAATTTTTGATTAACCTAGGGAACTTTGGATGAAATAGAAATGCTACTTGGCTTAAATGCCAAATTATTGCTTCTGCTATTCACGTTAGTTGACAGAATGATGGTCTTTGATCCTTTAAGTGAAATATTTTCTTTTGTCTCATTTTGATTTGATAAAGTTCACCATAAAGTCTTGATAAGACTTTCAAATTGTGCTTTTGACACCTATTAAAGGTGATTGATGCACTTTGATAAAGAGAGGGGGCTGCCACGTACCTCCTTGGGAGGTAATTTTTGTTAAGTTTATCCTCTTATTAGTTAACCGGGTAACGTTTCGTTACCTGGTAATTAATCTATTACCCGCATAATTTAATAATTATCACAAATTACTTAAAATTCTATTTATTTTCAAAATACTTCATATATACTTTATATATTACACTACCGTGGTAATATGGTACCTAACATGGTACTAGTTTATAATTATCGAGTATTATCGCTTGACCGTATTTTATTTTAAATTGTCCAATTTCAACGAAACTCATTTTTTTTAAATTTGTGTATCCCTTTATCCTTCATAACACCTATTTATCGCTTGATATAAATAAAGTAAGTACATTAACATCAAGATGATCTCATCCCCGAGTCTACGTCGGTTAACTAAAAATGAAATTTTAACGTACGAATACGCGAGACGTAACATCCTTCCCCCCTTAGAGACATTCGTCCTCAAATGTTCAACTCCCCATGTTCTGTATAACTTTGGCAGGGTTGTCTTTGTAATAACACCACTACCAATTCTCCTCGTAGAAGCTTAATAACCCAACGACACATAGGACCATGATTATACATAACGACAATAACCAACACAAGAATTTATTCACGTACCTTATGATTTTGACGTCTTAGTCGGACCCTTCTCTGGAGGAGGGAATAGGTAGGGATATTTAGACTTCATGTTTTCCTTGGCCTCCCAAGTTATTTCTTCCACATTATTGTTTCTCCAAAGTACTTTCATGGAGGCTACCTCCTTATTCCGCAACTTGCGGATTTGTCGGTCTAGGATGGCAATCGGAACTTCCTTGTATGATACGTTCTCTGTAATCTGTACATCATCCGTGGGAACTACTCAGGTAGGATCGCCAATGCACTTCCGTAACAAAGATACGTGAAAAATTGGATGGACAGACTCCAATTCCGAGGGCAATTCTAACTCGTAAGCTACTTGGCCCACTTTCCGAATGATCCTATAAGGCCCAATATACCGTGGGATAAGCTTGCCTCTCTTGCCAAATCTCATTACACCTTTCATAGGTGACACCTTTAAGAATACCCAGTCATTAACCCTATACTCTAAATCTCGTTGCCGCACGTCAAAATATGACTTCTGTCGACTCTAAGCTGTCAATATTCGCTCCCGGATAAACTTTACTTTTTCTATGGCCTGCTGAACCAGGTCTGGCCCATATAACCCAGATTCTCCAACATCGAACCACCCTATGGGAGATCTGCACCTGCGCCCATACAAAGCCTCGTACGGAGCCATCTGGATACTGGAGTGGTAACTGTTATTATATGAAAACTCGATAAGAGGTAGATGTTCATCCCAACTTCTCTTAAAATCCAGCACACATGCTCGCAACATATCCTCGAGTGTCTGAATCGTGCGCTCGGCTTGTCCATCTATTTGTGGATGAAAAGCTGTGCTGAGATTCACCTGAGTTCCTAGACCTTTCTTAAATGACCTCCAAAAATATGCTTTAAACTAGGCCCCACAATCAGATATAATAGATACGGGTACTCCGTGTAGTCGCATTATCTCCTTAATATATAATTTTGCATAATCCTCTGCTATATAGGTAGATCTGACCGATAGGAAATGAGCTGATTTCATGAGCCTATCGACTATCACCCATATGGAATCAAACTTACGATGGGAATGAGGTAAACCTGTGATAAAGTCCATGTTAATCGCCTCCCATTTCCATGTCGGGATCTCTATAGTCTGCATTAGCCCTCCGGGCTTCTGGTGCTCTATTTTCACCTGCTGGAAACTAGGGCATTGAGTGACATACTCAGACATACTCAGCAATGTTCTTCTTCATATTGTTCCACCAATACATATCCTTAATGTCATGATACATCTTTGTCGACCTAGGGTGAATGGAATACCATGAATAATGTGCTTCTGACATAATTCTGTCTCGTAGCCCTGCTACATCTGGAACACACAAACGACCCTTGTATCTGAGAACCCCATCTCATTTGAGTTCTAACAACGACTTCTTCTATTGTGAACCCGCTCTCTCAACTTGACTAACTTTGGATCCTCGTATTGCCTCTCCTTTACTTCAGCTATAAGAGATGATTTTGCAGTATTTTGGAGTACAACTCCTACATTGACAGAGTCCACTAACTGAACCCCAAAACAAGCCAATTGATGAATCTCTCTTGTTAATTGTCTTTTCTCGGCCTTTACATGTGCTAAGCTACCAATAGATCGGTGACTTAAAGCATCTGCTACAACATTAGCTTTCCCTGGATGGTAGAGAATGTTAACATCGTAGTCTTTCAATAACTCAAGCCATCACCTTTGTCGCAAATTCAACTCTTTTTGCTTGAAGATATATTGCAGGCTCTTATGATCTGTGAATATATCAACATGCACACCATATAAATAATGCCGCCATATCTTAAGTGCATGGACAACCGCAGCTAACTCGAGGTCGTGGGTCGGATAATTCCGCTCATGTTTCCTTAACTGCCTTGAAGCACATACAATTACTTTCCCATGTTCTATCAGGACATATCCTAACCCGACATCTGAGGCATCACAATACATGGCATAACCATCTGGACCATCTGGAAGTGCCAGAACTGGCGCTGAGGTCAATTTGTTCTTAAGCTCTTGGAAACTCTGCTCACAGGCCTCTGTCTACTGAAACGTGGTCGATTTCTGCGTCAACTTTGTTAATGGTGCTGAAAGAGAAGAAAACCCCTCTACGAACCTCCAATAATATCCTACTAAGCCTAGAAAACTACGAATCTCTGTCGGAGTGGTAGGTCTAGGCCAGGATTTCACAACCTCAATCTTCTGAGTGTCTATCTTTATACCTCCGTCGGATACAATGTGCCCCAAGAATGCTACGGATTTTAATCAAAATTCACACTTAGAAAACTTAGCATACAATTTATTATTGCGGAGGGTTTGGAGTACTGCTCGTAGGTGATCCACATGCTCATCCTCTGAACGTGAATAAACCAGAATATCATCAATAAAGACTATCATGAACAGATCCAAATATGGCCGGAATATTCTATTCATCAAGTCCATAAATATGGCAGGTGCATTCGTCAACCCGAAGGACATAACAAGAAACTCAAAGTGGTCATATCGGGTCCTAAAGGCGGTCTTGGGAATATCTTTCTCCCGAACTCTAACCTGGTGGTACCCCAACCTCAAATCTATCTTTGAAAAGCATCTAGCTCCCTGCAACTGATCAAACAAGTCGTCTATCCTTAGAAGGGGGTACTTATTCTTAATAGTTACCTTGTTCAGTTGCCTATAGTCGATACACATCCTTAGCGATCCGTCTTTTTTCCGTACAAACAATACCAGTGCACCCCAAGGTGAGGTACTGGGTCTTATGAAGCCTTTCTCCAGTAAATCTTTTAATTGCTCCTTCAACTCCTTTAATTCGGTAGGTGCCATTCTATACGGAGGGATGGATATTGGTTGTTTTCCCGGAGGAAAATTGATGCCAAAATCAATCTCTCGCTCTGGAGGAATACCTAGAAGTTCATTTGAAAATACATCTGCGTACTCATTTATTATTGGAATAGACTGAAGTGTAGGTATCTCAGCATCTGCATCTTTAACTCGCACAATATGATAGATGCACCCTTTTACGATCATTTTCCTTGCCTTCAGAGAGGAAATAAACCTGCCTCTGGGTGTCACTGTATTACCTACCCATTCAAGGACTGGCTCACCCGGAAAGTGAAATCTAGTTGTCTTTGCTCGACAATCAATTGTGGCATAACAAGCTGCCAACCAGTCCATGCCCATGATAACATCAAAATCCAACATCTCTAGTTCAACTAGGTCGGCTAAGGTTTGACGACCACAAAGTGTTATCGTATAACCATGGTAAACGAGTCTAGCGATAATCGATTCTCCAACCGATGTAGATACCGCAAAAGGATCACTTAGTATTTCAGGCATTATGCCAAATTTCCACGCGACAAATGAGGTAACACATGATAAAGTTGATCTTGGGTCTATCAAGGCATAAACATTATGAGAACAAATGGTCAACATACCTGTCACAACGTCTGGTGAGGACTCTTGGTCCTGTCGACCTGTAGCGCATAGATACAATTCTGGTTACTACCTGAATTGAACCCTCTACCTCTACCTCGACCTCTACCAGTCGAAGACTGAGACTCGTGCCCTGAAGGATGCACGGACATAGCTGATCATGTTGCTGAATTCGCTGGTTGCGCCATACCCCCAGAATCTTTATTTGGGCAATCTCGCATCATATGCCCTGGACGTCCACATGTATAACAAGCATCAGAACCGGCTCGTCATTGGCCCAAGTGTCCTCGAGCACAAATGGCACATTGCGGCTGAAACGGCTCTGTCTGTCTCAAACCTCGTTGTTGCTGCAAACTTGACGCCTAGGGGCTCTCACCTGGTCCTAACTGAGTATAGCAGTCATACCTGTAACCCTGTAACTGAGGTGGCAGAGGTCTAGGTGGCCGTTCGAAGTACTGGGGCTGTAGCTCCCCTGAGACTGCTCCTGAGACATGGCAAATCTCCTCCTCTTACGTTGCCCTAACTCAGTCCTCTCCGTACTCTGCTGCCGATGCCTACCCCTCTCCATATTCTGGGCAAATGCCTGAATTCACGAGATATACATACTATCCTGTAATGCAGCGGTGGCACATGCCTCGGTCAACTCTAAGGCCAACCCCGTTATAAACCTGTGGATTCTATCCCGCATAGTAGCGATTATGGATGGTGCATATCTGGCCAATGAGTCAAAACAGAGATTATATTCTCGAACACTCATATTGCCCTATTTGAGGGCTAGAAACTGATCGAGTCGGGCCTATCAGATTTCTCGTGGTAAGTACTGATCAAGGAAGGCATTTGAAAAATTCTCCCAAATAGCAGGAGGTGCATCACGTCCCCTAGACCTTTCCCATCCCTCATAGAGGTGATCTATGAAATCCTACGGGTCCTCCCTCTGATCTGTCCCCGTGAACTCTGGGGGATTAAAGCAATAAACTCCCGGACCCTTGAACTCCCATATCCCTCAGAAGGTCCTACACTAGCGGATGCCCTAGCCTGTTGCTGGGTAGCTACCAATTGTGCCAATAAATGCACCACATTTCTCAAGTCTGGATCTGATAGAAGCGGAGGGGGAGCTAGATGTGCGGTCTCCCTAGGAATCTCCTTAGGTGGCGGAGGAGCCAGTAATCGCTGGGTAGGGGTCTCTCCTTGCGACTCCGATTGGGCCCTATCTATTGGGGGTACCTTGCTAGTCCCCTTACCTACTACTGGTTCTTTCCTCTAACTAGCCGTAGTCTTCTTAGTTATCGTCATCTATGCATGCAAATGTCAACACGTAAGTTTAAATCAAATTTTCTATAACTCAGTGCTACAACACGATTTAGATTTGAAAGAACGGTAACCAACTCCTAAATACCCCGTAGTCCCCTACTTATATAATGTGGTGCGCCATACATTTATAAACAAGACCCTAATAGACACGGCTTGTAGACTCCCTAGGACAGAACTGCTTTGATACCACTTTTGTCACGCCCCACGCCTAGGGGTGAGACCGGCACTCAGTGCCTCAACTATCCTTGCGTATCACTTATGACTCAGAGACTCTGAACATGTAATGTCATATTTTTGGCCATGGGCCACATTGCAAGATAATGTGCGATGCAAAATATAAAATTGAATAGAGACTAACGCTGACTAACCGTCAACATAAAGCTAGGCCGACAAGGCCGTCATATTTACTACAACTAAAAAGCCAACAAAATATACGTACAAGGCCTACAAGCCCAACATGCTGTACTAACTGACAGGACATATCCACAAACCTCTACTGATAGATGCACTATGATCGGAACAGGGCCCCGACCTACCCATAACCTATCTACATATATACACAAGATACACACCACACTGCTAGACCCGGTAACTCCGAAAGAAGGGGAGCTTACCGATAAATTTGATCTTGGGCAATACCTACTGAGGAGGTCTACCTGTCTATCTATCTGAACCTGCATGCATGAAATGCAGCGCCGCCTGAAAGGGATATCAGTACAAAATAATGTACTGAGTATGTAAGACAATATACTGAAGCTGAAACTGAACTGATAATATAATAACTGAGAACAACTGGGAGTCAAAGAAAATCTAAAGATACGCTTATCTGATAATACTAACTCAATTCTCTCAATACAGTGAGTAAAATCCGGCCTTATAAGGCTCGGTATACATATATATCTGCTCTGCCGTAGTAGGCTCGCTCATAAGCGCTCGGCCATACTAGGCTCTGTATCTCGACTAACTGGGCTCGCTCATATGCGCTCGGCAACAGTAGAATCGTCATATAACTTACCATCTGATCAGAGGTTGCCCAATAGGGGCCTACCCATCGATTATAGCTCGATGGTAATGAAAATACTTTAATACTATATATATAAACTCTCTGCTCTCTTGATTGGAAGAAGTAAATACTCAATTTAATATGAAGTCCCGATAAGGGAGAATACTGTAACTTATGAGAGTAGGAAATGTACATAAATGCGGGAACATGAATTTCTCTTTATGCCTCGTTATCAAACTCATGCAGTTACGAGATCATGCAAAATGAAGGAAGGTCTTAGCCTTAACATACCTGTTCCTGAAATTTATTTGAACAAAATTGTTGTTGTTCTTTGAATTTCCAATCGAACCTTGGCTAAATAATTTGGACAAAAACAACTCTGTTCCAAGTTCTTGGATTTTAAAATCCACGGCAGAATTTTTGATTAACCTAGGGAACTTTGGATGAAATAGAAATGCTTCTTGGCTTAAATGCCAAAATATTGCTTCTTTTATTCACGTTAGTTGACAGAATGATGGTATTTGATCCTTTAAGTGAAATATTTTCTTTTGTCTCATTTTGATTTGATAAAGTTCACCATAAAGTCTTGATAAGACTTTCAAATTGTGCTTTTGACACCTATTAAAGGTGATTGATGAATCACTTTGATAAAGAGAGGGGGCTGCCATGTACCTCCTTGGGAGGTGATTTATGTTAAGTTTATCCACTTATTAGTTAATCGGGTAATGTTTCGTTACCCGGTAATTAATCTATTATCCATATAATTTAAGAATTATCACAAATTACTTAAAATTCTATTTATTTTTAAAATACTTCATATATACTTTATATATTACACTACCGTTGTCATATGGTACCTCGCATGGTACTAGTTTATAATTATTGAGTATTATCGCTTGACCCGTATTTTATTTTAAATTGTCCAATTTCAACGAAACTCATTCTTTTTAATCTGTGTACCCCTTTATCCTTTATAACACTTATTTATCGCTTGATATAAATAACGTAAGTACATTAACATGAACATAATCTCATCCCCAAGTCTATGTCGATTAACTAAAAACAAAATTTTAACGTACGAATACGCGAGACGTAACAATTTTGAAAGTTTTGGGGATGGTATGTGGAGCCGTCTCCTCGCTGTATGGTTGTTCGACGAACCAACGAACATCCCGTTTTGGTAGCAACTTTGGGGCGCCCGGTATCTTATCGACCCTTTCTTCATGTTCCCTCATTTAATCGTGGAGTGCTTTGTTCTCGTTTTTAATTTCTTCCATTTTCTTGAGGATGGCTGCAAGTGTGTCATTACCTGTATCAGCAGTGGTGTAAGTGTTACCTATTTTGGGGGTGGGCTATTCTCCGGTGGTCGTCGTGGTATCCGCTTGCGCGGTGTTTCTATTATCCCTTTGACCGGTTTGTCGAGTATGATGTTTAGAGTGCTCGTCAGCCGCTCTTCCAGTAATCGTTTCACTGCTAGTGGTGCTTCCTCAGCTGTAGACGTGAAAGATCCTTTTTCGCGCGAAGCGGTTACACTTTCATGAGGGGGAGGTGAATCACTTTGCCTGGGTGTAGCACTTGGTGTTCTCATTATCTTCCCTACAATCTTTGTTGATGGTGTTCAAAATATTGGTAGCGACACCTACTATTTCTTTCTGTCTTGCATCTCCTTTTCCTGCCATCGTTAGTTTGTGCAAACGAAGAAGAGATGACAATTTCTCCCATTTTTTTTTCGATCTAGAAGGAGCTAAAATTTCGACTAAAACTTCCCCACAGACGACGCCAAATTATTTGAGCAAAAAAGTGTTTAACTTTTTTACTTAAATTAATTAATGATGAATTAAAGGGCGAGTTTAGTTGAACTTAATAAATTCTAAATAAAATATAATATGATACTTGCGATATAAATAGAGCTCAAGAGCATTAAACAACAGATTTAGTACTCAATGTGTGATGACCCAAGGAGTCATTTTATGAATTAAGACTTCGTTCTAGGTTTATTAGCCATAAAAGACTAATTTTAAATACCTCGATTTGCGTGAGCATTCCGGGCGTGAAACCGGAAAGCTTTTATGTGAAAATGTAAGAAATAATAATTTATATAATTTAAGTTTGATTTTAGTTGACTTTGGTCAAAATTTTGAGTAACAGACCCGGATCAGTGTACCGACAATCCCGAAAAGTCCGCAGTAAAATATGGGACTTGCGCGTGTGCCCGAAATTTAATTTCGAGGTCCCAAGCCTTAGAAATCAATTTTTGAAAGAAATTATTTTGCTGAATTATTAATGAAATAAAGAAAAGAATTAATGTTTGAAACCATTGGTATCGAGCCGGTATTTTGGTTTCAGAGCTCGATACAGGTTTGTTATGGTATTTAAGTCTTATTTGTGATATTTTGTGAGAATCGGAGTTGATTTGACGTGATTCAGATGTCCGGTTGAGAAATAGTGAAATTTAAGTGTTCTTGAGAAAAATCATGAGTTTTGAGGTTAAATTCATTGTTTAGATGTTATTTTCATGATTTGATCGCACGAGTAAGTCCACACGATATTTTTAGACTTGCGTGCATGTTTGATTTGGAGCCCCGAGGTCTCAGGTGAGTTTCGGGTAGACCTCGGAATGTTTTTAACTTGTAAAAAAAAATCTGCTGTCATAACAGTTTCTGGTGCACTGGTGCTCCACATTTTTTCTTCAAAAAAAAAAAGAAGGAAAAATCACAGAATCCAACTCGACGGCAACCATGTTTTTTATATTTTCGAACTAAAAAGACCTAGATGCGATTTTCTTCATACAGGTTCATCCCCAAAGTGTTGGTAAACAATTCTAAACTCTTCTCTTTCGATTACCCAATGTTTTTCATCACTTTTCAATCAAAAATCAAGAATTTTCATGGCAAAAATGGGGGTTTGGGTAGAATTAGAGAATTTTGTAAAAATCAAATTTTGATCTTGAATTGGGGTCGGATTTCGAAACTAATCACATACTCGAGCTCGGGGGTGAATGGGTAGACGGAATTTGGTCCGAACCCCGAGTTTGGACCAAGCGGGCCCGAGGTCGGGTTTTAACTTCTTCTTTTTTTAGAAAACGTAGGAAAACCATAATTTTCAGGAAAGTTAGTTCCTTTAGCATTAATTAATGATATTAAGTTAATTATGATTAGATTCGGGTGTATTGGAGGTGAATTCAAAAGGAAAAGCTATAATTGAGCAGTGAGTGGCCTGCGAATTTGAGGCAAGTGCTTGGTTTAACCTTGACTTGAGGGAGTAGGAATCCCCAAACTAATTTCTATGTGAATTTACATGTGCGTGGTGTATAGGTGAGGTGACTATGCACCACCAAATTATCTGTTAAACATGATCCCTTCCCCATTTCCAATTTAATTGATCCATGGCTTAATTGTTTTATGATCATTCTATATGCTTACTTGGTTTCGTTAAATTGCTATTAAGTATTATTTCAAGTATTTTGGAATTATTGGTTGTTCCTTTGGCTTCATTGTGATACATAAAATGGTGAGCTAGTTGACAGTGTTTTAATACATAAAGTATTTACGGTTCATTTATTTGTGAAATGATAAATGATGAAGTTATGAGTGGTACGGTTTACTGTTTATAATTGTTAAGGCAAAAATATTGTGAAAGGCATTGATTTCAAATCTGTGAAATCTTTATAAATAAAAGTGATATGATTGTCTGGTGTGCGCGGGTTGCACGCCGCAACAAGGAGTGATAAGGGTGGACAGGTGGGATCAGGTTGCACGCCGCAACAGGAGAAATAAGGGTGATATTTGTATATAAGGAGGAGGAATAAGGGTGGACATGTGGGAGCGGGTTGCACGCCGCAACAAGGAGCGATAAGGGAGAATATTTATGATTTATTGATTTTTAAATACAAGGAACTGAAATCTCTCTATTTTACTCTACTGTTTATCTCATATTTGAAACCTACAGTTACTTTGAAAGTGAAATTTGAAATGTGGAAGCATATGTGAGAATTTGGTTATAGTTGAGACCTAGCAAGAGGTGGCTGAGTTATTTCATTTATTGCTATAGTTTATTATTTTTATTTAGTTTAGAATTTCTTTCTTGCTTTAGTATTTATATGTTATTACATGTTATATTATAATTTCCCCGCCGTAGCCTCGTCACTACTTCGTCGAACTTAGGCTCGGCACTTACTCAGTACATGGAGTCGGTTGTACTAATACTACACTTTGCACTCTTTTGTGCAGATGCAGGTACCGTCTGTAGACATGTGATTTTTGACCCTCCCCAAAATTTTGCATATTTTAGCATTTAAATACTTAGTTTAGGTCTAATATAGTTATTTTAACTAATTTTGACTCTTTTACATTATTTTAAGAACAAAAATTAAAAATTACAAAAATAGTTTCATATTTCTCTACTTAATAGTTTCATATTTTGATTTAATTTTAATAGTTTATTCTCCTTAATTAAGATTAATTAGTATTTTTGTAGTATATTTTGTTATCAATATTATTTTTGTAAAAAAAGAAGAGAAAAGAATGAATTTTGGATTAGTTCTTATTTTTATGTCACAAGACTAATATTTTGAGCCTAATAGGGCCAAATCTTAGGCCCAAATTTGGAGCCTATCTTCCATAACCCAAAAAAAGGCAGCCATAAGTCATCTTCTTCAACATTGGACAAAAAAAAACCCTAGCTAGTTCATCTCTTTCTTCACAACACAAAAACCCTAGAAAACAAGACACAAGATAAAACCCTAGGACACCTCTAAGCAGTCGTTACCGGACCACCCACTGCCAGCCGCCGCTACCCCTCATCTCTTCACCTCACCGCCGTCAGCCTCCACCACGCCTCCAGCCGCCGGCTACCACCAGGACAACTAGCGAACTTCACATAAAAAACGACCATGGCTGCTTTCTTCTTCTTCTTCTTCTTCTTCTTCTTCTTCTTCAGATAAGACAACAATGGAGATTATAACCCAAAACCCCTAGAATCCCCTTGACTAGAGAAAACCAGCCGCCGCCGCCGCTTCTACAGCCATCAACCATCGGACCTAACTTCCAGCACCTCGTCTTCTTGACACCTTCAAAACATGTGCTAAATTCCCTCCTCTTAAGGACCACCCCGGCAGAACCCAACTAACTGATCCCTCACATTCCGCTACTGCCTCGCCGGCGAGTTGCCGGAAACCAGTGACCACTCTAGAAACACACACATAGTCATAAGCAGAAGGTCAAACAACTTGGTGTTAGCGAGCTTCTTCTTCTGATTTTCAGTTTTGAAACCATGGAATGGAGTGTGATTGAGGTCGTGTTGGTTTCGATTTTCCGATGCCGATTTGCGATTCTGTTTAGGTCGCCGTATCCATGTATACTATTCTGATTGTGGTCATTTTCCATTTTGTCTTCTGAGTTGCAGTTTTGAATTTAATAAAAGGTCTGACTCTTGCTCTATTTCTCCAATCTCTTTTAGCTTGCTATTTTATCTTATCAATGATTTGAATTTGAAATTGAATGTGTTATCTGTTGTTGGTTATCCGAAGTACTTTGATGACGTGAATCTGAAATGTCGTAGTTTGGTTTAATTCTCTCAGTTATCTATTATTGTTGATAAAATCTATATCAAAAATAGTAAGGATGCAAATAAGCTAAATATGTTGTGGGAGTTGGGACAAACAAAATTAAAAGTATTCTGGCCTTAAAATAGTTCTTGTTGTTTTAACTTTATTTGTTTTAAAGTCGTTAGGAGCATGCTTAGGCCGACAACACTTGAATAGGCAAGCCTTAGAATTTTTGTTAATTTCGAGGCGAGAGATCGTTTCCTTAGTTAAATTTATTCGGGAAATGACCCGAGGGATTTGTATATATTATTATCCGGGGTATGCCCCGAAGAACTATGTAAATATTTCGGAGGCCTTGATGAGCACGATGGAGAAGTCGTAGTATAGGTTAGCTTAGGATTTTTCTTTTCTTTTCCTTGTCATTTTCTCTTATTAGGTGGGGACGACCTCGAGCCTCATGTGTGTTTACTTTGCTTTTCCGTGATTTTACCTCAACTTGAATGCTTTAGAAGCCGACTAGATCGAGTACGCAACCGTGACCTTCACTGGACTTACGGAGTTCCTAGCACCTTCTCCCCGAGTCAAATGAACCCCCTTACCCTAATCTCTGGTGCAGACTTATGTTTTGGTGTCCAAAGTGTTTTAAAGGAAAAAATATTTTTAAAAAAAACGGTGACCTGGCACACTGAAATCAATGTCTGGTGGCGACTCTGAGTTATTTTTCTTTTGAATACAAATTTTGTCACTTTTTTAATTAAAAACCCTTTTCAAGCTTTACAAAATCTTTTTATTAATTTAAGAGGGTTTAGTGAGTTTGTTTTTAAAAAAAAGGAGTGTGACACCGTCCAGCGTTAGAGACTTTAGTAGTTGTCATTCATCGCTCGGAGACACGAGGTAGATCTGCTCGGAGACATTTGATAAAGTTCACCATAAAGTTTCCATTATTTTCCAAAAATTCAAAAAAAAAATGAAAAAGAAAATCCAAAAAGATTTTACATTTTCCATCATTTTCCCAAAAATTCAAAAAGGGGGAAAAAGAAAACCCAAAAGATTTTACATTTTCCATCATTTCTCAAAAATACAAAAATATGGTTTTTTCAAATTAGTTGCATTTTTTTACGGCTTTCTCCCATGTCCAATCTTCCCGAACTACGCGAACTTGATTTTCATCTTTCGAGACATGATACGTAGGCAACTCATATAGGGTCCAGTCTTCCTAGTGAGTCTTAGGTTCTTGACTTTGCGGGGTCTTAGCCAAATCTTGCATGTCTAGCCACTTTCGGCCACATCGGCCATTCTTACAAAATGGGATTATTTTCGCAAAAGTGGTTCAATTAACCATGTCTTAGGATCTTGAGTCCGCAACTAGGTGTCATATTACTTTAAGGTCCGTCCTTATTGAGTTTACATCTTTAGCCACTTCTGTCCATATCGGCCGTTTTTGCAAAATGGGTCATTCTTGCAAATTAATTTTGGGTCATGATTATCGGGAGTTTGATTTCATATAAGCCTTAGTGAGGTATATTTTCATGTCTTAGAGGTCACCTTTGTTGAGTTTGCATCTCTAGCCACTTTTGGCCATATCAGTTGTTTTTGCAAAATGGGTCATTTCTGCAAATTAATTTTTAGGCAATGATTGGTTGGAGTTTGAGTCCATTAACTTTATTTAATCTTATTCAGACATGGATTCGTTCGCAACTGCTTGAGCATGGCAGACGCCCCAGGACCATTCTAGTCAAGACCATTGTATGCACGAGCTGGTTGAAGAAACTTTTTATTTTTTAGTCTATTTTATGTTGTCTTTTAATTATTAGTCTTGTACAGTAGTATCGAGGTTGTCAGTCAAGTTAAGATTTTTGAGTCTTTTGTTATATTACTTCCTGTTTTGTATTTGAAAAACCAAAAAAGATTATAAATGAAAAATCCAAAAAGATTTTTATTTTAGTTTATTTGTCCATTACCTTTTTCAGAACTACGCTTGATCTGATTCATGAGGGACATGATACGTAGGCAACCTATATAGGGCTCGATCAAATCATTTTAAAAAAAGAAAAAGAAAAAAAGAGATGAAATTGTGCATATGAGAAATGAAAGGAAAGAAAAGATTGGCAATTAAAAAGAAAAAAAGGAAGGAAAATGAGCAGGACCAGTAGTGCTAGAAAGTAAAGAGAAGCAAGGACCAAGAAGAGTGAAATTTGGATGATGCCATATGACCTTCGTACCCTCGAAGCCATTCTAGAATCGCTAACTATGACTAGGGGGCATTGCACGCAATGTGATACTTCTATCTAATAAATGCTCTAACGCTAACATGTTGGCTTTCTTTTGCTCCTCTTTGTTACTTTTATTGTTATCATAACAGAGAGTGGTTAGTTTGTGGTACTTTGGCGATTCGCCCATACAACACAAGGTCAAAAAGCAAGGAAGCCATGGCTAGCAAAGACTTGGATACCGGGGTTGTCGACCCCTCGAGGGAGATTGTGGGGTCGGGACCTGAATTGAAAGAGGAGGTCCAAAGGTTGAAACAGCAGATGGCAGAAATGTATCAGTCTTGGATTAGAGGGCATCCTCCACCTTCATTCCCCACTAACTACACTGAAAACCCTGCAACTATCCCACCACTACCACAAGCCCAGGTTCCCACTACTGTTGATCTTTCCCCACAACATGCACCAGGCTTCACCCCTTACCACAATTACCCTGGCACTTCCTCCCAAACTTTCCATGCTCTACCAGCCAAAACAACCGCATTCCCATCTCCAGATACCCAATACTATGCCCCGAAACCCACATTCGAAGTCCCAGATCCTTACTCCCACACTCCCCACCTTGAGCCTCATGTTGAAACTGAGAAACCACCCAAGAACGCGGAGCGAGAGGAGATATTTAGGAAGGTGAAGAGTCTGGAACAATCAATGAGAAATATGCAAGGGTTAAGAAGTCAGGTGAGTGTGGCTTATAAGGATTTGTGTTTGTTTCCTAATGTCGAACTGCCTGCCGGGTTCAAGATGCCCAAGTTTGACTTGTATGACGGACATGGGGATCCCGTATCTCATCTGAGAGGTTATTGCAATAAAATGAGAGGCGTCGAGGGTAAAGACGAATTACTGATGGCATACTTCAGCCAGAGTCTGAGTGGGGTAGCTCTAGAATGGTACACCCGCCAGGACACCAGCAGATGGTACACATGAGACGATATGGCTCAGGCCTTTGCCCGACATTTTCAGTACAACATAGACATTGTCCCGGATCGCCTGTCCCTAACCAAGGTAGAAAAGAGGCCCAGTGAAAGCTTTAGAGAATATGGATTCCGATGGAGAGAGCAAGTTGTACGGGTCAATCCTCCGATGGAAGAAGATGAGATGGTTGAATACTTTCTTCAAGCCCTGGAGCCTACTTACTTCGGCCATTTGATCTCAGCCATTGGTAAGCCTTTCAATGATATGGTAAAGATGGGAGAAATGGTGGAAGAGGGATTGAAGTCAAGCAAGATTATGAGTTATTCTGCCTTAAAAGCCATAACACAGGCAATGCAGCACGACACAGGAAGCTTATCGGGTCAGAAGAAACATGATGATGTTGCCATGTTTGTCTCAGGATCACGACATGGCCCGACGGGTCTGCCTCACCAATATACTCAGCCTCGACCCTGACCCCAATTCCAAACCTATCCTCGGGCTCCACATAATCCACCTCAGTATTATCCTCCTAACAACGTCCAGTCATTTTTTCAACCAGTGGGTCACTCCTTATGGCGAGTACCAGCACTGTCTAATACTCTTTCGCCTTCACAACATTTTCGAGCATCCAACAACCCTAGGAAACATGGGCATAGAGGGGAACAAAGTCAAAGAAATAGTTTCACTCCAATCGAAGAATCCTACACAAGCTTGTTCGATCTGGCCTAATCGAGCCGCTCCTCGGCTATACTCCGGACCCACACGCAAAAGGTTTTGATCCTACCGTACGGTTCATGTACCACTCTAATGTCCAAGGGCATAGCATTGAAGATTGTCGTGCTTTAAAAAGGAAGATAGAAAGAATGATTTAAGAAGGGATAATTGTGGTCCAGGACAGTGACACCCAAAATATCGCGCAGAATCTTTTACCTGCACATGATGATGCACATTTTGTGGGCGAGATGCATGGTGGCAGAAAGTATGAGAATTCTCTTGGGAACTTGCTGACTAAAGTTAACGATATTGAAATTGGTGAAGGTTCCAGCAATTTTGATGTGCAATCCAGTGGCTAATATGTCGAGCTTGGTAATTGGAAAGACGCTCCTTTCTTGGCTAGCCAGGGAGGAGTTTTGGTGGTTTATTTTGTTGTCATTTCTGTTTGTCCGGGTTATTTCAGGGTTGTAATTCGGACATTGTTTGGTGGTTCAAACTTTTCTTCTTTTTTCCTAGTTCGTTTTATTGTAGTAACTCGTCTAGTGTTATCTGGGATTGTTCCAGGGTTGTAACCCATGTCTATTTTGCTTGTTTGTTCGAACCCTGTTCACCATCTGTCTAATGCAATCTCCTATTTTCTGTTAATTCTAGTCAGTTTTTGTTTAGGTCATTTTTCCTTTTATAGTTCTTCTCATGCTGACTCTAGTGACATGACATGCACACATAATTCTCAGCCTGATCTTGAAAGTTAGTCTAATCATGAAGTAATGGCACAATTTTGAATATGATAAAAGGATGCGTTTGAGGAAATAATTAAAGATTCACGCGTTCTGAGATGACCTGAACTTTGAATTGAGTGAAACTGAGGCAATAAGCCTGGGAAATCAAGAGGTTAATGAGAGCATACAACAAGGAAATGCCTCTCAAGTAGTTTGAGGTAAATCAGTCAGTGTTGAAATGCATTCTTCCGCATCAAGATAAGGTTGAGTCAAGTCTGCTTCGAGCTGGCAAGGGTCATTCATTGGGACAAAGGTATTGCCCATTGGCGCTTTTTGTTTGTGTTGATGCCATCAATAGATACTATATGTGATTTGTTTGCTTAACTTCAACTACATGTTTGTACTTGGCATTTTTAAGTTTGGTATGACGAAGGCACTTCATTCTGCTATCCAGACACTTTTATCCTTTGCTACCCATTTTGAGCCCTAATTTTTTGTTTCAAACCCCTCTTTCGGAATCAGAAGTAGAGTTGGGAACTAGAAAAAAAAGAAAAGGAAGAAAAGGAAAACAAAAAGAGAAAAAAAAAGAGGAGAAAAAAACAAAAAGGAAAAGAAAAGGAAAAGAGAAAAAGAAAAAAAGGAGAAAAGAAAAGAAAAAAAGGAAAAAGAAAAAAAAAAGAGAAGAGAAAAGGAAAGAAAAAAAACTAACTTTGTGTTTGAACTACGTTTGACCTGATTCTTGTCACCTCAAGATACGTAGGCAGCCTTACGGTTCGGTCATACTAGATAAATTATTTCATAATTCCCCAAAGTCAAGAATGGGGCAGATTTTCTCAGAAATCCCATAAAAAAATAAAATAAAATATCCAGACTCCAAGAAACTGGGGCAGAAGTTTTAATTTGGCCAAAAGACCTGATTCCAAAAGTTATAATTTTGAACCCTTTCATTTTAAATTATTTTGAGCCTCCATGCCACTCTTTCTTTCCAACCCTGTCCAAAAGCCTACATTACGGTCCAAAGAAAGACCTTCCGACCAATGTTTGAGGATGCCAAATCAAGTGTGTAGTGAAAGTATGATCTTCCTACATCATGGGTAATACCTTGTTCTCATCGCAAAGAGAGAGAATGATAAATAAGAGAGTCTTATCAGTGAAAACCCTCATGGGCACCGTAAGGAGACGGTGAGTTGAGAAAAAGAGCAAAATGAGAGAGGCTTGATGGTGAAAACCCTTGAGGGCACTACAAGTCGATTGAGGTTGTGGATCAGATGGGACAATTGAAGCGCTGAAACCCAGTTTCATAGCGAAGAGGTACAACAAGAGTTGAATATTCGACTCTGCTTGAGAGATTAGGCCACTTAATCCAAAGATGTATGTCATGGTCATTAGAGTTAGTATCCATATCTGATAAGTTTCTACTTTGCAATTTTCTTGTTAGGAATCATCTCTTTCTCTGTTCCTCTTGTTCTGTTTGAGTCACTTCTTGAGTCTGTTTGATCAGAACAAGTGAGAAATGACTTTAAAATTTACTACCAGCTTTCCAATTGCACAAAACGAATTTGGCTAGCACATCAAAATGGCATAAGTCAGGGAAAAGTGGTATGCGCATTGAGTTGGTAACAATCAACATGCTTTGGGATTCATGTGAAATGCAAGGGTTCAGTAAATGTCAAATCATGAGCAAAATGCAACAGATAGAGGATATTGGGATCGAATGGGACAAAGGTGTTTTCTGTGATAAGGGTTGAAAGAAAATGGGCAGTCGATAACAAGCAAGGTCTTTCAAGTTGAAATCAAAGTTATTATGGGAACTGAAGGAGCAATCGTCTTCAAAGTCAAGGCCACAAACTAACCACCATATTTTAAACTCACAAATTTTCTTTGTCTGACACAGGGATGAAGGCTATGTTCATAACAAAGCTTGAATTTTTCAGCTGTAATACCCAATTCTGTCTGCGCAAAGGCTATTGAGAAGATCACACATCACCCCTAGGAGATGCACTTCCTAGTCTGGGTATTTCAAGTTATATTTTTATTTTAGGAAACGTACTTCCTAATGTTGGTCATTTAAATTCATCCATAGGAGACGCACTTCCTAGCTTGTCATTGAAATTTCACCCCTAGGAGATGCACTTCCTAGTCTGGGTATTTCAAGTTATATTTTTATTTTAGGAAACACACTTCCTAATGTTGGTCATTTAAATTCATCCATAGGAGACGCACTTCCTAGCTTGTCATTGAAATTTCACCCCTAGGAGATGCACTTCCTAGTCTGGGTCGTTCAAGTTATATTTTTGTTTTAGGAGACGCACTTCCTAAATTGAGATTTTACCACCATGAGACGCACTTCCTATTTGGTTCATTTAAGTTCATTCTTAGGAGACACACTTCCTAGCTTGTCATTGAAATTTCACCCCTAGGAGATGTACTTCCTAGTTTGGGTCGTTCAAGTTATATTTTTGTTATAGGAGACGCACTTCCTATTTGGTTCATTTAAGTTCATTCTTAGGAGACACACTTCCTAGCTTGTCATTGAAATTTCACCCCTAGGAGATGTACTTCCTAGTCTGGGTCGTTCAAGTTATATTTTTGTTTTAGGAGACGCACTTCTTAAACTGAGATTTTACCACCAGGAGACGCATTTCCTATTTGGTTCATTTAAGTTCATTCTTAGGAGACGCACTTCCTAGTTTGAATCATTGAAATTTTACCCATTAGGAGACGCACTTCCTAGTAGGTGTCTTTCAAATTATACTTGTTAGGAGACGCACTTCCTAGCTTTGGTCATTTAAATTCATTCCTAGGAGACGCACTTCCTAGTTTTAGTCATTGGAGTTTCACCCCTACGAGACACACTTCCTAGCATTTAAGTTTACTCCTAGGAGACGCACTTCCTAGCTTGAGTCATTGAAATTTTACCCCTTAGGAGATGCACTTTCTAGTCTGGGTCTTTCGGGTTATATTTTTGTTTTAGGAGATGCACTTCCTAAATTGAGATTTCACCCATAGGAGACGCACTTCCTAGTCTGGGTCTGCAGGTTATATTTTTGTTTTAGGAGACGCACTTCCTAAGTTGAGAATCTTCCCCTATGAGACGTACTTCCTAGTTTGGGGCCATTTTAGTTTATTCCACGGAGAAGCACTTCCTAGCTCGAGTCATTGAAATTTCACCCCTAGGAGACGCACTCCCTAGTCTGGGTCGTTCAGGTTGTATTTTCATTTTAGGAGATGCATTTCCTAAATTGAAGTTTCACCCTTAGGAGACGCACTCCCTAGTCTGGTTTTTTCAGGTTATATTCTTGTTTTAGGAGACACACTTCCTAGATTGACGTTTCACCCCTAGGAGACGCACTTCCTAGTTTAAGTTATTCAAGTTTCACCCCTAGGAGACGCACTTCCTAGTTTTGGTTCATTCAAGTTTCACCCCTAGGAGACGCACTTTCTAGTTTGGGTCATTAAGATTTTATTATTAGCAAACGCATTTGCTAGTCAAAGTTTATTGGTTTTACTCACATGAGACGCACATCCTAGTCGAGTCTTTAGTTTTACTCTCAACATTGCATCAATAACATAGGTGATTTACAGTTTTGCTAACAACTCACAAATCTTCCTAGTGCAAACTGGGGCAGAAAATTTGGTTAGTTTTGTTGTTTTGATTGCAGGCACCCACCTGGATAACAAGGGAATACAGTTCAAGTTTTAGCAATCAGGCGCCCACCTGGAGAATAAGGGAATACAATTCAAGTTTTAGCAAGCATGCTCCCACTTGGAGAACGAGGGAAGTCATTTCAGAATTCAATTCAAGTTAGAAGTAGCAGAAGCTCGCGGCAAGAATGCGAGTCAACAGTCCGAAATGATCAACAGAAGTAATTTCAATCCAAAAGAGAAAAAAGAAAGAAAGAAAGAAAAAAGAAGTGAATCCAAAATACAGAAGCTGAGACAAGAGGTGGATTTCTCAAGACATGACTAAAGTCACAAGCATGGTGTGTCCAGTTTTGATCTGAAAAGCTGAAGAAGAATGAACTAGCACTTACAACTAGCAAGCATCAATGTTCAAATCTAAAGTCTGCATGATAAACCATTCAAGACTCAAGATCAAGTTTCAGAAGACTTATAGATAGAATTTTGTAACTCATAATTGACAGGTTTAGTTAATCTTTTTCATTTTTTGATTTTGATGTAATAACAGGACCGCGGACCGGAACCTCGACGGAATGGCACCTCGATCGGCTCTCTACCTCGGTATACTCCATCACCTCATTCACTTCTGAACTACATGTGACCTGATTCCTTTATAGCCAAGGATATGTAGGCAGCTCAGATAGCAGGGCTCGGTCACATTCTCTTTTCTTTTAAATTTTGGGTCTCTTTAAATAAGGATCGAGTCAAAAAACCTGTCTAGTCATTCTTTGTCTGAAAATACTTTGTATTTCCAGTCAAAGAGGGGCAGCTGTAGACATGTGATTTTTGACCCTCCCCAAGATTTTGAATATTTTAGCATTTAAATACTTAGTTTACGTCTAATATAGTTATTTTAACTAATTTTGACCCTTTTACATTATTTTAAGAACAAAAATTAAAAATCACAAAAATAGTTCCATATTTCTCTACTTAATAGTTTCATATTTTGATTTAATTTTAATAGTTTATTCTCCTTAATTAAGATTAATTAGTATTTTTTAGTACATTTTGTTATCAATATTATTTTTGTAAAAAAAAAAAGAGAAAAGAATGAATTTTGGATTAGTTCTTATTTTTGTGTCACAAGACAAATATTTTGAGCCTAACAGGGCCAAATCTTAGGCCCAAATTCGGAGCCCATTCTTCCATAACCCAAAAAAAGGCAGCCATAAGCCATCTTCTTCAACATTGGACAAAAAAAAACCCTAGCTAGTTCATCTCTTTCTTCATAACACAAAAACCCTAGAAGACAAGACACAAGACAAAACCCTAGGACACCTCTAAGCAGCCACTGTCGGACCACCCACTGCGAGCCGCCGCTACCCCTCGTCTCTTCACCTCACCGTAGTCAGCCTCCACCACGCCTCTAGCCGCCGGCTACCACCACAACAACCAGCGAACTTCACACAAAAAACGACCATGGCTGCTTTCTTCTTCTTTTTCTTCTTCTTCTTCTTCTTCTTCTTCTTCTTCTTCTTCTTCTTCTTCTTCTTCTTCTTCTTCTTCTTCTTCAGATAAGAAAACAATGGAGATTACAACCCAAAACCCCTAGAATCCCCTTGACTAGGAAAAACCATCCGCCGCCGCCGCTTCTACAGCCATCAACCATCGGACCTAACTTCCAGCACCCCGTCTTCTTGACACCTTCAAAACATGTGCTAAATTCCCTCCTCTTAAGGACCACCCCGGCAGAACCCAGCTGACTGATCCCTCACGTTCCGCTACTGCCTTGCCGGCGAGTTGCCGGAAACCGGCGACCACGCCAGAAACACACACATAGTCATAAGCAGAAGGTGGGACAACTTGGTGTTAGCGAGCTTCTTCTTCTGATTTTCAGTTTTGAAACCATGGACTTCGATGGAGTGTGATTGAGGTCGTGTTGGTTTCGATTTTCCGATGCCGATTAGTGATTCCGTTGAGGTCGCCGTATCCATGTCTACTATTCTGATTGTGGTCATTTTCCATTTTGTCTTTTGAGTTGCAGCTTCGAATTTAATAAAAGGTCTGACTCTTGCTCTATTTCTCGTGTCATTCTTTCTTCTTCTTTCTTTCGAAAATTTCCAGGAATTCAACACCCCAAAACCCAACAAAAATACTTCAAAACATCCCCTTTTACACGACAAAGAGTGGTGTTAACAGTCGAGGTCGAGGATTCCGTTGGAGCTCTGTTCACCGGCTTTGATGATCATCTTTGCTTATGCTTGTTTGGCGTTCGTCTGAGTTATTGTACATATTTTTGGAGACTCATTTAATTGGAAATCTTGCATTAAAAGGTTTATTCTTCCCTTTTTTTATCTTATTTTATGTGATTTTATTTATTTTTTTTTAAACTTTGTAAATAATAATGTAAATCAATCCTTAAATGTTATATGCTTAATCATGTTTCTGAAGACATAGTATTTAAACTTGCCAAAAGTTTGGAAGATTTGGACATTAATAAGTTTAGGCTTCAATTTTTGGGATGTAGGGTATTGGTATATGATAGTTTATTTATTCAAATATCTAAAATCATACACTTTTTCCACAAACAACTCCATAACTCTTGGCCTTACAATAATCTTAAATTAGTTTAGGAAAATAATTCAAGTGCGCTAGTTTATTTAGGTGCACTTTAAATAATTAAACATCATGGCTATGTGTATGGTCTCCGTAGCATAATTGTGATATGTAACAAAAATAAGTATTAACACGTGATATTTATTTTAAGGCAACCTTTTCATAAATTTAATCAAGCAATAAAGCAGACATAGGTAAAAGATGAGAACCAATAAAACACAAGTTATCCAAAAAATAATATAAGCCAAATATAGTCAATAAAGCGACCGTGCTAGAACCACGGGACTCGGAAAATGCCTTACACCTTCTCCCCGCTCAATAGAATTCCTTACCCGGACTTTGTTTTCGCAGACCAATAATAAAAGAGTCAAACCTTCCTTCGAATAGGGATCAAATAAAAGGTGACTTGGAACACCCAAAAATCAATTCCAAGTGGCGACTCTGAATAACCAAATAATCCCTATTTCAAATTTGTCACTTTAATTGGAAAAAACTCTTTAACCCACAATCCATAACACACATTATCTTTGGGGGGGGAGGGTAAAAAGGGGTGTGACAGCTCTGGCGACTCTGCTGGGGACATTAATAAGAATTCGAGCTTTGTATATTGATTTTTGTTTGGCTTTTATCATGTCTTGGATATGATTGTGTTTAGGAGCATAATGTGCTATTTGTCGCTTATTTACCGCTTTAATATTTATTTGAATTGTGATATAAATTGTATCCTCTCTCGCACCCCTCTAAGTCTTCTGATAGGTAGATATATTGTGTTTGCCTACGAGCATCACAAAAATTTCTGTCTTGAGATAAAGCCAGTTAGCCTACCAGCTTCTGGTGAAGGATTTAATCACACATGTTTAGGCGGGAGAACCGTTAGCTAGCAGTGCTGTTCTACTACTGGTGATGCTTGACGCTCCTCGGCTCAGGTTGTCCACCCGGGTAAGCCAGGTCTAGATACCATCTCCTTTTGGATTTAAAAAACCTTGAAGAACAAGCCACATGCCTGATTATCCCTAGTAGGATCGTTTTTGTTTTGCATCATTCGACTTAGCGAAGCTCGGCACAGGGGCCGGGTCCGTATAAGACAGATATCCTCTTTGAGACCAGCATGTCCACTTATGTGCTACTTGCTACATCATTTGGAAGGCTTGTTTGCATTGTTGACCGGCTTTAGAAAATTAGCTTAGCATAATTTGAAAAATAAAAACATTCTCCTAGTTTGGTACAAATAACCCCTTTTTAGTGAAATCTTGCAGTGGTCTGGCGTAAAGATTAACTTTTCTAAAAAAAAAATCAAAAAGAATAAAATAGTTAGTTGACCGAACTACGCGGGTCTGATTCTCACCGGATGTGAGATACGTAGGCAAACCTCGTCGGTTCCGGCCCCCAATATTTCCAAAAAAAAAAAGAAGAAATAAAACTCCAAACATATTCTCCTTAATTCTTTTTTTTTTAAATTTTGCTTTAGAAAATGAAAAAAAAAATCAATCAAAAAATATAATAATTTCTTTCAAAAAAAAATCATTTGGGCCTTTTATTTTTTTATTTAATGACTATATTACCACTTTAACTTTTTTTTAGTCCCACATTTTGGTTTTAATTTTCATTTTATTTTGTTTTTTAGAGTCGAACCTGAGAAATCGGAACTTTTATGTCAATAGTATATTTGATTAAAACCTAACCTCGTGTCCGGATAAACAGGTGCACCATGAGTAGGGAAAGAGGTAAGTCTGAAAAGAGGCCTAGGTCAGAAGGGATACTGGATTTTCTTATTGTTGATCAGATACCACAATTGTTGTGGGATTGGTGGAGAGATTTTAAGGAATATGAACGAAACCAGATAAAGAAGTACTTGGGACATTTGGTTCACATGATGACAATCCAACTAAGGAGGGATGTGATCGAAGCTTTGATTCCGCATTGGGATCCTGAAAACAATGTGTTCCATTTTACTGACTGTGAAATGACTCCGACCTTGGAGTAAATCACTCATTTCCATGGGTGGGGTCGTAATCTTCGTCGCCAAAGGCCCATAGTACCAAAAAGGTGAATAAGGGTAAGTTTCTGAAACTCTTGAACATAAATTACGGACAATATGATGGTTTAGGAGGCAAGTGGGTTAAGTTGGAATTTCTGTTTCCCTTGTACGGCCTAGAATGCAATTTCCAAAGAAATGTGGGAAAATTGAAATCAAAGGAAGACAAGGAAACATGGAAGATACACAGAAGGTTTGCATTTATGGTTGCTTTTTTGGGGCGTGTAGTTTTTCCGGAAAGGGAAGGACGTATTGACATCCGCTTGGCAGGTGTAGTTGAGGCTCTGACCTCAAAAGGGGATGATTATACCTTGGTCCCTATGATTCTTTCTTCCATTTTTCGTGCTTTAACTAGATGTAAATTGGGCGCACAAAACTTTGATGGCTGCAATATTTTGTTACAGATATGGTTTTTGGAGCATTTTTATCGTCATCCTACGATCACCAATTTTAGTGAGATCTGGCCTAATCACACTTATGATCACCAGAAAAGAATTGATGAATGTGACTTACCAGAAATGATTGATGCTTGGAAAGAATTGCTTCTTATGTTGTCTTCCAAACATATCACATGGAACTACGATTGGTTTTCCTCTAAAGAGGTCATTTGTGAGTCTGCATACCATTTTTATTTGGTACTCATAGGATTGGATGGTGTTCAGCCCTATGCTCCACTTCGGGTAATGCGCCAGTTTGCACGACGACAGGAGGTGCCACCAACATGAGATATGAGCAAGTTCTGTTATGACTTTGGTAAAGATCAACCTCATGACGAAGAGGAAATTATAAAAATTTGGTATGCTAGTAAAGTCTCGAAGTTGAATGAGATGGTAGAAGACCGGGATCATGAAGAGGTGATCCCTGAATATATTACTTGGTTTCATGATCCTTCGTCATTTAGAGATAGGCCTGAGGAGTCGAACAGGAGGAGAAATGATCAAAGAACTATAGAAAAGCTGAAAGAGGAATTGGGGCATGCTAAGATGATCATAGCCAAACAACAAGCCCAACAGCAAACAGGAGTTGCTCAGATTCGTTTAAATATTGAGAAAGATTATCAATCTGCCTTAAGGGTCATGGATAAAGATCTAAAGTTATCTAAAAATGAGGTAGCCCGCTTACAGGAAGAACTGGCAAACACGAATGGTTTAGTCAGAAGAGTTGGGGCGAACAAAAATGCTGAAATACATAAGTTGCAAGAAGAATTGAGCATCGCCGAGGAAGCAATGCACCAACAACAAATGGAATTTGATCTCCAGAGTGAGAAGTTCGAGTCAATCAAGAATCACCAACTAGCTGAATTCGAGACGGAGAAACGTCACTATCATGAGATAATAGGTCGGCTGCAAAATGATTTGACCGAAGACATGAAACAAAGGAACTCAGCATTGGACCGCGAGGCAGATGCACTAAATTTGGCCAATGCCCGTGGGCGGCAAATCGATGGCATGTTTGCATTCCAAGAAAATGTCAAGAGAAGGATACTTGAGATAGCCGAGTACACTGCTCTGGGGTGCATAGATTGTGAGAAAATGAATAAGAAAATGTTTATCGAATCTGCAATCAATCTCGCTCGCCACATTGCTACAGATCTGGAGGCCATGTACAAAGATATGTCCAACCAATTGGGACAGGGAGCGCCCCAACCAAGATGATGTCAAGTGTATAGTCTGCAAATTTGGAGTCTTTGTTGCATTCATTTTTTTTAAAGATGTTTTAGTAGGTGTATTTTTATTTTTGAGTCTATGAGGGGTCTATTTGTGGCTTTGGTTTTGTGAGTCTTGTTTCAATTCAGTCGAATCTGTTGTAGTTTTCTTTGCACATTTTGTTTCAACGTCTTGTACCAAAAACAAAAATATATATTGAAAACCCATAAAGATTTTATTTTTCAAAATTTTGTGTGTGTTTGTTTTTGAAGAAAAAAAAATACAAAAAAAATAATTCAATCAAGTGTCTTGCATCCCTGAACTACGTAATGATCTGATTCATGCGGCGACATGATACGTAGGCAACCCACAAAAAGGTTCGATCAAAATATTTTTCAATGAATCTAAGTTGGGATCAAAATGGGGGGAGTGTAAAAAAAATAAAAAAATAAAAAAAATAGGGGAAGGTGCCAATAAGAAGCAACTTGATAAGCCGGAATGAAATATGAAGCCTTCCAAAATGCATTTTAGAAACAGTGATGATGATAGGAGCATGGCACGTTATGTGTAATTCATATCTATAAAATACCTAACCCTCACACATTTGTTGTCTCTTATAGAGAGTAATTTAAGGTGGTTGGTTTGTGGTGAATTTGACAAAACATCATTACTTCACAAGATCTAAGGGACCAGTAGTAATGGATAACAACGATGAAATCGAGTTGGTCAGTGACAATCCGCAGGGTCAGTCAGTTGAGCAAGAGTCGGAAGAAATAAGAAAATTGAGACAACAACTGTCAGATGTATATCAAGCTTGGGTTTCCGGTCGACCTCCACCCCAGGGTCCTTCAGAGGGAACTTCCACCATACCCCAGGCTACTCAGATACCGCTCCATGCAACGAGCGATCCCATTCTACCACCAGGGTATGTGCCAAACTACAGCCTCCATGCTGCCCCCGGTACTTTTAATATGCGACCTCCAATCGCACCATTTAGGAACACCCCTCTAGTTGTGTCTGGAGCACCGGCATATACAGTACCACCGCCACCACCTGTGACGAGACCCAATAATGAGCCACTACCTCAGGCTTATGATGGCCAATACTACTCCCCAAATATGGATTTCAGGGCCTCAGCTCCCTACAATTAGACTACTCAGTATGAGTCACCAGCGGAAAATGAAAAGCCTGCAGAGATAAGTGAGCCGGATGAAATGGCCAGGAAAGTGAAAAGTCTTGAACAAAACATAATGAACATACAAGGAATAGGTGGTCACAAAAGTGTCTCGTTCAATGATCTGTGTATGTTCCCTCACATCCATTTGCCACCAGGTTTCAAGACCCCAAAATTCATGAAGTATGATGGACACGGCGACCCTATCGCCCACTTGAAAAGGTACTGCAACCAGCTGAGGGGTGCAGGCGGAAGAGAAGAATTGTTGATGGCATATTTTGGAGAAAGTCTTATAGGGGTAGCCTTTGAGTGGTTCATTGACCAGGACATCTCTCACTGGCATGTCTGGGACGACATGGCCCAGGCCTTCGTCAAGCAATTCCAATACAACATTGATATTGCGTCGGATCGTAATTCTTTGTCCAATATGAAGAAAAAGCCGACCAAAAGTTTTAGGGAATATGCCATCAAGTGGAGGGAGCAAGCGGCTAGAGTTAAGCCACCCATGGATAACCACGAGTTGATCACTATTTTTCTGGAAGCTCAAGAGCCTGATTACTTTCAGAACATGATGTCCGCGATGGGTAGACCTTTTGCAGAAGCAATCAAAATAGGGAGATGGTCGAAAATGGCCTCAAGACCGGCAGAATTGTAAGTCAAGCTACTCTCAAAGCCACCACCCAATCTATCCAAACTAGGTTGGGAGGTTTGGCAAATAGAAAGAAGAGAGATGAAGGGTCCATGATGGCTTCGAGATCTAGGGAGTTTCAAAGAGGGGAATCGCACCATTATGTGCAAGTTTAGTAGGGGCAATCCAGCTACCCTCAACATTATTATCCCCCGCCAATTCCTCAATACTCTGTGGGCCCACCACAATATACAGTGTTCAATGCTCAATCATATGCTCGACCTCCCAATCAATGGGTACATGCACCAGCTCCAAGGGCCCCCCGACCTCAGCAACAAAATTTTCGGGCACCCTACAATGCTCGTCCCAGGCAGGATTACGGTCGAGAGCAGAGGCCGGTGGAAAAATTCACCACATTAGCTGAATAAGACTCTCTCATTTCTTTGTTCATTGTTGCCTTATAGTTCCCGTATGGGTTTTCACTGATAAGACTCTCATTTTTTTTTATTTTGATTAAGATACTGCATGAGGGCGGTTACCCAATGCCCTTGGCATGGGAACTTCAAACATTCTCAAACACATCTATCAGAAGTTCTTGAAAGGTAAAAAGGCGAAATGAACCTTGAAATGAATTACAACTTTTGGAAACCATTTTTACAGAAAAATCGTGAAATAAAACAAACTTCTGCCCCAGTTTTGGAGTATTGGGAATATGGACTTTTTGTTCTGATGGGACCGAACCCAGGGTAAGGCTGCCTACGTATCCTTTCGGAATCAGGTCTGACGAAGTTCAATGAAAGGAGTTTTTTTTTTGTTTTTTTTTTTGTTTTTTTTCAAGTACACAGGTAGACAAATACGGATCAAAAGACTTAACAAAAGAGTGACACCTATTTGGAGTAGGGAGCAAATGATAGTCTTTGTCACTTTAATCTGAGAAAATCAATGTGTGAAAATTCTACAGTGGGTATATATCAGATATAATATCTTTTGACTGCATCTGCGTTAATAGTTATGTCTGGTACCCGTCCTTATTCATCTACCAAGTGCAAGGCCCCTTTTGGTAACACTTTCCTGATGATGTAGGGTCCTTGACAGTTCGGGGCGAACTTTCCTTTAGCTTCCACCTGGTGCGGAAGGATGCGTTTCAACACCAGCTGGCCTACCTCAAACTGCCTTGGGCGCACTTTCTTATGGTAAGCGCGTGCCATTCTTTGCTGGTACAACTGGCCAAAACACACTGCTGCTAGCCGTTTTTCATCAATCAACATCAGTTGTTCTAATCGGGTCTTGACCCACTCAGTGTCTTCAATCTCTGATTCCATAATAATTCGGAGAGAGGGAATTTCGACTTCAGCGGGTATTACAGCTTCAGTTGCATATACAAGCAGATACGGAGTTGCACCAACAGATGTGCAAACAGTCGTGCGGTATCCCAAAAGAGCAAAAGGCAACTTTTCATGCCATTGCCTAGAACCTTGGATCATCTTCCGAAGAATCTTCTTGATGTTTCTTGTTTGCCACTTCAACGGCTCCATTGGCTTTTGGCCGGTAAGAGGTAGAATGGTGATGCATGATTTTAAATTGTTCGCATACCTCCTTCATCAAATGACTATTTAGATTGGCTGCATTGTCAGTGATAATGGTCTTTGGGATACCAAAGCGACAAATGATATTGGAATGAACGAAATCTACCACTGCTTTCCTGGTGACTGCTTTGAAAGTGACGGCCTCCACCCACTTGGTGAAGTAATCAATTGCAACCAAAATGAATCTATGCCCATTTGAAGCCTTTGGCTTGATTGACCCAATGACATCCATTCCCCAAGCAACAAATGGCCAAGGAGAGGACATGGGATGCAACTCCGAAGGAGGCGAGTGAATCAGGTCACCATGAATCTGGCATTGGTGACACTTGCGAACAAATCTGAAGCAATCTCGCTCCATAGTAAGTCAATAATACCCTGCTCGCAGAATCTTCTTTGCCAAAACATATCCATTCATGTGAGGTCCGCATACCCCCGAATGCACTTCACTCATGATCTGCTCTGCTTCTATAGCACCTATGCATCTCAACAAGTTTAAATCTGGGGTACTCTTGTACAGAATTTCCCCATTCAGGAAGAAACCATTGGTGAGCCGCCTTATAGTTCTTTTTTGATCTCCTTTGGCATGCTTTAGATATTCTCTTGTTTTCTGGAATCGTTTTATGTCATGATACCATGGTTCACCATCTGGTTCCGTCTCGATTGTATTGCAGTAACCGTGTTGATTCCGAACTTGGATTTCTAGTGGGTCAATATGAGTGTTGTCTGGATAAGGGAGAATCGAGGCTAAAGTGGCCAAGGCATCGGCTAGCTCGTTGTGAAACATAGGAATGTACCTGAACTCGATGGATTTGAATCTTCTGCTCAAGTCTTGCACACATTGTCTGTACGGAATAAGCTTGATGTCTCGAGTCTCCCATTCACCTTGGTCTTGTCGGATAATCAAGTGAGAATCTCCCATGACCAATAGTTCATGCACATCTAGATCGATGTCCATTTTCAAACCCATGATACAAGATTCGTATTCTGCCGTATTATTGGTACAGAAGAACCGAAGTCGGGCTATTGTAGGGTAATGATGTCCAATATGTGAGATGAGGATTGCCCCGATCCCAACTCCTTTGATGTTGACAGCCCCATCAAAATACATTTTTCATACAGGGTGATCATCTGAAACTACTTCCTCTATTGAGTTGACCTCTTCGTCTGGGAAGTATGTGTTAAGTGTCTTGTACTCATCATCAACTGGATTCTCTACCAAATGATCTGCCAAAGCCTGTGCTTTCATCGCGGTGCGAGTGACATAGACGATGTCGAACTCTATGAGCAGGATTTGCCATTTTGCGAGCCTGCCAGTGGGCATTGGCTTTTGGATGATGTACTTCAAAGGATCTATTCTGGATATGAGGTAAGTAGTGTAGGCCAAAAGATAATGTCTCAGCTTCTGAGCGACCCAAGTCAAGGCACAACATGTCTTTTCTAAAAGGGTGTACTTAACCTCATAATTGGTGAACTTCTTGCTCAAATAGTAGATTGCTTGTTCCTTTTTGCCTGTTGCATCATGTTGCCCCAGAACACATCCAAAGGAATTATCCATCACTGATAGATATAAAAATAAAGGCCTACTAGGTTCAGGTGGGACCAGTACAGGGGGTTTTGACAGATAATCTTTGATCCTGTCAAAGGCTTTTTGGCAATCGTCCGTCCACTTGATAGCGGCATCCTTTTTTAGTAACTTAAAGATGGGCTCGCATGTGGTTGTGAGCTAAGCAATGAACCTACTGATGTAGTTCAACCTCCCGAGTAAACTCATGAATTCCTTTTTGTTCTTCGGAGGTGGCAAATCTCGAATGGATTTTATCTTAGATGGATCCAGTTCAATGCCTCTTCGGCTGACTATAAAACCGAGGAGTTTCCCAGATGGAACCCCAAATGCACACTTGGCTGGATTAAGCTTAAGGTCATACCTTCGAATCCGTTCGAAGCACTTTTTCAAATCGCACACGTGATCAGCCCGTGTCTTTGATTTTATGATGACATCATCGACATATACTTCAATCTCTTTGTGCATCATGTCGTGAAAAATGGTGGTCATGGCCCTCATGTAAGTTGCCCCTGCATTCTTTAAACTAAATGGCATGACCCTGTAACAATAAGTACCCCATGGAGTGGTAAAAGTGGTCTTTTCTGCATCATCTTCATCCATTAGAATCTGGTGGTACCCAGCATAGCAATCCACGAATGATTGTATCTCATGCTTTGCGCAATTATCTACAAGAATATGGATATTTGGTAAAGGAAAATTATCCTTTGGACTTGCTTTGATCAGGTCCCTGTAGTCAACACAGAATTTGGTCTTTCCATCCTTCTTCGGCACAGGCATAACATTCGCCACCCAGGTGGTGTATCGGACAGCTCTGATCACATTGGCACTCAATTGCTTCATTATTTCCTCTTTGATTTTGTCACTCATGTCTGTTTTAAATTTTCGTTGCTTTTGTTGGACTGGTGGAAAATCAGGATACATAGGAAGATTATGAACCACTAGATCGGCACTTAAACCCGGCATATCATCGTAAGACCAAGAAAACACATCTCTGTATTCAAATAAAAGTTGAATCAAGGCATCTCTGGTTTTCTGTTCGGTGTGAATGCTTATCTTCATTTCTCTAATTTCTTCAAGACTTCCGATATTAATTGGCTCAGTTTCATTGAGGTTGGGCTTAGGCTTATTTTCAAATTGTTCCAACTCTCTTTTTATTTCCTCAACAACCTCATCTCCATCACATTCCACCTCTTGATGCATTATTTCGATATGAGACAGCTTTTTAAGATCTGGGTGTGAATTCCTCATGCATGTCATGTTATTAAAGCCGACATTAACAAAACTGAAATGGAAATAAAATGATAGAAATTAGGAAAAGGAAAAGATACAAAACTTAATACGAAACTAAACTGCATTTCATTGAATTCGAAAGGATAGAAGGGTTAACATCAATATAAAACAATCACACTGAGATGTTTGGATTACAACCTTGAAAGTAACCCAAAATACAAAAAAGAAGCTACAAAAGCAAACTACCAAGACTTCTTCCTTGTGGGGAGAGGAGTTGCTTCCCAGTTAGTGAGCATGGTGTCTGGGTCAATTAGTTGCATATCGGCACAACTAGTGCCTTCACCAGCCTGGATCATATTCACTTCAGAAAATATCTGGCGGAGGCCATGGCAAATTTCATCAATGTTTGCATGCGCCGAGGAATTTTGAACCTCTTGGAGTCGTGGCTTGACAAAAGTGTAGAAAATATGAGGGATAGGTTGTTGCAAGACCCATCCATGTTTTTGTGGTGCTTGGCTTTGTTTTTGTCTTCTTATGTTGGCCTGAAGCCTAAGCCAAAAGTACCCCGGTTACCGAACGGAGAAATAGGCTCTGAAACTCCTTGCAATGATGCCCCCAAGCCTTTCCCTAGCTCATAACCTTGTCTCATCATAACCGCAACCACCATTATAGATGTGGTGGAAAGACGAGGATGCAGAATGGGCTTTCCTTCCTCAACATGGTCCACAGAAACCACTTCGAAAGATTGATAGACAATGGACTCACACCCTTCCTTGGCCTCAATGCACGGGATTAACGGGTCTTTATAAATGGATGACTCGTCTTCTCCGTGAACAATAATCTCTTGTCTGTTGTGTTCTAACTTGACCATCTGATGCAATATGGATGGCACAGCTCGAGCCATATGGATCCATGGCCTTCCAAGAAGAAAGTTATAAGAAGTGTCCATGTCCACTACTTGAAAGACAATTTCAAAGTCAATCGGCCCAATCGTCATAGTGAGGTTGATCTCCCCAATGGTATCTCTCGCTGAACCGTCAAAAGCCCGGATGCGAACATTGCTAGGTCGGATTCTGTCTATGTTGATCTTCATACCTTGCAAAGTAGAGAGAAGGCATACATCTACACTCAAGCCTCCATTGACCATGACTCGTTTTACATAATGCCCCTCTCATTTGACGACCAAGTGCAAAACCCTATTGTGCCCGGCTTCTTCCTCGGGAAGTTCATCATCAGTAAAGGAGATTCTGTTTACCTCAAAAAATCTATTGGCCATATTCCCCAACTCATTCACTGTAGTCTTCTCTGAGACATGTGCCTCGTTTAAGGTCATGATTAGTACACGGGCATGCTCTTTTGAGTGTAGGAGCAGGGATAGTAGAGAGATTTGGGCAGGAGTCTTTCTTAGTTGTTCAATGATTGAGTAGTCATGAACTTTCATCTTTTTCAAAAACTCTTCTGCCTCTTCTTTCGTGACAGATTTCTTTATTGGCAATTGTCCTTCTCTGATTTGCTTGGCCTTCCTCAACTCCTCTGGAGAGTAACACCTCCCTGATCGAGTCAAACCTCCAGTTTCCCCCACTTTTTCTATGATTTCCTTGCCTTTGTACGTCATCACAGTTTTGTCGTAGTTCCAAGGAATGGTTTTTGTATTTGTCACAGGGGGTTGCACGGCAGGTCTGATTATGATCGACTCTGTTATGCACTTTGTATTGCCCTGATTCTACCTTGTGATGGGGTGGCCTCCAAGGACATACAACATTGGGCTTGGAACATTAGAGCGAACTTCCAACCTCGTGACCTTGGGAACAAATAAAGTTACATTTTCTGAACTCGGGGTGCCTTTCACAATTAATGGCACATCTCGGCTTGGACTCACATCCCGTTTAGTTCCCTCTTGAATTGTTCCCATGGTCATCTCTGCCCGAGTAAATGGCTTGCGTTCCAGATCTCGTCCAATCGTTCCTACAAAATGAATATCGTTGTGTGCTGGCAATGGGTTGTTTGTAACATTGGGAGGTTCTTCGCCATTTGTTACCACAATCAACTTTTCAGTGACGAGTCTTTCTATAGCTCTTTTTAGAGTCCAACAGTCATCCGTGTTATGCCCCGGGGCACCTGAATGATATTCACATCTAGCATTTGCTTGAAATCCATGTTAAGCGGGATGCATATGGTGGGGAGCGATGGGTCCAATCATGCCCATCTGTTTCAGCTTCCGAAAAAGACGGTACCATAGACATCTCGGTACCATGCTGACAGAATCGGTTCTTCGATAGCAGTGGCCGTGAATCAAGCTACTCAGGGCATCAAGGCCACAAACCAACCACCACTTTAAGAACTCACAAATTTTTCTTTGTTTGAAGCAGGAACAAAGCATGCAGAATGGTGATTCTAAAAGAACGAATGTCACCAAACGTAAGTTCCTTAAAATCTCCATTTTTCTTTTACTTTTGGCATACATCACTATTGTTTCCACCTCCTATTTTTATGTAGCTTAATCCAGGTAGAACCTTTTCGTCTAGGGTGATCCAACTCATAGTTCCGGGTAGAAGTACTCTTCGCTCAGGTTGTTTTTACATAGCTTAACCCGGGTAGAACCTTTTTCGCCTAGGGGGATCCAGCTCATATTTCTGGGTAGAAGTACTCTTCGCTCAAGTTGTTTTACATTAGCTTAACCCAGGTAGAACCTTTTCGCCTAGGGGGATCCAGCTCATAGTTCCGGGTAGAATTACTTTTCACTCAGGATATTTTTACTTAGCTTAACCCAGGTAGAACCTTTTTGCCTAGGGGGATCCAGCTCATATTTTCGGGTAGAAGTACTCTTCGCTCAGGTTGTTTTTACATTAGCTTAACCCAGGTAGAACCTTTTCGCCTAAGGGATCCAATTCATATTTCTGGGTAGAAGTACTCTTCGCTCAGGTTGTTTTACTTAGCTTAACCCAGGTAGAACCTTTTCGCCTAGGGGGATCCAGCTCATATTTCCGGGTAGAAGTACTCTTTGCTTAGGTTGTTTTTACATTAGCTTAACCCAGGTAGAACCTTTTCGCCTAGGGGGATCCAGCTTATAGTTCCGGGTAAAAGTACTCTTCGCTCAAGTTGTTTTTACATTAGCTTAACCCAGGTAGAACCTTTTCGCCTAGGGGGATCCAACTCATAGTTCAGGTTATTTTTATGTAGCTTAACCCAGATAGAACCTTTTTCGCCTAGGGGAATCCAGATCATAGTTCCGGGTAGAAGTACTCTTCGCTCAGTTTGTTTTTACGCAGCTTAGCCCAGGTAGAACCTCTTCGCCTAGGGGGATCCAGCTCATAGTTTCCGGATAGAAGTACCTTTCGCCCAGGTTTGCTTTTTGTTAGTTTAACCCAGGTAGAACTTTATCACCCAGGGGGATTCAACATTTTTTGTCAGTAATACAGGGTGCCAACCCCTGGTAACATTTCCTTTTTCAGTAATACATGGCACCAACCCCTGGTTACATTTTCCTTTTAGTAATACATGGCACCAACCCCTGGTTACATTTCCTTTACCGGTATAAGGTACGCTAATCCCTAGCTGAGCTTTCCAACATAGGGTCTCTACTCCCTAGTTGATTTTTAAAATAGATATAGTGCTCCACTCCCCAATCCCTTTTTCTCAAGGATATATAATCCTAATTTTATTGCTTTCAACAAAGAAGTAGTTTAGAATTTTGTTACAATAACTCACGAAATTTTTCTAGTGAAAACTGGGGCAGAAAAATTTCGTTCGTTTGTTTGCTTTGGTGTCTGAGCAGGTTTTACCTCGAGGCACAGGGTTCGAGATGCCCAAAGAATGAGTCTCAATCCAGAATAAAGAGAAAGGAAAAGAAGTGATTCCAAAGTGCAGAAGCGAAGGAAAGATGTGGATTGCTCAAGATATAGTTGAAGTCACAAGCTCTGCATGTCCCGTTTTGATCTGAAAGACTGAAGAAGAATGAACCAACAGTTGCAGCTAACGAGCATCAAGATTCAGATCAGAGTCTGCAGGAAGAACCATCCAAGACTCAAGATCAAGTTTCAGAAGACTCATAGATAGGAATTTTGTAACTCATAGCTGATAGGCTTGTTTAGTTTCTTTTTTTATTTTTGATGTAATAACACACTTACGGACCGGAGCCTCGATGGAACCTCACTCGACTTTTCAACTCATCATTCCACAATTCTCCTTGAACTACACGCGACCTGATTCCCCTATAACTCGGGATATGTAGGCTGTCCAAAACCAAGACTCGGTTGCACCCTTTCTCTTTTCTCTTATCCTTATTTCTTCCCTTTTGAATAAAGATATGTTCAAAAATTAGTTGCATGGCTCACCTTATCTTTGCTCGAATACTCTTCATGTTTCCAAGAAAAGAGGGGCAGCTGTGAGCACCTAATTTTTGACAATATTTAATTTTTTGTCACTTCTTCTATGTAAATATTTTAGGGGTTTTAACCTACAATTTTTAGCTTTGTTACACTTTTTATTATAGGGTAAAAATACAAAATTTTAAAAGGTGAATTATTACTATTACTATTATTTTATTTTTTATTTTTATTTTAAAATAATAAAAAAAAATCCGAAAAATATTAATTTTTTTTTTAATTTTCGGGTGAAATATAAAAAACAAGAAAAAGGGAAGCATGAGATAAAAAAATAAAAGTAAAAGTGGGTGGAATTCTCTTTTAAAAAGTAAAAAAAAAGTGGAAAATTAAAAAATAAAAGTAAAGTTTTGTGAAAATTTTAAAAAAATAAAAAGAAAAGAAAGTTGGAATTTAAAAATAAATATAAAGGTAACTAAAAATTAAAAAAAATAATAAAGTAAAAGAAAGTAGAATTTTTAAAAGAAAAGCAAAAGAAAGTGGATTGGTTTTTTAAGAAAAGTAAAATAAGTGGAATCCTCTTTTAAAAATGTAAAAAAAAAAGTGAGATTTTAAATAAGATAAAAGTAATTAAAGTTGGAATTTAAAAAATAAAATTAAATAAAGGTGGGATTTCTTTTTATAAAAAAAAGCAAATTGTAAGTGGAATTTCTTTTAATTAAAAAATAATAAAATAATAAAATATTTTTTTTTCAAAAATAACATCTGAAAAATTTCGAAAATTTTGCTATAAATAGAAGAGAAAATCTTAGAAGAAAAGAAGGAAGAAAGGAGAAAAAAGAGAGGGGAGAATTGAGAAAAACAATTTATTTTTTTCTTCTTTTACGCTACGACAATTTCTACTCGTGTCATTCTTTCTTCCTCTTTCTTTCGAAAATTTCCAGCAATTCAACACCCCAAAACCCAACAAAAATACTTCAAAACATCCCCTTTTACACGCCAAAGAGTGGTGTTAACAGTCGAGGTCGAGGATTCCGTTGGAGCTCTGTTCACCGGCTTTGATGATCATCTTTGCTTATGCTTGTTCGGCGTTCGTCTGAGTTATTGTACATATTCTTGGAGACTCATTTAATTGGAAATCTTGCATTAAAAGGTTTATTCTTCCCTTTTTTTATCTTATTTTATGTGATTTTATTTATTTATTTTTAAACTTTGTAAATAATAATGTAAATCAATCCTTAAATGTTATATGCTTAATCATGTTTCTGAAGACCTAGTACTTAAACTTGCCAAAAGTTTGGAAGATTTGGACATTAATAAGTTTAGGCTTCAATTTTTGGGGTGTAGGGTATTGGTATATGATAGTTTATTTATTCAAATATCTAAAATCATACACTTTTTCCACAAACAACTTCATAACTCTTGGCCTTACAATAATCTTAAATTAGTTTAGGAAAATAATTCAAGTGCGCTAATTTATTTAGGTGCACTTTAAATAATTAAACATCATGGCTATGTGTATGGTCTTCGTAGCATAATTGTGATATGTAACAAAACTAAGTATTCACACGCGAGATTTATTTCAAGGCAACCTTTTCATAAATTTAATCAAGCAATAAAGCGGACATAGGTAAAAGATGAGAACCAATAAAACACAAGTTATCCAAAAAATAATATAAGCCAAATATAGTCAATAAAGCGACCGTGTTAGAACCACGAGACTCGGAAAATGCCTTACACCTTCTCCCCGCTCAATAGAATTCCTTACCCGGACTTTGTTTTCGCAGACCAATAATAAAAGAGTCAAACCTTCCTTTGAATAGGGATCAAATAAAAGGTGACTTGAAACACCCAAAAATCAATTCCAAGTGGCGACTCTGAATAACCAAATAATCCCTATTTCAAATTTGTCACTTAAATTGGAAAAAACTCTTTAATCCACAATCCATAACACACATTATCTTTTGGGGGGTGAGGGGGGGGAAGGGGTGTGACAATGGAGAAGCAAAAATAATACTGAAATAAATTATTAGAAGATTAAAAATAGTAACGGAATAACTTATAACTGTCAGAGGATAGAATTGTAATCCTATGATAAGTTATTTTAGAATCAAGCAGTAAAATTGACAATCTCATAATTAAAATAACATATCAAACAATCAATAAAAAATGGAATAAGATAAAAATAATTAATTTTAATATAACTAATTTCATCATAACTAATCTTAACATTGTTGAAGTTTGGCAAAATGCCAAAGTCCCACATTGGTTGGGAGTTAAGTTTGGGGGGATTTTTCCCCTATAAAAGAAGGCCTAATGTTTAGGATTGAAACACACCTCTCATTTGCCTTCTCATCTGTTTAAGGCATTTGTATCTTCTCTCTTTAGTATTATTTCACTTGTATTTTTGGAGTGGAATAAAATATTTGGTTGTCTCCGAGGAGTAGGCAAAATTAGCCGAACCTCGTAAATTCTGGTGTTCCCTTTATTGTTGCTTTATTGTCTTATTTATTATTTGGTGGCTGTCATAATTTTTGGTATAGTAGTTGTGACTTATTCACACTCTATACATTTGGCTTCCGCAACAATTGGTATCAGAGCCAAGGTACTGTCTAAGTATGCTCTGTGGTTGCAGCATAGTCTGATCTTCCACATCAGAAAAGATTTATCTTGGTAACTGAGTCAAGGTTCTGTCTGAGTATGCTCTGTGGTTGCAGCTTAGTCTGATCTTCCACACCAGAAAGGAAATAATCTTGATTTGTGTCGTCAGCTATTAAATAATATTTGTGTCAAAGATGGGAGACAATAAACAAGAAGAATCTACATCAAGTGTCAACAATACGTCATCATTGGCATCTTCGCTTATGACAAGAATTGTGTCAAATGCGAAATTTGCGGTCGAAATATTTGACGGGTCCGGACATTTTGGGATGTGGCAAGGCGAGGTTCTAGATGTCCTTTTTCAACAAGGGCTAGATCTGGCCATTGAAGAAAAGAAACCAGATGTTATTGGAGAAGAAGATTGGAGAATTATCAACCGTGTTGCTTGCGGTACCATTCGATCCTACCTTGCTAGAGAGCAGAAATATCCATACACAAAGGAAACTTCTGCAAGTAAATTATGGAAAGCACTGGAGGATAAATTTTTGAAGAAAAACAGTCAAAATAAATTGTACATGAAGAAGAGACTGTTTCACTTCACCTATGTTCCTGGTACCACGATGAATGAACATATCACCAGTTTCAATAAGTTGGTTACAGATTTGCAAAATATGGATACAACTTATGATGATGGTGACTTGGCCTTGATGTTGTTGGCGTCACTTCCTGATGAGTACGAGCACCTTGAAACTACTCTACTCCATGGAAATGACGAAGTTTCTCTCAGAGAAGTTTGTTCGGCTTTGTACAGCTATGAACAAAGAAAGCGAGAAAAACAGAAGGGCGGAGAAGGAGAAGCACTATTTGTGAGGGGTCGTCCTCAAAATCAAACGAGGACAAAGAAGGGAAGATCCAAGTCAAGATCCAGACCCAGCAAAGATGAATGTGCCTTTTGTCGAGAAAAAGGGCACTGGAAGAAAGACTGTCCGAAGTTGAAGAATAAGGCCAAACATAACAATGGAAAGGCCATTATGGATTCAAATGTAGCTGATTGTGATGATTCAGACTTCTCATTAGTTACAACAGAGTCATCAACATCTTCAGACATATGGTTGATGGACTCGGCTTGTAGCTATCATATGTGTCCCAACAGGGACTGGTTCGTGGAATTTCAAGAAGGAGAATATGGAGTCGTCCACACAGCGGATAACAGCCCTCTTACCTCATATGGCATTGGTTCAATACGATTAAGGAACCATGATGGAATGATCAGAACATTGATAGATGTTCGATATGTACCGGATTTGAAGAAGAATCTCATCTCTGTGGGAGCCCTAGAATCAAAAGGGTTCAAAATCATTGCAGAAAATGGAGTGATGAGAGTATGCTCCGGTGCACTAGTGGTAATGAAGGCTAATCGGAAGAATAATAATATGTATCGCTATCGTGGCAGTACAGTTATTGGGACAGCGACAGTGACATCCAGTGACGACAAAGAGGCAGAAGCAACCAAGCTATGGCACATGCGCTTGGGACATGCTGGAGGAAAATCCTTGAAAACTCTATCAGATCAAGGATTGTTAAAAGGAGTAAAGGCTTGCAACTTGGAGTTTTGTGAGCATTGTGTCAAAGGGAAACAGACAAGGGTTAAATTTGGTACAGCGATCCATAATACTAAAGGCATTTTGGATTATGTACACTCTGATGTTTGGGGTCCTTCCAAAACACCTTCATTGGGTGGGAAGCACTATTTTGTAACCTTTGTTGATGATTTTTCTCGAAGAGTGTGGGTGTATACAATGAAAAACAAAGATGAAGTGCTGGGAATTTTTCTCAAATGGAAGACGATGGTGGAGAATCAAACAGGCAGGAGGATCAAGTGTATTCGCACAGACAATGGAGGTGAATACAAAAATGATCATTTCAATAAGGTCTGTGAAAATGATGGCATCGTCCGACACTTCACTGTTAGACATACACCACAACAGAATGGAGTGGCAGAACGTATGAACCGGACCTTGCTGGAGAAGGTACGGTGTATGTTGTCCAATGCTGGCTTGGGCAAAGAATTTTGGGCTGAGGCAATTACATATGCATGCCACCTCATTAATCGTCTACCATCTGCTGCTATTGATGGCAAAACACCATTTGAAAAATGGTACGGAAAACCTGCTGTAGATTATAACTCTTTGCACGTGTTTGGCTCAACTGCATATTATCATGTGACGGAGTCAAAATTGGATCCAAGGGCAAAGAAGGCTATTTTTATGGGAATTACTTCTGGAGTCAAAGGATATCGCTTATGGTGTCCTATGACAAAGAAAGTAATATTCAGCAGAGATGTTACCTTTGATGAATTTGCTATGGTAAATAAGGTAACAGAAGATACCAAACAAAATGAAGGTGCTTCTAAGCAGGTGGAGTTTGAGGGAAAATTTATTTTTCCTACACAAGAAGCAGAGGAGGAAACAAATGAAGATTACCCTCTGGAAGGAGAGCCAGTAGAGGAGATTCCAACTCAGGAATCTCAACAACAACTTGAATCAATAGCAACCAGCAGGCCAAAAAGAACAATAACGAAACTTGTTCGTCTCATAGAGACGGTTGCTTGTGCAACCTCAATTGTAGCTGATGATGTTCCTACTACTTATAAAGACGCTGTTCAAAGTTCAGAAGAAGATAAGTGGAGGATTGCCATGAATGATGAGATACAGTCCCTTCATCAGAATCATACATGGAGATTGGCCAATCTCCCGAAGGGAAAGAAAGCAATTGGGTGCAAATGGGTATTTGCAAAGAAGGAAGGATTTCCTAACCAAGTAGATGTTCGCTACAAAGCAAGATTGGTGGCCAAAGGATATGCTCAAAAGGAGGGAATTGATTACAATGAAGTGTTTTCTCCAGTTGTAAAACATTCCTCCATTAGAATTATGTTGGCTTTGGTAGCACAATTGGATTTGGAACTAGTTCAGATGGATGTAAAAACTGCGTTTTTACATGGAAACTTGGAGGAGGAAATCTACATGACTCAGCCAGAAGGATTCAAAGTTGCTGGAAAAGAAAATATGGTGTGCAAACTTGAAAAATCGTTGTACGGATTGAAACAATCTTCTAGACAATGGTACAAGCGATTTGACGAGTTTATGTTGCGGCAAGGGTACAAGAGAAGCAAATACGATCATTGTGTGTATTTGCACAAGCTTAAAGATGGTTCCTTTGTATATCTTCTCCTATATGTTGATGATATGTTGATAGCTTCCAAGAATTCGGAAGAAATTGATAAGTTGAAGATTCAACTGAAGAAGGAGTTCGAGATGAAGGATTTGGGTGAGGCAAAGAAAATTCTTGGCATGGAGATAATTAGAGATAGACGTTCAAAGAAACTCTGTTTATCTCAAAAGGAATATTTGAAGAGAGTACTTCAACGTTTTGGCATAGATGACAAGACTAAGCCAGTTAGTACTCCACTTGCTTCCCATTTTAAGCTAAGTACTACTATGTCGCCAATGGATGAAGCTGAACGAGAGTATATGTCAAAGGTACCATACGCAAATGCTGTTGGTAGCTTGATGTATGCAATGGTTTGCACAAGGCCTGACATTTCACAAGCTGTTGGAGTTATTAGCAGATATATGCACAATCCAGGGAAGGAGCATTGGCAAGCTGTGAAGTGGATTCTACGGTATATTCATAATACTGTAGATGTCGGGTTAGTTTTTGAGCAGGAAGACAATCAGTTTGTAGTTGGATATTGTGACTCAGATTTTGCGGGTGATATGGACAAACGAAGATCAACTACTGGTTATGTGTTTACTTTTGCAAAGGCACCAGTTAGTTGGAAGTCTACTTTGCAGTCAACAATTGCTTTGTCTACAACAGAGGCAGAGTACATGGCTATTACAGATGCTGTGAAAGAGGCAATTTGGCTTCAAGGATTGCTAAAGGAGCTTGGTGTTGAACAAAAAGGTATCACAATTTTTTGTGATAGTCAAAGTGCTATTCAATTAGCGAAGAACCAAGTTTATCATGCAAGGACGAAGCACATTGATGTTCGGTATCATTTCGTACGAGAAATCATAGAAGAAGGTGGAGTCACGGTGAAGAAAATTCATACTACAGAGAATCCTGCTGATATGCTGACAAAGGTGGTGACTGCGGTCAAGTTTCAACATTGTTTGGATTTGATCAACATTGTTGAACACTGAAGATTGAAGATGAAGACACAACCAAAATTTGTTATTGAGAGAGAATTGAAAATGTGGAATTTTGCCAAGGTGGAGATTTGTTGAAGTTTGGCAAAATGCCAAAGTCCCACATTGGTTGGGAGTTAAGTTTGGGGGGATTTTTCCCCTATAAAAGAAGGCCTAATGTTTAGGATTGAAACACACCTCTCATTTGCCTTCTCATCTGTTTAAGGCATTTGTATCTTCTCTCTTTAGTATTATTTCACTTGTATTTTTGGAGTGGAATAAAATATTTGGTTGTCTCCGAGGAGTAGGCAAAATTAGCCGAACCTCGTAAATTCTGGTGTTCCCTTTATTGTTGCTTTATTGTCTTATTTATTATTTGGTGGCTGTCATAATTTTTGGTATAGTAGTTGTGACTTATTCACACTCTATACATTTGGCTTCCGCAACAAACATAACTAGTTTCTCAATCAAATAATCCTTAGCGATGGACTTAAGATCCAATGGCTTCGATCGCTATAGTGCAAGTGAACAGTGATAGTTCTTGTCTTGGAAAATTAAATTTATTTGTCCGAACTTTAATTTTCTTGTACTCCTTCCCCACTTTGTTCCAAGACACTTTACTTTAATGATATGGAAAAAATTTCTTCCTTATTACTAGTAGTTGTAGACTTTGTGTGGCAGTAGTATTAAAAAGTTAGATGGTGTTGCTTTCACGTTTATCAATTTTTGTAGGATTATTTTATATTTATTTTTATCAAATTATTATAATGTAATAATATACACTACTTTACCTTTGATCTTTACAATTGGACGGTTCAATTGTCTTTCTCTCACAAAATTCCCCACTGCCTTCTTAAGTTGTAGTACAAGGCAGTAATAACAACAACAAATTCAGTATTTTTTTTACAAGTGAGGTTTAGGGAAGGTAAAATGTACGCAGCCTTATTCCTCTTAGGGACAGAAGCACCTTTAACGCGACACCGTTTCATTGAAATTTTTTAGTACATATATTATTAATAGCGTAAAGAAACGAATAAGCAAAAAAAAAATAATACCATTTGACAAAGATTGTCTTTTGGTGTATTGGTTATATGCTTGATTTTGCTGTAAGAGGTTAAAAGTTCAAACTTCAACTAGCAGATTTTTTTGTAAATATTTGAGAAAGCATATGTGGTTAATTAAAAATTGTGATGAAACAAATTGAACTCGGACCTTTTTTAACTTAATACTAAATAAAACCAATAGACTAAGGTTATTTCTTGTTTAGAAAAATGATAATTAAAGTTATTATTCTCAGACAAGAGGGGTTGCTCTGATGGTAAGCAACCTCCACTTCCAACCAAGAGGTTGTGAGTTCGAGTCTCTCCAAGAGCAAGGTGGGAAGTTCTTGGAAGGAAGGATGCCGGAGTCTATTTGGAAACAGCCTTTCTACCCCAGGGTGGGGATAAGGTATACTGAGTTGTTGTTGTTGTTGATTCTCGTTCTTTTATAAATTCCGACATCACTTATAAATATTTCTGCGTACGCCCCTGATTCCTACCCTAGAAAGATAGAAAGGTTATCGGCTAGAGAATGATTGGAAAAAGAAATAATTGCAACAAGTAGAAATAATAATAGTATAAGGTAGCAAATAACAAAATAAGTTTCATTAATATGAGCATGTAATAGGGTGTTTAGAATCATTTTACTTTTAATTAGATGTCTTGAGTTCAAGATTTTATAACGAATTTTTTTGACTAAGGCGTTTTACCCTTTAGAGAATTTACATGACACAAAGTAATCCAATTTCAATTATCAAAAAATCAAAATATCCTTTAGAGAAGGAAAAACAAGTACAAAAATATATTAATGGTTAAAATGACAGAAGAGCCATTCGTGCGTGTGGTGTATATGAATTGCCAAAAGAGAAGGGTCCCAATATATATAAATAATGATGACCAATGAAATGTATCAATCAACAGTACTGAACGAGGACGAAATCCAAAGCTTTTAAGTGTGAGACACCGTATGTCCTTACCTTTTTTCTCTGTATGCACAAAAATTAGTACAATTATCATCAAAGATTTATAAAAAAGGATATGATCTATGGATGGAGTACAGATCCAACTCTCCCACAACAGATACAAACATATTTGGTGAACTCCCATTTTTATAATTGAGATGACGAGCTTAGACGCCGTCAGCACTCAATACACATAGTATTATATTACATACCTCAATATGTCAAGTTAACAATATATCAAATTAACAATATGCAAATTTTAAATAAGAATAATTTAGTCAAAATACATTTTTTTTTTCTAGAAGTTAGTATTTGCTTAAGGAGTATATCAAATGCCAAAAATTTATTTATTATGGAACGAAGAGAGTTTCTTATTACATTCACATTCATTAATATTGCGATAATATTTTGTACTTATTGATCGACATCCCTTACAAAGGGTGTATTATGCGCCACCGCTACATAAAAAGTTTTTTTATTTTATTTATATACGTGTGCAATAAATATCTTTTTAAGAAAGGATACTCAATTATACAATAGATCGACATCATTTAAAACAATTATTAATGTGATTGGGACATTGGAAAAGGAGTAGGGTCCTTTTACTAATTCATGAATGTACGTCCTTAAATGTTGGCACATGAACGTGTCTTTTACTACCGTACCAGTATTCATGATCCATATTTGCTATCATTGCCTACATGACATGAGTAAATCAAGAATCATATCATGAGAATGTTCCAAAAATTTGCTTTGACAATGTCATTACTCATGTCATGTAGGCAATCTCCTTGTCCCCTTTTCATAGTAGATCATTGAGGTTTGCTAATCTAACATTCAGATAAAATATTGCTATTAAGGTTGTGATGGAATGGATAGATCCTTCACCTTAACTAGTGGTAAGGTGTTCGTTCCCTGAAAATGAAAAAAAAATTAATACGGAATATCTCCTTCTTTATTGGGTCTTATGCAAATCCGGATTTGTTTGAAATTCAATAGGGGTGTTAAACACTGAATAGAGAATCTTTCTTGTATTAACTTAAATAAATCTTACAAAATTTTATGAAGACAAGGTAAATGATATATGTAGCCGTTTCTACATAACAACCAACAACAAGAGAGTTCAATTATGAACTACATGGATTAATTCTAGATTTGTATGTGTTATACTTGCATGCATAGGGATCAAGTTGATCTTCTCTATATCGTTTCAATTTTGTGGAATGTCTCAAAGTAACAGTAATGAGCTACTGAAATAACGTGTAGTCACACGACTCTATTTGGTAGTATTTACCAATAAGTAAAATCTGCATATTTTTTTGAAGTAGTGAGAAGATAATAGTAAAAAGGGGATGAAGTCCGAATATTCGGCAAGTTTAAAACTAGAAAGTCTACATAATCCAGAAAACAACACAAAACAATTGTTTTTTCAAAAGAACTGCTTTTGGAAGACAATGTGTTGTATTCCAGAAAAAGAAAGGCACAATTAGAACGTTGTTTTCCACCACGCATAAAATTAATATCCTTTCGGAATCCTATATAATCACACATTGTTTTTCCATAACACATCAAAAGTAGAAAAACAAACAAAAAACTCATAAAATTATTGCGTAATACAACTCAAGTTCACTAGGGTGCGTGTTTGGTATGACGAAAATTATTTTTCAAAAAGATGTTTTTATGAGTGTTTGACTCAAAAGATATTAAAATCTTTTGAATAAATCAATCGAAGATGAAGGGGTAAATCTTAGTCAAACATAATTAATTCCGGATCGAAAAGTTAACAATAATGATTGCATATTGTATGGGTCCAAATTTGACCGGCCTCGACCTATGACGAGCACGACAAACGACCAAGTATCTTCGAATCGGCGTCCCAAGGGAGACGACCTTAAGGCGAAAGAAGAAACTGCATGACCCCTGCAGTAGTGTAATCCCATTAGGGGCCATTAAGAATATTCCGCCGAATATTCCCTGTATTTGGTTGCTTACAATTCCGAAGGATTTTTCTCTAGTATATAAGGGGGGAAAAAGATCTTGTAAGGAGAGACTCTGAAAAACTTACCAATCTTGAATGAAAAGAAACTTTGCAACTCTCTTCCTTTCACTTATTGTTATTCTAGAGATTATTATCTTCAGCTACGATTTACCCCTTTATCTTCGATTGATTTGTTCAAAAAAGTCTTAACATCTTTTGAGTCAAACAATTTGGCGCCATCTGTGGGGATTTCTATAATTGAAATCATAGTTCTCATCTAGATTCCTGAAAGTGATAATTACTTTTTTTCAAACCTCATAAAAACCAACAATGGCGAGAAAGGAAGCGAGGCTGAAGGCGGTAGCAGATGTCTCAAATAATCTCCTGAACTCCCTCAACGAAGCCGGTAGAGAAGACAATGAGAATACAACACCAAGAGCTACACCGGAGGGGGAGATCTCACCTCTTCCACACGGGGATCTAACGATCTTGCGCGAAAGGGGAGCCTCAACATCCACGGTGGGGGAAGCACCACCAGTAGTCAAAAAGCTGCTAGAAGAATGGTTAACAAGTGCTTTGAGCAACATGCTCGAGAAACCCACTCAAGGAGATGTTGAAGACGTACCACCTACAGAAATCGCAGCTACCACCGATGAGCCAAGTGCTACACGAGCAGGTGACACACACACACTGTTACTAATGCAGGAGACGATGCAATTATGGCCATGTCGCGCCCCCTTTTTCTCGTGAAATCGGGTTTATGACATTTGGAGGGACAACTCGTTCCTTTTGGGAACTAGGTTTTGCATTTGAAGAGTCGCCACCTAATGATTAAGGTACATTAGGACACCAATAGAAATTCAATTCTAAGTCATTTGAATAACCAGAGATTGGGTAAGGGCTTGAAATTATTCTAAGGGGAAGGTGTTAGGCACCCCTCAGGATCCACTAGTGTGATTCTCGGCCAGACAATTATTGTAAATTTGGGGTGCAATTAACATATAGGCAAATAAGGCTCAAATAAGAGGGGATTTCAACACATAAAAGGAAGAACATTTTAAAGAAGCGTTTTAAAAGAAAGAGTTTGCAAATAAAAGAAAGGGGTCCTAGGTTTATATTTAACATGGATCACCCCACACAATGTCCGGTAATCACTCCTCAATGAGGGGCAACATATGACATTATCGCGTGATCATCATATCCATATCTACCTTTCCCCACCCCGTTTAAGGTACTAAAGCGCGGATTGGTCTCGAACACTATTGCATGCTATTACCCATCCCATTCCTATCAGTTCCGGAGGCACTTAGGACTACTAATCCTAAATGAGAAGGATATTAGGCTTATTTGGAAGTTTCAAAGGTAAAAATTCTAAGGCGACATACAAAACAGATTATATGGCATATAAGGGGAAACGTGTAAACAGACAAAGGCTCAAATACACCTCCTTGAACAGAAGCTCATAACTAGCATGACTTATATATACTTTTTAGGTCTGATTAAAGCACATAAAGATGAGGGAAGTTAATTATTAAGGCAGATTAGTTTATTACATAACTCAAATAAGAAGTCTGAATTAGGCCTGCCTGCTAGTTGTAGCGATTAACAGAAGCAGATCCAGCTTACAGTTATTACTCTAAGGCTTGCCTAAGCGCTTAGACGGGGTTCTATAGACATGATATCTACTGAGTTCAGAAGGTGATGAGACAGTAATAACTCAAAACGAAGTGTTTGAGATCCTATAGGCATGCTTGCTAAACCTTGTTAAGTAAGGGAATTAGATTATTAAAAGAGATGCAGAATGTATAAAATAAATTAGACTGATTACCGATTCTGCAGGTGATAGTATCTACTATTATGAATTTTAATCCCTATGAACATGATATCTAACATCGAACGTGAATGAAGCAAATTAGAAATATTTAAGAATCCCTATAGGCATGATTTCTATGCATTACTGGATTATAACCACTTGGGCCCTAAAACATGGTATCTAAACGGTGACAAATGCGCAGGATTATATAATCCTTATAGGCAGGTTATCTAGATGTGATGTTGAACAAGTAAGTCCTATAGACATGGTTTCTAAATGCAGTTTGAATATGCAGAAATCTAAAATAGTCCTATAGGCATGGATTCTACCTTTGACATACATAAAATACCCAACCCTTTTCACTAACCAGCCCCAAATGTTTATTACAACTTATTAAAAATTAGGAATACTAAATACTAAATACATCAGGAAAATACAAAGAAAAGAATTACAAACAGAGGAAGCCTGATTTGTGACTTCCTATCTGAGTTATGAGATAAACCAACTCAAAGACCTTGATCCAAAACTTTTCTCAAACTTGAGTGTGTCAAAGTTTCCTAAGGCACTCAATAGGACCCAGGGCAATGCTCACACCCAAGTTTCATAACCAGAATAGGGACAAGTGCAGTGTGGAAACGCTAGCCCTCATGTGTCCAAGTTCAGAGGGAGCTCATGGGTCCCAAGGCAAGGCTCACATGAGGGGGGCAGAACTTAAGTCTAAGAGGAGAGTGCAAGTGCAGAAATATATCTTTAAGAACTAAGGAAGTAAAGAAGAGGGAAAGAGATGCTGGGAAACAACCATTAACATATCAAACAAGTTGATAATTTTACATTAAAGGGGGCAGGGGTTTGGGAGTCCATTGCAAGGAGCCTATATACTTAGGCATAAGTTAATTTTGGGTATGCACAGCAATAGGGAGTGCTGGCATGCTTGTAAAATCAACCATAACACACAACATATAAGGGTAACATGGAGGTTATGATCACAGGAGGACCAAGTTTGAGTCATGTTCAACAATATTCAATGCTGGCATGCCCCAAACAAACCATAAGTATCAAACATATTGGGATAGGGATTTAAGATTCATATTACATTGATTCAAAACAGGAGAAAAGTAATTACAACATGCTAAATAAGGTACTGAATTAGATACAAGCAATAGGCAGACAAGAAGGCAAGAATATTAAGTAACCATGTTGTTGTTGATGCTGAAAACTTAACTAGAACATACCAGTCAAAGAAGTAAAAAATGCAGTAAAGAAAGGTAGCAGGACTTTGAAATATAGCTTTGGCTTTCAGCCAACTAAACAGGCCACAGTACAAGTAGTAAAGCAAGAGAGAGTGTTCTTAGTATAAGTGTGAGTTCAGAAATAAAGTGTTCCCTGTTTGTGTTAATGAGAGAGTATGTATATATAGTAGTTCGAAACCATGTAAAATAAGCCAAGAATTACAATTGTATAGTAATTATGGAACCAAGTAGTAATCAGAATCAAATCAATGCAGGTACTCCTTTAATTAAGGGGAAATCAACCAACGGTAATGGGCAGAAAATGTTTAAGGAAAGAAATCGAGTAGAGCATCATGTATAGAGTAGCCAATGAGGGGTAAGTACATGGGGATTCAATTAAGGAAACAACCAATGAAGAATAAGTAAAATACTCGGTTAACCAGATAAGTATGAAAACAAAATAAAGTTGCAGAATATGGAGATAATCGAAATTAGTACATAGTAAACCATGGAATCAAGGATTCGAAATTACTGATTTATGGAGAGTAACATGGGTTCCCATGAATAAGTAGAAAACTAAGTTAAAATAGGATAATCGGAAGTCTAAAGGGAAATTTTCAAATCAAGCCAAGAAACAAGGAGCTCAGAGTCAATCAAAGAGAGAGTCATGAATCATGTTTTAGCATATAAATAGAGTGAGATATGAGTAACCAAACATAGCAAGCAAAGAGGCAAGTCTTGACCAGTTAAGATGAACACAAGCACATAGAGCTGATGTAAGTTAAGCATAAGAAACTCAGTAGAAACACATTCGAAGAGAGATAGTCACAGAGACTCAAACAAGAACATGCCAATCACAGAATCAAACGAAGAAACCTAGAAAAATTAAGGTTTTCAACATAGGCGAGTTAAAGAGAAGATAGAAACACAAAGAGATTTTGAAAAGTAACTTCTGCACTTACACGAATAGTCTCAGACCTAAAGCCATTAGATTTTCAACAATAGAAGGGTTTTAAAAAGAGGATAAACAGACAAATCGGACAAAACTCAGGCAAACAAAACAGTTAAAACAAATTAGTTTTTTTTAACATGCAAACTCAGACAGAAGGATAATACGAGCAAACACAGCAAAACATATCAAAAATCAAAGAAAGGTTTCGAAATAACTTAACAGAACCTTAATAAAAAAGATAAGGAGTTTTGAAAGCGGAGTTTTAAAAGAAACTTCGAGAAAAGTGCTTAGAAGTTCAGAGCAGACATATATCTAAAACAGATCTAAGAAAAATCGAGAGCACCTTAAAGGTTAGGGTTTCAAAAGAACCCCAAGCGGTGATAAAGGCTTTGAAAACCATCGATCTAAGTAGGAGAGTCAAGAGTCAGACTCGAATAGCCATGGCTGGCCGGAGAAAGGCCAAAGATGACCGTAGAATAGTCGTAAACTGAAATTGACCAAGGTATGGACCAAGATCCTTCAAGATCTAGCCTTGAAACCATAATAATCGAACACGCAGGAGCTATGGGAGGTGGATACAGGCCTCCGATGACCTTGGGAGCCATGGATTTGGAAGATTTTAGGGTTTGTAGTTGATGTCGGTGGCTAAGATTGGAGAGGGTTTGAGAGAGGATTGAGAGAAAAGGGGATTCATAGGCGGCTGAGTGTGTGAAATGGCGTTAGGGTTAGGGGTCGTTTGAATTAAAAAAGGTAAGGATTGTTGTTGGCCGTTGATTTGAATGATCAACGGCCTGGATTAAAACGGGCGAGGGGTGGGTTATGAAGACGAGTTTGGGTCAGATTAAACGAAGATTGGGTCAGGGTAATTGGGCCTCAGATTAGGTTTAATTGGGGTGCAAAATCAGGCTACAATTGAAATAAAATGGGGCTAACATTTAAATAGCCACTTTTTCCTATTTGATTTATAAAAAATAGTAAAATAATTTCTGACTAAAATGATTAATAGTATATAATTATCAAATTAAAAATACTGGACTTAATTTTTATGAATATAAACGTAATTAATCTTAAAAGATGCTAATGTTGTAATTATATACAATTTAACTTTAAAAATACTAAATGACTTTGTAAAAATATGCAAAAAATTATGTTACCTCTATTTTAGCATAAATATTAGAATCTAATAAGTGAATCACAAAAATGATAATTTTGGGAATAATTATTGGGCTTTTCTGGATAAAATGAGCAATAACTTGATTTAAAAATCTTTAAAAATTAAGGAAAATAATAAAATATTTGAACATGCTTATATATGCATACATATGTTATTTTAAAAGTATTTTGCATATTAAAAAAATATACAGGGAAAAATTAGGTATCAACAGCTGCCCCTCTTTACCCGAGAAGGATGGAAGAGTTGTCGGGTAAAGATATGATGGCCAATTTGACCGAACGAAATGGTTCGAGGAGGCTTAGGCCATGCCCTGGCTTCTGAGCTGCCTACATATCCCTGGTTTTATAGGAATCAGACCATATGTAGTTCCGAATCCGTCGGCGGAGTATGCCGATTGAGACTTTTCAAGAACGGACGCAATATCTAGGGTCGGGTGTGTGGTAGGTTTGTGGAAATGTTCAGGTTTGATATGGCTGCGGGAACTGGAACAGGATCGCTCCTGCTGAGATGGCCGTTGCTTGCCAGTTTACCTGCGAATAAGCAATACAAGCATATATTGTGTATAAATTTAAACATGATGCAATTTCCTGTCGGACCATGAGGATTGTCTTCGCACGGTTAGAATGACGTCCTCAGACCATGATGTCCTAGGACATGAAGCATGTAATAAAGGATTCGCAGGCCATGAAATAATGCTTTCGGGCTATGAGGATGATGCCTCCGAATCATGATGCCTTTGAATAATGATATGCAAAAGATTGAAAAGGGATCCTCAGGCCATGGCATGGTGTTCTCGAGCTATGCAAATGGTGCCTCCGAACAATGACGCCTTCGCATAATTTGGCGATCTTTCAGCCCATAAAATGCAGTATTTGGCAATCTTTCCGCCCATAAAATGCAATAGTTGGTAATCTTTCAGCCATGCAAGTGTAGAGGTGGCGATCTTTCAGCTATGCAAATGTAGAGGTGGCAATCTTTAAACCATGCAAATGTTGAGGTGGAGATCTTTCAGCCATGCAAATGTAGAGGTGGCAATCTTTCAGCTATGCAAGTGTAGAGGTTTGCAGCCATGCAAATACAGAGGTGGTGATCTTTCAGCCATGCAAGTGTAGAGGTGGCGATCTTTCAGCCATGCAAGTGTAGAGGTGGCGATCTTTCAGCCATGCAAATGTAGAGGTGGCGATCTTTCAGCCATGCAAATATAGAGATGGCGATCTTTCAGCCATGCAAATGTAGAAGTGGTGATCTTTCAGCCATGCAAATGCAGATGGAGGTAGAGCTTAACCTCGGAAGGCAAAATAGTAGCCTTCTGCGATGCAAAAATGCAGATGGAGACAGAGTTTAGTCTCTGAGGGCAGAATAGTAAAATTATGCAATGCAGAAATGCAGATGGATACATCGTTTAGTCTTGGAGGTAGAATAGTAGCCTTATGCAAGAAATAAAATGGCAGATGGTAAAAGAGCTTTCTTAGTTGATAGCAGATTGCGATATTGTGACGTATCCCCGCTGGCTCTGCTTGACCTGCTTGGATTTGATCTGGTATTACTGCATGTGTCATTGGGGTAGCGCTTGCTAAACAAGGCAATTTCTGTAATAAATGTGCATGATTTTGTAAAAATATGATATAAGTATATAATTAAGAAATAGTTTTAGATTAACCGATAATTGTGACGTGGTTTAGGACATCGCAACCTCTCTTGCTACGGAATTTTGAGGGTCCTCCTCAAAATTCTGCCCCAGTTTAATGGGTTGAAGTTTCCTGATTATTTTTTGCGATGACCAGCTGAAATTACTTCGGAATTTTAAGGGTCCTCTTCAAAATTCTGCCGCAGTTTCCAATTGCGAGAGGAATGAAAATTTTATTGAATTGTGACCGAACCCATAGAGTTGCCTACGTATCCCCTCTTAAACGGGAATCAGGTCAGGTGTAGTTCAAATACATAATATAAGGAAAGCATTAAAATTACATGTAGTAACGCTTGACTGCATCTGAATTAATTGGTTTTGGCCAGACTTCTCCGTCCATTTCTGCAAGTATGAGGGCTCCTTCTGTCAGAACTCGGTGAACCATGTATGGACCCTGCCAGTTGGGAGAGAACTTCCCTTTGGCTTCATCTTGATGTGGGAAAATTTTCTTTAACACCAATGTCCCAGTGTGAACTGTCTCGGCTCTTTTGTTGAAGTTTCTAGACATTCTGTTCTAATAAAGTTGACCATGGCAAACTGCATTCATTCTCTTTCCATCTATAAGGGCTAGTTGCTCATAACGACTTTTCACCCATTCTGCATCATCGAGCTCAACTTCCTATATGATCCTTAGGGAAGGAATTTCTACCTCAGCAGGAATGACAACCTCCATATCGTAAACCAACATATAGGGGGTTGCCCCGGTTGATGTGCAGACTGTGGTGCGATACCCCAATAAAGCAAATGATAACTTCCCGTCCCACTATTTATGCTTCTCTATCATTTTCCTCAATATTTTCTTGATATTCTTGTTGGCGACCTCTAAAGATACATTCATTTGAGACCGATAGGCTGTGAAATTCTTGTGTCTGATCTTGAAAGTTTCACCCAGAGCTTTCATCAACTCACTGTTGAAGTAATGATTGACTCTGGAATACCGAATCAACAAACAATGTGGTCGCGGACAACGTCCGCCATGACTTTCTTGGTTACTGCCCTGTAAGATACTACTTTGACCCATTTGGTGAAATACTCGATTACTACCAGGATAAATCTGTGCCCGTTGGAGGCGGCAGGCTCGATTGGTCCAATAACATCCATTCCCTAGGCGGCGAACGACCATGGTGAGCTTGTTGCATTAAGCTCATTTGGAGGCACCTTTATCATGTCTGCATGTATTTGGCAGCGGTGGAATTTCCAGACATACTGGATGCAGTCTGTTTCCATAGTCATCCAAAAGTAACCAGCCTAGAGTATCTTCTTTGCTAAGACAAAACCGTTCATATGTGGACTGCAAGTCCCAGCGTGAATTTCCTCTAGTAGTTTGGATGCTTCCTTTGCGTCGACACACCTTAGTAATCCCAAATCGGGAGTCCTCCTATACAGGATTCCTCCGCTATGAAAGAAGTTGTTGGACAATCTTCGAAGCGTGCATTTCTGAGTAGGATTTGCAAGCTCAGGGTACTCTCTTTTTCCCAAATATTCCCTGATATCATGAAACCAAGGCTTTCTGTCTGCTTCTTCTTCGACATGGGCACAATAAGCTAGTTGATCATAGATCTTTACTGGAATGGGATCAATGAAATTTTTGTCTGGATGTTGTATCATAGATAACAGGGTAGCCAATGTATCGGCGAACTCATTCTAGACTCTAGGAACATGTTGGAATTCCGTCTTCGTGAACCTCTTTCTTAATTCCTGCACGTGATGCAGATACGGGAGTATCTTGGAGTTTTTGGTTGCCCATTCTTCATGCACCTAATGTATGAGTAGGTCTGAATCTCCAATCACTAGCAATTCTTGAATGTTCATGTCAACGGCCATTTTGAATCCCAGGATGCAAGCTTCAAACTTGACTATGTTGTTGGTGCACGGGAACCTGAGTTTGGCAGACACCGGATAATGCTGACCGGTTTTTGATACTAGGACTGCTCCTATGCCAACTTCTTTGAAATTTGCTGCTCCATCGAAAAACAATCTCCAACCACCATAGGATTCTGCAATGTCCTCTCCTATGAACGATCCTCTTCATCAGGAAAATATATGTTCAGGGGTTCGTATTCTCCATCCACGGGATTCTCGGAAAAGTGGTCTGCTAGTGCCTTTCCCTTGATTGCCTTCTGAGTCACGTAGACAATGTCAAATTCACTCTATAGGATTTGCCACTTGCCAGTGGGCATGGGCTTCTGAAAGATGTACTTCAAAGGATCCATCCTTGATATGAGATATGTTGTATAGGCACAGAAGTAATGCCTCAGCTTCTGAGCTACCCAGGTCAAAGCACAACAGGTGCGCTCCAACAGAGAATATCGGGTCTTGTACGGGGTGAATTTCTTACTGAGGTAATAAATTGCCTGCTCCTTCCTCCCTATTTCATGATGCTGCCCAGAACGTAACCGAACGCTCCATCCAATATTGCAAGGTAGAGTAATAGAGGTTTACCTGGCTCGGGTGGGACCAAGATTGGTGGTGTCGATAGGTATTCCTTGATTCTGTCGAAAGCTTTTTGGCAATCATCAGTCCATTTGGTAGTGGCGTCCTTCTTTAACATCTTAAAGATTGGCTCACAGATAACTGCGAATTGTGCTATGAACCGGCTGATGTAGTTAAGCCTTCCCAAAAAACTCATCACATCCTTCTTGTTCTTTGGCGGTGGAAATTCTTGAATAGCTTTGACTTTTGATGGATCCAGTTCTATTCCTCGGCGACTCACAATAAACCCAAGTAGTTTTCCAGCAGGAACCCCAAATGCACATTTCGCGGGATTCAGTTTTAGGTTGTACCTTCGCAGTCTATTGAAGAACTTCCTCAAATCTTCCATGTGATCAGTGGCCTTCTTGGACTTGATGATAACATCATCCACATATACATCTATATCTGTGTGTATCATATCATGGAAAATGGTAGTCATGGCCCTCATGTAGGTGACTCCTGCATTCTTTAACCCGAACGGCATCATCTTGTAACAATACATTCCCCACGGATGATAACCATCGAAACAATCTACAAATGACTGTAACTTATGCTTGGCGCAATTGTCGATCAGGATGTGTATATTCGGCAAAGGGAAGTCGTCTTTCGGACTGGATCGGTTGAGACCTGGTAGTCGACACAGACTCGGACCTTTCCATCCTTCTTTGGTACTAGCACGATGTTGGCTAACCATGTCGGGTATTCGACTACCCTGAGAACCTTAGCTTTGACCTGCTTGGTGACTTCTTCCTTGATTCTCAGACTCATATCAGGCTGTGCTTTTGCTTTACCGGCGGACATGTTGGATCAGTTGGCAATTTGTGAGCCACAATAGACGTACTCAAACCAATCATGTCATCATATGACCAGGCGAATATATCCTTATATTCGTTTAGAAATTTTGTGTATTCCTTCTTTTCTGATGGAGATAAGTGGACGCTGATTCGTGTTTCTTTGACGTTTTCTGCATCTCCCAGGTTAACAATCTCATGTTGGACTTAGGCTTGTTCTCAAAGTTCTCAACCTCCTTAAAAATCTCTTCTGGTATGTCATCTTCCTCTGAATCTATATCCGTTTGTTGCGTTGTCTCATTGCATGTCACAGTCATTGGTTTATCAAGATGAGTAATAGTAATGTTGTGTGTGTAAAGTAATGAGAGAAAAAATAATAATGAGTGTTGATTTGTAAGAAAAGTCAAATACTTTGATAAATTGCATAATCGTTTTGAACATTGGAAATCTTATTGCAGGAATTAGAAACATGCGACAAACAAAAATCTTTTAGTAAATAAGACGGTGCTTGTTTTAGCCTTCCTATACCGATACTCATCGGGCTCTGGTCGTTCTGATGGTCCAGTTATTGAGGCGTACCCCTCTGCTTACAGCCTGTATGGAAGGTCCTTCCTCTCCCTCATCCTTGAGAACAACATAACAATCCATATCATTGTCTTCTAGGAACAAATTCTTCATTGCTTCTAGTGCTTTTTCTTTATGACCCATAAATAATATCGGCCGGTTGGAAGGTCTGCTCCAGATGTGGTATCGGCTGCTCCAATAGGTAGTAAGGACCGCGCCATGGTGGTGACCAGTTGTTGAATTCTTCCTAGGTGTACTCATATCCCAGACCGAAAGTGGTGCCATGCTTCTTGAGTATTATGGGCTTAGTGATTCCTTGGAGGTTCTTGTCGAGCCCTTTGCCAGGTTCGTACCCACTCCAATTCTGTATACTCTTGATCTTGTTATCCCACCATTTAATTTATCAACAACATTTACCTGTTCGATGTGATGGTAAGTCTCTCCCCCTAGATTCTTTCTTCCTTCGATTGACAGAATGGTCTGGCGACTGTATATAGGGTTGCTATCGTCGCCGTGAATGATCACCTCCTGGTGATTCCATTTAAACGTTACTGCTTGATGTAGCATTGATGCTACGTCCCCAGCAGCATGAATCCACGGCCGTCACAATAGCAGATTGTAAGATGCTGTCAACATCGAACCAAGTTGGCCCCATTTGCAAGCACAGACTAATCTCCCCAATGGTGGACCTTTGGGAGCCGTCGAAAACTTTCACATTGATAGCTCTGTCCTTTATTTCATGCAGTCCCTTACCCAACTTCTTGAGTGTTACCAGTGGACAAATATTGAGACTGGACCCTCCATCGATCAGGATTCTAGTGATAAAATAGTCTTCGCATTGCACGGTGATGTGCAGCGCCTTGTTGTAACCCAAACCTTCAGGTGGTAGCTCGTTCTCATGAAAAGTAATTTTATGACTTTCCAATACATGCCCTACCATATTGGTTATTTCCCTGCCAGTGATGTTGTTGGGCACGTATGCTTCACTCAGCACCCTCAGCAGAGCATTCTTGTGCACCTCAAAATTTTGTAACAAAGCAAGAATGGAGATTTGCGCCGGCATTTTGTTCAACTGGGCGATGACCGAGTAATCCTTGGCCTGTATCTTTCTCCAAAGATCGTATTGACCGGTCTCAATGATGGGTGACCAGTTGGAGGCCTGCGTGCTTGACTCATCTAGATGTTCCGGGGTATAAACTCTACCAGTTCTCGTCATACCATGTGCGGCAACAGTCTCTTCGAACCTGACCTTGCCTTTCCTCCTTGCCTCGGTTGTATAGTCCCATGGTATAGCCTTTGTATGGAATGGTGTCATGGTCAACATCGCCACTGGGATTGGCGTGACTGTCTTTTCTCCGAACGGAGCATGTGCCTTGGAAGGTAAAACTGCAACTTTAAACGGTGTGGGAGCATTTATCGGAGACATGAATTCAACCTCAATTAGCATTGGTGTCTTTGCAGATGACGTTGCTTCAAACTCAAGTGGCACAGACATGTTTACCTCGGCATCCCCAGATGGCTGAATCTAGACTATAATTAGATTAAGGGTAACTATTGGCTTCTTTGGGTCATCACCTTCTGCAATCAAACAAATTGATCTCTCGGAATCCCAATCATCCTCTATTTCAATTATGTGAACGCCTCCACCCTTATGGTCTGGCAGAGGATTATTGTGGATATTTGGAGCGGGTTCCTTCGCCACAATAACCTGGATCTTATCCTTCAAAGAACAACATTCGTCGATGGTGTGTCCTTTCATGCCGGAATGGTATGCACAGGATTTGTTTGGGTTAACCCACTGAGAGGGGTTCTCAGGGGTTGCAGCAGGGATGGGGGTAACATAACCAGCTTTGAGTCTCTCGTACAACTGGTCAATAGGTTCAGCAATGGCTGTATATTGTTTAGGAGGTCTACGATCGAAATTTGGTTGAGGTCTAGGGAAGTTTTGGCGTGTGGGAAGGGACTAATAGTGGGATGGTTGAGCATTATAGGTTTGGTAGACATGAGCGGGTTGGGAATATCTGGATGAAGTAGGCTGATGTGTGGAGGGTGGAGGTGATGGATAAGGGGGTGGTGGAGTTTGGTAGGAGGGTGAGGGTGCTTGGTAGTTCGGAGTAGGCTGATATGTGAGTAGAGGAGTTGGGTATGTTTGGTATTTGATGGGAGATTTGTTTTTTTGTGCAACCATTACGGCTCCTACGTCCCTTTTCTTGGACACACCACCGGACTGCAAGGCCTTATTTGTAGCTTGCAAGGCCTCGAAGTTTGTAACCATATGCCTTCTTCAATTCTTTCACCCAACTTGATAATATTAGAAAATTTGTGGCTCTCATTCATCATCAGCCTTTCATAATACTGCGGGTCTTATGCCCGGACAAAGAATTTGTTCATCTGTTCCTCTTCTAACGCAGGTCTGACCTTAGCAGCTTTGGACCTCCAGAAAGTGGCATACTCGCGAAATATTTCTGTAGGCTTCTTCTTTAGATTCTGAATGTAGAACACATCCAGTGCATTCTCTATATTGAACCTAAACTTGTCCATAAAGTCGGACGTCACACCTACCCAGTTTGACCATTTCTTTGGATCTTGGCTGATGTACCAAGACAAAGCATCTCCTTTTAAACTCCTCATGAACAGCTTCATGCTGATTCTCTCATCTCTCCCTACTCCAAGCAGCTTGTCACAATATGTTCTCAAATAGACCCTTGGATCACTTGTACCATCAAACATTTCGAACTTTGGAGGTTTGTACCCCCTCGGGCAGTTCGACATCGGGCTGTATGCAAAGATCTTCATAGTTTAGACCCTCAATTCCCTTGCTTCCTTCAATGCCTTGAATTCGGCTAGTTAATTTCTTAAGTTCCTCAGCCAGGTTCCTGATTAGCAGGTCTTTATCATTAGAATCGGGTGTGCTTGAAATGGGTTAGGTAGAGTGTGGCATAGTATCCACATAGATAGGAGTGCTATGGTGGGTGTGGAAGTAGTCATTTGTGGAATTTAGGGCTTCTAAGATGAGCAACGGGGTGTTGTTTGAGGTATGGCAGGTGTTGCAGTAGTGGTGAGGAATGGGATTGTTTTATTGCTTTGGGATATTCTGTGGAGGTGTAGGGTTCTGAGCATTTGGGAAATTGATAACTGGAGTGGTGAGAGAAAATGACAGATTTTCCAGATTCCGAACCTGATCAAGTTCTTCTTGAAATTTTTGCAGCTTTTGTTCGAGTTGGGATGCATTTTCTTTGGAAACCTGAGTACCATGACCATGAGTGACCTCTACCCATTCAGTTGAGTTCTCTTTTCTGGCGTTGTTCAAATCTTCTATTTTGCCTTTGTTATTGTTTTTGACAAGACTAAGAGGAGGAGTGGGTGGAGGGCCCCTGGATCTCGTAGAATAGGATGATGTTTCCAGAGTGCACGAACTAACCTTTGGGGAGGGGGAATAATAAACAAAAGTAAAAACAAAAGGTAACCAAGTTAGTGAGGATTATAAAAAGCGTTGCGATATTTAAACACATAGTGTAAGAATGTAAATTGTGTCCTAATTTGGGGACCTCTTTATGCCCGAGGTAGGGCTAGCGACAAATTGATTTGGAGAACTTAGAATGCTAAATGCCTCATTTTATTGATAAAAAGTATACGAATCCCAAATCAACACTAAATAACAGGAAATAAAAGTCACTAGTAGTCATTGGCCTTATTACATTTCATAAAGAAAAACTCCTATCTATTTGGTCCCAGAAGGCCCTTCCCCAGATTTGGCATCCTTGGCTCCATCGAACAGCTTTCCCAGCTCGCGAAGTCCCAGCAGTAGGTAGGCTCTGTCTAGATGTCCACCTTCATTTCCTTCAGTATTTTGGCAATATTCGACCCTCTTGAGAAACTTTCTTTCCAACTCTACTATGCCTCGCTCCAAGTATCCCAGTCGCTTGTTGGCACTGACAGCCATGTCCTTCCATTCCTCAATTAACTTCTAATTGGCTTCTTGTACTTAACGATGCTCGCTTTTGCACTCACGGATTCTCTTGTGCAATTGGTTGTATTTGATCTGTGCCTCGGCCCTTTCATCTATGATCCTGTGGCCCCTAGCAAACCATGGCTGGCCCAGACCATCGTGATTATCTTCCAACCAGCCTGAATAGTAGGGAGCACAACCAGTATGGTATTTGTCTGGTTCGATGTATCTCTCTCCATGACAATCTTGCAGTGCCACATATGCTGAGCTTGGCACTTCTAAGGGCTATCATCAGCCTCGAAGTCAGGCCGGAAATGACTGATCTTGTCGACCCTAGGTATAACCTGCTTCCTACCAGCCTGTGTCATAACTTGGAGAGGGACATAAGGATAGGTTCCTCTCAGACCGATTAATATCAGAAATTGTACATCCCTGGATCGGGCGATGAATTCCTCGGTAGGTAACCATTCGAACATCCATTGTACCTGGCCCTCAGTTAGATTATCAAATAACTCTACCCATCCTTTGGCATCTTCCGGTTGAGCGAACATATTGGGCTTGTAATTCATTCGCCTCGGATGATGGAAGGCGATATGATCATCCCAATCCCTTCGCTGGATCTCTTGTTGGTACTCACCCCTTTGGAGATGCTCCATGAGCCAGAGCTGAAGTAGCAAATTGTAGCCTTCGAAGTATTTGCTCCTCCTGACACTTCTCCAAGGCTCGGTATATTTCTGCAACAATCATGGGCACAATGCTGAAGGGTTGCCCACCAATTCCTTCCATTAAGGTCTTAGTTACCATGGCCAGTCTGGTGTAGATTCTTGCTTTCTTCATTAGAAACACAATCAATCCTAGGAAACAAAACATGAATATAAAGACCCTTCGGTGAATATGACCTAATGATGTGATGGCATACTCGTCAGGATAGGTACGGTAGGATTTGTTGTGACCGTACCTCTCGTACAAATAGTCAAAGAGGATATAGGATTCTTTCAGACATGTCAGTTCTGGATTCTTCTTCAGACCTATCATTTTGAGGAAGCCCCTTCCCTTGCGGTTCTTAGGCATCAACAAACTCGGAGTTTCCCATGATATACTAGCCAATCCTCCTATTTCTTCTAGCAATGGTGTCATCTCAATGTCCCCGAAGCGGAATACGGACCTCTCACAATCCTAGAACAAAGTAGCAGCTTCTATGATCTTGTTGTTGGGTTGGATTTCCAAGAGAGAAGGTAGGTTCCCAGATACTTCCGGACAAGTGTTTGATCACTAGAGTGAAGATCCTCCCACCAGCTTAGCAGTTTTGAGTGGATGTTGGTGACCATGCCAAATCTAGGGACTTCGCGCCTCATATTTCTGCAAGACAAATAAGGTTATGCCCTTACCCCCACCAGACTCGACTATTTAATATCAACAATTAGAATAAAACATTTAGTTCTCCAAATAAATGCACAGAACGTGGTAGTGTTCGTTTGGGTTTAGAGAAACCCAGTGGACTTTGGACAAGGATCTGTTAAAGAGTCATTATGCGAACAACATAACTAACTCGGCTAGGTTTGGCCATGATGTATGCACAGTTTAAACAGAGTAAGGTTTTTATGGGGTTTTAGACTGGTACCCTTGAGCGGACAACTCAAGGGGAAAAGATACGGAACCATCGACTACATCGTTGATCAACTAGTTTTACCGCAAATACGCCTTTTCCGGATTTAGGGGGTGATAATATCGGAAGAGCGCAACCATTCATTATAAGCGTTGCTATGGGATTTGTTTGGCACGAGTGGAATATGATGTTGAGCATGATTATGAAATAATTAAAAACATGTTGTCACATATTTGCACATTTAAGAAAGCAGTAAATATAACAGTTTCATAATTTTAAAGCAGTAGTAAAGAAAGAAACAAAAAGACAAGTCAGTTTTGCAATTGAAAAAGGAATTGAATGCTTAAAGAAATTAAACTAGTAATTGCACATAAAGGAGCATAAATTCACAATAATAGTCGGAAATGGTAAAAGCCTAAAAGTCTCCAGCGGAGTCGCCATGCTGTCGCGCCCCCTTTTTCTCACGAAATCGGGTTTATGACATTTGGAGGGACAACTCGTTCCGTTTGGGAATTGGGTTTTGCATTTGAAGAGTCGACACCTAATGATTAAGGTGCATTAGGACACCAATAGAAATTCAATTCTAAGTCATTTGAATAACCAGAGATTGGGTAAGGGCTTGAAATTATCCTAAGCAAAAGGTGTTAGGCACCCCTCAGGATCCACAAGTGTGGTTCCCGGCCAGACAATTATTGTAAATTTGGGGTGCAATTAACATATAGGCAAATAAGGCTCAAATAACCGGGGATTTCAACACATAAAAGGAAGAACATTTTAAAGAAGCGTTTTAAAAGAAAGAGTTTGCAAATAAAAGAAAGGGGTACTAGGTTTATATTTAATATGGATCACCCCACACAATGTCCGGTAATCACTCCTCAATGAGGGGCTACACGTAACATTATCGTGTGGTCATCATATCCATATCTACCTTTTCCCACCCCGTTTAAGGTACTAAAGCGCGAATTGGTCTCGAACACTATTTCATGCTATTACCCGTCCCATTCCTATCAGTCCCAGAGGCACTTAGGACTACTAATCCTAAAGGGGAGGGATATTAGGCTTATTTGGAAGTTTCAAAGGTAAAAATTCTAAGGCGACATACAAAACAGATAATATGGCATATAAGGGGAAACGTGTAAACAGACAAAGGCTAAAATGCACCTCCTTGAACAGAAGCTCATAACTAGCATGACTTACACATACTTTTTAGGTCTGATTAAAGCACATAAAGACGAGGGAAGTTAATTATTGAGGCAGATTAGTTTAATACATAACTCAAATAAGAAGCCTGAATCAGGCCTGCCTGCTGGTTGTAGCGATTAACAGAAGCAGATCCAGCTTACAGTTATTACTCTAAGGCTTGCCTAAGCGCTTAGACGGGGTCCTATAGACATGATATCTATTGAGTTCAGAATGTGATGAGATAGTAATAACTCAAAACGAAGTGTTTGTGATCCTATAGGCATGCTTGATAAACCTTGTTAAGTAAAGGAATTAGATTATTAAAAGAGATGTAGAATGTATAAAATTAAACTATACTAATTACAGATTCTGCAGGTGATAGTATCTACTATTACGGATTTTAATCCCTATGAACATGATATCTAACATCGAACGTGAATGAAGCAAATCAAAATTGTTTAAGAATCCCTATAGGCATGAATTCTATGCGTTACTAGATTATAACCACTTAGGCCCTAAAACATGGTATCTAAATGGTGACAAATCGCAGGATTAGATAATCCCTATAGGCAGGTTATCTAGATGTGATGTTGAACAAGTAAGTCCTATAGACATGGTTTCTAAATGCAGTTTGAATATACATAAATCTAAAATAGTCCTATAGGCATGGTTTCTACCCTTGACATGCATAAAATACCCAACCTTTTTCACTAGCTAGCCCCAAATGTTTATTACAACTTATTACAAATCAGGAATACTAAATACTAAATACATCACAAAAATACAAAGAAAAGAATTACAACCAGAGAAGCCTGATTCTTGACTTCCTATATGAGTTATGAGATAAACCAACTCAAAAACCCTAATCCAAAACCTTTCTCGGACTTTAGTGTGTCAGAGTTCCCTAAGGGCCTCAATAGGACCCTGGACAGTGCTCAAACCCAAGTTTCATAACCAAAATAGGGACAAGTGTAGTGTGGAAATTCTAGCCCTCATGTGTCCAAGTTCAGAGAGAGCTCATGGGTCCCAAGGCAAGGCTCACATGAGGGGGCAGAACTTAGGTCTAAGAGGAGAGTGAAAGTGCAGAAATAGAGCTTTAAGAACTAAGAAAGTAAAGAAGAGGGAAAGAGGTTCTAGGAAACAGCTATTAACACTTCAAACAAGTTGATAATTTTACATCAAAGGGGACAGGGGTTTAGGAGTCCATTGCAAGGAGCCTATATACTTAGGCATAAGTTAATTCTGGGCATGCACATCAATAGGGAGTGCTGTCATGCTTGTAAAATCAACTAGAACACACAACACATAAGGGTAACATGGAGGTTATGATCCTATGAGGAACAAGTTTGAGTCATGTTCAGCAATATTCAATGTTGTCATACCCCAAACAAACCATAAGTATCAAACACATTGGGGTAGGGATTTAGGATTCATAATACATTGATTCTGAACAGGAGAAAAGAAATTACAACATGTTAAATAAGGTACTAAATTAGATACAAGCAATAGGCAGACAAGAAGGCAAGAATATTAAGTAACCATGTTGTTGATGATGCTGAAAACTTAACTAAAACATACCAGTCAAAGAAACAAAAAATGCAGTAAAGAAAGGTAGCAGGACTTTGAAATATAGCTTTGGCTTTCAGCCAGCTAAACAGGCCACAGTACAAGAAGTAAAGTAAGAGAGAGTGTTTTAGTGTAAGTGTGAGTTCAAAACTAAAGTGTTCCTTGTTTGTGTTAATGAGAGAGTATGTATATATAGTAGTTCGAAACCATGTAAAATAAGGCAAGAATTACAATTGTATAGTAATTATGGAACCAAGTACTAATCAGAATCAAATCAATGCTGGTACTCCTTTAATTAAGGGGCAATCAACCAACGGTAATGGGTAAAAAATGTTTAAGGAAAGAAATCAAGTAGAGCATCATGTATAGAGTAGACAATGAGGGGTAAGTACATAGGGGTTCAATTAAGGAAACAACCAATGAAGAATCAGTAAAATACTCGGTTAACCAAATAAGGTAAGAAAACAAAATAAAGTTGCAGAATATGGAGATAATCGAAATGAGCACTTAGTAAATCATGGAATCAAGGATTCGAAATTACTGATTTAAGGAGAGTAACATGGGTTCCCATGAATAAGCATCAAACCAAGTTAAAATAGGAAAATCGGAAGTCTAAAGGGAAATTTTCAAATCAAGCCAAGAAACAGGGAGCTCAGAGTCAATCAAAGAGAGAGTCATGAATCATGTTTTAGCATATAAATAAAGTGAGATATGAGTAACCAAACATAGCAAGCAAAGAGGCAAGTCTTGACCAGTCAAAACGAACACAAGCACATAGAGCTGATGTAAGTTAGGCATAAGAAACTCAGTAGAAACACATTCGAAGTGAGATAGTCACAGAGACTCAAACAAGAACAGGCCAGTCACAGAATCAAACGAAGAAACCTAGAAAAATTAAGGTTTTCAACATAGGCGAGTTAAAGAGAAGATAGAAACACAAAGAGATTTCGAAAAGGAACTTCTGAACTTACACAAATTGTCTCAGACCCAAAGCCATAAGATTTTCAACAATAGAAGGGTTTTAAAAAGAGGATAAACAGATAGATCGGACAAAACTCAAGCAAACAAAACAGTTAAAAGAAATTAGGTTTTTTTTAAACATGCAAAATCAGGAAGAAGGATAATACGAGCAAACACAGCAAAACATATCAAAAATCAAAGAAAGGTTTCGAAATAACTTAACAGAACCTTAATTAGAAAGATAAGGAGTTTTGAAAGCGGAGTTTTAAAAGAAACTTCGAGAAAAGTACTTAGAAGTTCAGAGCAGACATAGATCTAAAATAGATCTAAGAGAACCTTAAAGGTTAGGGTTTCAGAAGAACCCCAAGCGGTGAGAAAGGCTTTGAAAACCATCGATCTAAGCAGAAGAGTCAAGAGTCAGACTCGAATAGCCATGGCTGGCCGGAGAAAGGTCAAAGATGACCGGAGAACAGCCGTAAACTGAAATCGACCAAGGTCTGGACCAAGCTCCTTCAAGATCTAGCCTTCAAACCATAATAATCGAATACGCAGGAGCCATGGGAGGTGGATACATGCCTCCGATGACCTTGGGAGCCATGGACTTGGAAGATTTTAGGGTTTGTAATCGATGTCGGCGGCTAGGGTTGGAGAGGGTTTGACAGAGGATTAAGAGAGAAAAGGATTCAGAGGTGGCTAGGTGTGCGAAATGTGGTTAGGGTTAGGGGTCGTTTGAATTAAAAAAGGTAAGGATTGTTGTTGGCCGTTGATCTGAATGATCAATGGCCTGGATTAAAACGGGCGAGTGAGTGGGTTATGAAGACGAGTTTGGGTCGGATTACACAGGGATTGGGTTAGGGTAATTAGGCCTCAGATTAGGTTTAATTGGGGTGCAAAATCAGGCTAGAATTGAAATAAAATTGGGCTAACATTTAAATAGTCACTTTTCACTATTTGATTTAAAACAAATAGTAAAATAATTTCTAAAAATAAATTAAAGGTACTAAAATGATTAATAGTACATAATTATCAAATTTAAAATACTGGACTTAATTTTTATGAATATAAACGTAATTAATCTTAAAAGAGGCTAATGTTGTAATTATATACAATTTTACTTTAAAAATACTAAATGACTTTGTAAAAATATGCAAAAATTTATATTACCTCTATTTTAACATAAATATGAGAATTCAATAAGTGAATCACAAAAATGATAATTTTGGGAATAATTATTGGGTTTTTCTAGATAAAATGGGCAATAAATTGATTTAAAAATCTTTAAAAATTAAGAAAAAATAATAAAATATTTGGGCATGCTTATATATGCATACATATGCTATTTTGAAAGTGTTTTGCATATTAAAAAAAATATACAGGGAAAAATTGGGTATTAACAGGCCATCCTAAAGAAAATGGAAGAGATGGAAAATGAGAACAAAACACTACGCGACCAGATGAAGGAACATCAGGAGCGGGTCGACAAAATACCAGGCGCTCCAAACCTATTACCAAAATGCGATGTGGGCCGATTCGTCGAACAACCTTACAGCGAAGGGACTGCTCCACACTTTATTCCAAAGACCTTCAAAATGCTGCCATACTTGAAAATATATGACGGGACCACAGACCCGGAGGATCACTTAATCCATTATGTTACTGCAGTAAAGGGAAATGATCTATCAAAAGAATAGGTACCGTTTGTGCTGCTAAAGAAGTTCGGTGAGACCTTGACACGGGGAGCATTGACATGGTACTCCCAGCTACCAGTGCGATTGATATCGATGTTCGAAGAGATGGCAGATAAATTCACCACCGCTCATACAGGAGCGAAGAAGGCTGAGGCTAGGGTCAATGATATTTTCGCCATCAGGCAAACGACGGGCGAGGGACTTTGAGATTTCCTAGCCCGATTCAACAGAGTAAGGATGAGTCTACCGAACGTGTCAGAAGGATGGTAGTAGCAGCCTTTCAAAATGGGTTAAACAGGAACGGGGCAAAGGCAACCAAAAAACTGCTCAATAGACTCATGAAGTACCCCCTACCACATGGGAAGAGATCCATAATGCCTATTGCGTCGAGGTGAGGGCAGACGAGGACGACCTGAATGGCCCGCTTCAACGATTAACATCAGTCCAGACCGAGACAAGGAGAGATCGACGTAACGACGGGCGAAGAGATCAACCACCATGTTTCAATCGCGAAAGGCATCCGCCCTATATCCGAACATCTAACCTTCCCCCTCCACGACATGCGGACGCCACGCCACGACACGTTGTACCCCTCCTCAACGAAAGAGGTATGCCTCCACTACTATCTGCTCATAATTTTTGTGTTTCCCCTTCAGAGATAGTGTACGCATTGGAGAAGTTGGGCACGAAGGTGCAGTGGCCGCAAAAGATGAAATCAGATCCAAGCACTAAGAGTTCAAACGTCCTCTGTGAATTCCACCAAGAAAGAGGACACAAGACCGAAGATTGCATAGGTCTGCGGCATGAAGTAGTTAGGATGTTGAACAAGGGGTACCTGAAAGAACTGATAAGCGATAAAGGAAGGGCCAACTTCGCTCGAGGTCGCGACCCATCTCAAGGGCCTCCAAAGCCAACATCATAAGCCCATACCATACAAATGATCATTGGCGGCGGCGATGACACGGTAATCAACCATGTGAAGTTTACTACTAGCACAAACTCAAACGGACAGTCGCCCACGAACGGTATGATGACCTTGAAGATAGTATCATCTTCGATAAGTCAGATACCGACGGTTTGTCTTTCCCTCACTATGATGCTTTGGTTATAACTTTATGCATCGCTGATACCGATGTAAAAAGAATCATGGTGGAGGACGGAAGCGGCGCGTGTATTGTTCACCCGTGAGTTCTCATGCAAATGAGGCTCGAGGATAAAATAATATCGTGTTGCATAACACTAACGGGTTTTAATAATGCAGTAGAGCGGACATCTGGAGAAATAGTTCTACCTGTCCTAGCAGGAAGGTTCACCCTGGAAACAACATTCCACGTTATGAACCAGGAAATGGCCTACAATGCCATCATAGGACGACCATGGATACACGCTATGCAAGCCGTCCCCTCAAGCTTCTATCAAGTGATCAAATTTCTCACCCCATGGAGGATATTCAGTATTCGAGGTGAGCCACGTATTGCCCAAGAATGCTACCGGATCGCCCAAGATTGCACACACACAAAATAGCTAAAAGGGGCATGTGCGGAAGCATAGCAGTCAGCCATGTCAAGCACCAAACCCGACATACAAGTAGAGGCCATCAAAGATCCAGACCTTGTAGAATCTTGTAAGGCAACCGTGGAAGATCTTGACCCCGCCATCTAGATAACATCGACTGCACCAAAACGGCTTATGTTGGGCATAACCTCTCGGAGCCAGGTGAGTATCATGAGTTTTTAACTAACAACGCCGATTTGTTTGCTTTTTCCCACTCTATGCCAGGAATCCCAAGGGAGATCGCCACGCATAAACTGAATGTCGACCCACTCTATCTGTCGGTATGACAAATAAGGAGGAAGTTCAATGCCGCAATCAATGAGGCAGTCATCGAGGAAGTTGATAAATTACTCGCCAACGGTTCCATCAGAGAATCGAAATACCCCCAATGGGTCGCCAATGTGGTCATGGTCAAAAAGAAGAATAGGAAGTGGTGAATGTGTGTCGACTTCACCGATTTAAACAAATCATGCCCGAATGACTCTTTCCCGTTACCCAAATCGACCAACTTATCGATGCAACAGTGGGACACAAACTGCTGAGCTTCCTGGACGCGTACTCCGGCTATAACCAAATTCTCATGGTTGAAGAAGATCAAGAAAAGACCACTTTCATCACTCACCGAGGTACGTACTGCTATAAGGTGATACCGTTCGGGCTTAATAACACAAGGGCCACGTACCAAAGGTTAGCCACCAAAATGTTCAAAGAGCAACTCGGTAAGACAATGGAGGTTTACATCGATGACATGCTAGTGAAGTTGTCAAAGAAAGAAGATCACATTGGTCACCTGAAGGAATCCTTCGAATTACTAAGGCAGTACGGAATGACTGGATCCCGAAAAGTGCACCTTCGGCGTGACTTCTGGAAAGTTCATAGGTTTCCTAGTGTCACAAAGGGGAATCGAGGTCAACCCGGATCAAATCAAGGCCATCGACGCAATACCAGAAATACTGACCAGCAAAAAACTGGCAGGATGAATAGCATCCCTATCAAGGTTCATTTCACGACACTCGGATAGATGCCATAAATTCTTCAATGTACTAAGGAAAGACCACGGGCTGCAATGGAACGAGGAATGCATCGATGCCCTGAGAAAGCTGAAAACGTATCTATCCTCACCACCACTACTCGTCAAAGTGGACCCAGGTGAATGCCTACTTGTGTATCCAGCAGTTTTCGAAGTTACGGTCAGCGCAGTCTTGGTCCGTGAAAATAAAGGTACACAATCTCCAATTTACTATATCAGCAAAAACTTTAATCAATGCCGAGACAAGGTACCCTCAACTTGAAAAACTAGCTCTGGCATTGGTCATAGCTTCACGGAAGCTTAGACCGTACTTCAAATGTCACCCCATAAAAGTGGTGACAACCTTCCCTCTAAGGGGTATCCTACACAAACCCAAACTATCAGGTAGACTAGCCAAATGGGCCATAGAACTAAGCAAGCATGACATAACGTACCAACCGCGCACTGCCATCAAGTCACAGGTGCTCGCAGACTTCGTCGCTGATTTCAGCACGAAAATATTGCCCGATGTAGAACAGGAAGCATTCAGCACTTCTACACATGCCGACCTCTGGGTCCTCTACACCGATGGTGCCTCTAACGCCTCGAGATCAGGACTGGGACTCATCCTCGAGGTCCCTACAAGTGAAGTAATCCGCCAGTCCATACGATGCCCTGAGGTGACTAACAACGAGGCTGAGTATGAAGCTGTGATTGCAGGTTTGAAGTTAGCCCTCAAATATGGCACTCGACGACTCGTCCTCTACTGTGACCCCCAACTCGTGGTGAATCAAGTCACCGGGACTTTCCAAATCAAAGAGCAGAGGCTGCAAAGATACCAGTCAGAAATCCACAAACTACTACCAGAAATCGATGAATGCTGCCTCGACCAAATACCCAGGGCGTAAAATATCGAAGCAGACGGCCTCGCTAAATTAGCTGCGGCTACCAAGAATATCAACAAAGAAAACATGGTCACCATCCTTCATTCCGCAATAGAGCACGTCGAGGTACATTCTATAAACTTAACTTGGGACTGGCGTAACTGCTTCGTAGCCTATTTGTAGAATGGAATGCTCCCGCAAGACAAAAAAGAAGCCAAAAAACTCCAGATGCAGACAGCCCGGTACACCCTAGTAAATGGCAATCTCTACAAAAGAACGTTCAGCACCCCTTAGCCAAATGTCTTGGGCCACATCAAACAAGGCAAGTACTGGAAGAAGTGAACGAAGGGCACTGCAGCGCCCATATGGGAAACCGCGCCCTCGTTCGATGCCTCATTGGCACAGGGTACTACTGGCCCACTATGAAAAAAGAAGTCACCGACTATGTCATCAAGTACGCCTCTATGATACATCAAACAGGAGAACTCCTTCATTTCGTCACTTCGCCATTGCCGTTCATAAAGTGGGGAATGGACATAGTCGACCCCCTCCCAGCAGGACAAGGTAAGGTACGCTTCCTTTTGGTTTTAACTGACTACTTCTCTAAATGGGTGGAAGCAGGTGCATACACTCAGATACGTGAGAAGGAGGCCATCTCCTTCATATGGAAAAACATTATATGCCGCTTTGGCATCCTCAAAGAAATCAACTACGACAACGGGCCTCAGTTCGTCGAAAAAAGAACGACTGAGTTTTTCGAAAAGTGGCGCATCAAACGAATACTCTCCATACCATACCACCCTGCCGCCAATTGTCAAGCCGAATCCTCCAATAAAGTAATATTGAACATATTGAAAAAGAAGCTTGAGGAAGCTAAAGGGCTATGGCCTGAACTACTACCGAAAGTATTGCATACCATACTACGCCAAAAACCAGCATAGGAGAAATGCCATATTCACTGGTCTACGGGACCGACGCAGTTATACCCATCGAGGTCGGGGAACCCAGTTTGAGATTCTCCAACGATAGCAGAACATGCAACGACAAAAGTAGGCTACAAGATCTGAATGAAGTTGAAGAACAAAGAGACATGGACCACATAAGAATGGTATCCCAGAAGCAGCATGTAGAAAGATACTACAACAAGAGAGCCAAGGTGCGACCATTCAAAATTAGCGACTACGCCCTCAAGGACAAAACACAAGCGTTAAAAGACCCTAATGAGGGAAAATTGGGAACGAACTAGAACGGACCGTAGAAAATCATAGCAGTAGCAAACAAAGGAGCGTTTTAGCTAAAAACAATGGAGGGAAAACTACTCCAAAATAACTGGAATGTCGCCCATCTCAAGTACTTCCACTTCTAAAAGAAGGCGTCACCTAAGTCGTACTCTTTTTCCCCCACCCAGGTTTTATCCCAATCGGGTTTTCCTGGGGAGGTTTTTAACGAGGCGGCAAGGGGGACACCTTAAGGAATGCCATGTTGTTCATTACCTTGACCCGTCGATATGACCTCCGAACCGAAGTAATGAAGGGACTACATATAGATAATCAAATCTCCATTGTATTTACGGAATCAAATCTCCATTGTATGTACAGAATTGGATCTCCACTAGTCAGCATGTGACGTCTTCCTACGGGAATACGATCAAATCTCCAACAATGTAAGTTTGACCTTGTTCGAATCACGACAGGATTCTACTTCAACGACAGTTCGAAGCAACATCCCAATGTCCAAGGCCATCGACGACAATGTAAGTTCGACCTCGTTCGAACCACGACATGATTCTACTTCGACGATAGTTTGAAGCAACATCCCAATGGCCAAGGCCATCGACAACAATGTAAGCTCGACCTCGTTCGAACTACAACGGGATTCTACTTCGATGACAATTTGAAGCAACATCCCAATGGCCAAGGTCATCGACAACAATGTAAGTTCGACCTCGTTCGAACCACGACGGGATTCTACTTTGATGACACTTCGAAGAAACATCCCAATGGGCAAGGCCATCGACGACAATGTAAGTTTGACCTCGTTCAAACTACGACGGGAGTCTAATTCGATGACAGGTCGAAGCAACACCCCACTGGCCAAAGCCATCGACGAAAACATAAGTTCGAACTCGTTCGAACTACGATGAGATCCCGCCTCGACGACAGTTCGAAGCAACATCCCAATAGCCGAGGGCGTCAACAATATCATGTATGCGATGAATGAAAGAAAAAAAACACAAGCCGACAAAAGTAAATTTTACATTACAGCAAAACATCATTTACACTGGCCTCTATAAACGGGCCCAAGTACTACCCGTGCAAAAATCCCTAAACAAAAGCAAATACAAACTAAGACTAAACATCATCCCTAGCGGGGTAAGTGTTTTCGTACCACGAATCTGAAGTAAGGCAATTCGCATCATCAGAGTTGATATCATCCCCGTCAGGTGTGAGGGGGTCGTACCCGCATGACTCATGAGCTACATGAGCTTCGGTGTGCACAACCTGAACCTCCACCTCAGTATCCCTTCCCAAGGCATGAAAAGCCTTATACACATAAAGTCGAGCCTCCGCATGGACCCACAACTCGTATAAACAATAGGGCACAATCGGATCGGCTGAGGCGCGAGACGTAGAAGGCTGAGAATGTCGACGCGCATTCTCCGCCCTCAGCGAGGCTATTTGTCTGTCTAGTGCAGTCAGTTCTGCCTCCAGTTCTTTGACACGCCCTTCGAGCATTGCCACCCACCGACCAGAGGCTTCCTTTTCCTCAGTCAACTCTAACTTAACAATGCGGAGGGCATCTTCTAAAGATACCTATTTAGAAATAGTTGCCACCAGCTTATCAGCGCTAACGTTCAGCTCGCCTTTAAGCCCCTCAATCTCCGCTACCTTTGTACTCAACTCAGCGGTCAAGTCGGCCACCTTCACCAGTAAGTCGGCATTCTCAGCCGTCACCCCCTACTCAACTCGAGCTTGTCCTCTTTCGCCTTAAGGGAGACCTCTAACTCACTATTACGGGCGACAACCTTCACGAGCTCTTTGTCCCTATCCCTCAGCGCCTCAATCTTGCGCTCCAACTGGTCCTCCTGCTGCTTGAGCCCCTTACGGAAAACTTGAAACTCAGGGTCCTGATGGTAAATATCGGCCATCGCCTGGTGCTTAGCCCGATACTGATGATATTTGGATGACATCTTCTCATAAAGGCCCGTCCTTCTCCTCTATCGATGCTCTCTCTCTACCTCTATGATGAGGGTCTTACAAAAAAGAAGGGAAGAAGTCAGAAACAAAGTATAAAACGACGATTATCGCACCAACCCAATGACGAAAAGAGAAGGAAAGGCACCTACCTGCAAGGCCATACCAGTGACCTTATGAGATAACTCCATGTCGCTCCTAGCCCTAAGCATCTCGCTTTCAAGAGCGACACATAGAGGAGCTAGGGCCGATGCCACTTGCTCGTTGTTCAGTAGAAAGTTGTAGTTCCCTGGAATGACCACATGACGGTCAGATCCGTCCATCCTAACCTCCACATGGGTATGGCGACTCACAAATTCATTAACATCCTTTGGGTCGATATCTGAACCTGAGTCTCCACCCTCAACACGATGTCCCCCAATTTTGGACGACACACCACCCTCAACAGAGCACACTGAACCAACTCCTCGGCCAACTCCCTCCACTTGGGGAGATCTCCTTGACAAAATGGCATCGGCCATGAACACATGCACAGGGGCTGTCCGGGACACCCTGCTGCCATTAGCATCCGTATCCATGCCTTTCCCCAACTTAATCCTCCTCCTTTTCCCCGACAACGGCTCGTCCCCGTTAGAGGATTCATCCAAAGGACGTGAGGTCGGTATCGAAGAAACCTCTTCCCTCGCGGACATGACTCGAGACGGATCTCCCAATTGGATAGGTTGAGGGTGACCCTCTCGAACAGACTCACTCAAGACAAATTGCGTATCTGCAGTGGCAACGGTTTGTTGAAAAGTGGGGACTAGCGCCCTCCGCTTGGAAGCACCTCGATCTGTCATCACAGAAGTTTGTACCATTAAGTAAGGTCGCATGGCTAACGAAGTAGTAAGCAAGACGTTTACCTGAGGAAACGTTAGGGCTATAACGTTGCACGAAGGCGAGCCAAGTTCGAGTTTCTGCTGCGTGAGGCAACAGGCGGGCTACCCAATCTCTGGTGGTGAAGATGGACGACATGACCAACCGTCGTTTCTATGAAAATTATTTTTATGTGCGGACTGAACATATTGTGGTAGACCCAACGGGATTCCCTGAGAGATGGAACTTCGCACGCAAGTTTGTGTTTTGTCAGTGAAATGTTCGATTGTTTTCTGCGAGTACTAAACTTTATCTCGTCTTTACAGCTGAGAGATGCCCTCTACGCCTGTCAAAGGTATCCGTGAATGGGTGGAGGCCATACTTCCCCATACGGTGGGGATTCACACATGGTCGACCTTTCACGAGAGGTTCGGACGCAGACCCCTTACAGGTGAGATGTCGCCTTTGCTTACTAGTTTGTCTCTTCTCCCCCTTTTCTTTTGTTCAGCCTCTTATGTGTCGTTTGTCATTGCCAGGGAGAGTGCGGAGAGCGAGGGCTCATCCGTTAGCTTTTCACCAGCCGGTCGTATCTACTCACCCTATCGCAGTTCCCATTGCTCAACCTTCATCGAGGGTCGCTTCAGTTGAGTCTGCAGCCTTGGTTACTCCAGTGAGGGCCGCTTCTCAGGAGGAGGTTCCGACCGGTATCGTTCGTCCAACGAATGAGTCACTGTCTACTGGAGAGGAAAAGGGGTCGTCGAAGAGGCGGAGGGTAGAGTTTATGACGGCGCCCCTACAGTAATTCATTTGGATGACTCTCCCCCGGTGGGCTCTGGAGAGGGTGTTATCACGGCTCCCCCCTTAGGGGCGAAGCAGACCATTGAAATTGTCGGTGGTCGCGATCAGCAATCGGAAACTTTTGGCATTATTGATGATCAACAACCTATCGTGGTAGAGAATCAGACTTCTGGGGCTGTCGTTGTGATTTCAGACGTGCCCTCATCTTTTACAGCGGGTCGTGTTTCCTCTTCCGTAGCAGAAAGGGGGAAAGGCGTGGTGGTTGAAGACTATGAATCTGAGTCCGATCTGGACCCTGACAATGTTAGGATGTTTGAGAAGGGTCTTACTCATTCGGTGGTCAATGAGGGGGGCTCGGCCCGTACTCTTCAGATCCCTTCTGGTGTTAATCTTTTGGCAGAAAAGGGAGGATATGGTACCGCAATTCAGCCTGTTATGCTCCAAAGCTAAGAATGAGTCCCTTCGGTCCTTTCCTGATGCCGAGTTGAAGGACGAGGTGTCCGTCATGGGCTTAAGGGTACGTTAGATTTCATTTTCACTTTATGCTTTTGCCCTTCTCAAAAGTACTAGTTTTAACCTGTCTTTACATTTTCCAGGCATATATGGTGGAAGTGGAAAGCATTCAGGCCAATATTCGGGCAAGGATTTTCTTGAAGATGCTGGAGAAATATCACCACTATCGCGATAGGTGTCGCGAGATGCATGAGCGGCTAAGGACGGATCCCCGTAATCGGGCTCTTGGTGAGGAGTTGGAGAAAAGGGACCAGGAATTTATGCAGACCATCCGCAGCAAGAGCGAACTCGAGGAGCAACTTCGAATTAAGAACGAGGAGCTCGAGTTGGGTAGGGGGTCACAGAGGAGTGTGAGCATCTGCAGGGTAGGTTGAGGTGATGCAGTCAGAGATGGATCAGAACTTGGTCAAGGTCGAGGCGATGAGCATGGAATGGATGAGAAAATTGACTGCGATGGAGAGCAAAATCGCTGGATTAGAGAACATTGAGAGTGCCTGGTCTGAGGCTTTGGCGAGGGCGACTACCCTGGAGAACACCATCTGCATTCTCCAATCCGAACAGGAGTTGGAGACATCGACAACTACCCTTATGGAGGCGAGGCTCGAGGAGCACATCGACATGATTGATCAGGAGGCATCGGTTCTGGGAGATCGGGTCGCGGCCCTGGAGGCAGAAAATGAGCGATTATAGGCTCAGGTTGAGCTATCTTCTGCTGCCATTACTTGCCAAATACATGAGCTCTGGGTTTATGCTGAAGCCCAATGGGACATGTATAGGAGTTTGTGGGAGGTGGGCACCGCGACTGAGGCTGCTTATGAAGAAGCGTGAGCGAAAGCTCGGGAGGCTCGCGTTAACTGTGGATACGATGCGACGATGCCCGAAGTGAATGGGGATGCGGATGATGGTAATGGAGAACTTCTTAGAGACGGTGATGATAGTGGTGATGGTGACGGCGGTGAAGACACCGAATGAAGAATGTTGCCCTTTGTTTTTATTTTCATTTTGTTTATCGACTGTCGTCTGTTCGTTTTTTTTTCTTTGGTTGGCCTGGGCCATATGTTTAGCCCCAACTGTGACTTTACATGAATAAAAGTTCTTTTCTTCGCTATTTGCCTTGTACTTCACTTTTTATTTCAACTGTTCATGGCTTCGGTGTGAGATAGATGCTCGTCTAACGAGCACCGATTTTTCTTTTCTTCCGGTGGTTGTCGACCTTTAGGGGTGTCATTTCAAACCTATCAAAATATCAGTCCGTCGCCGTTCGATCGAGGTCGAACTTTTCTTTTCATTTGGCAAAGGCCCTTAGCCTTGATGGGTGTTATTTCGAACTTATCGAAATAATGGCCCGTCGTCGTTCGAGCGAGGTCGAACTCTTCTTTTCATTTGGCGAAGGCTCTTAGCCTTAAAGCGTATTATTTCGAACTTATCGAAATAATGGCCCGTCGTTGTTCGAGCGAGGTCGAACTCTTATTTTCATTTGGCGAAGGCCCTTAGCCTTGAAGGGTGTTATTTCAAACTTATCGAAATAATGGCATGTCGTCAGTCCCAGTTTCTGGAGAGTTGGTCATCTTTCGTGGGAGTACCAGTCCGTTTGGTATTGTTTGCACCATATGGTGCAACGCTGGTGAGTTGAGGTGTTGATGTTTCGTTTAGGTTTGTGCTGTGTACGCCTCATGGTTTTCTTGTCCGACTCCTGCCGTCCAGCTCGGAGATGTTACCGGCAAGAAGTATTTCAGCTGTGTTGAAGCAATTTTTGTCCTTCAGCCGAGATGTTCCTGTGTACGCTTGTCCACGCGGGTCTTGTGTGCTTGCCTGGACAAAGAGTGGGAGGTGAGGATGAGATTTTCTTCGCTCCCGCCCGGTGATCCGGTGGGCGGGAATACAGGTTGGTAACATCGTTTGCTTTGTTTAGTATATCGATGGTTGATGGGGCGAAGGTTTCCGAGCTCGGTGATCTGGTTTGACTCTTTTTCCTCTTCTGTGATGCTTTTGTGTCTCGCGTGGGTTGGGTTTTTCCTTCGTGCTCCTTTTGGTGAGTGATTGTATTTCTTGATTTCGATCTAGGAGAAACTAGGAAATTTTTACTAAGAAATCCCCACAGACGGCGAAAAATTGTTTGACTCAAAAGATGTTAAAACCTTTTGAACAAATCAATCGAAGATGAAGGGGTAAATCTTAGTCAAACATAATTAATTTTGGATCGAAAAGTTAACAATAATGATTGCATATGAGACGAAAGAGGCAAGATTGATCTTATTTAGATTCAGCATTGTCTTTCTCATCAATTGATGAGGAAGTAAATTTACATATATTCCTCGAGAGCCTTTCCTCGATTTCTTGAAGATATATGTAATTAACTTTTTGTCATCCTTTTTTAAGAGAAAATGGAGAAGCCCCCAAATTGAGGCTATATAAAATCGAGGCCCTTTTACTCTTTGCTTGACTCGATGCTTTCTTGTCACTAATATGTTCTGGTCGTGATTTTAGGCGTTACTCTTTTCGATTCGTCGAATGGCACAGAGGAGAAATGGAGTGTGCTCTAATGACTTTCACTGCCTAGTTACTGAGACGGGGTGTCGGGCAACCTGGTCGTGTTGGTAAGATTTTTACCAATACAATAAGAAAGTTATTATTTGACAGTATTTGGTTACTCAATTTCTCAAAACGAAAGTCATTTTCTCATCATTATTACCAATTTTTAGATAGATATTCTTTTAAAATTATTTTCTAACTTAAATGCCAATTAACTGCAAGTAAAATAATTGCAACCTTAATGATTCCCGCAGCGTCAGCCATGCGGCATGGGTTTGTCAAAGAACTTATTGGGATACTCAAATTTCTAGAAACATATGTATAGTAGTATATTGAATTTCAATAAATACACTTAAAAGACTCATCAGTTTACGGGAATCATTCATTACTTCCGTTCATTTTCTATTTTTCTTCTACTTGATTGTACCAGAATTTAATTGTAGTCTTTGTCATTTATTTATGCTAGTTGACCTAGCCCTCAGGTTTGCATCTTCATTAATTTTCATTTTCTCCAGTAGCAATAAAACACCTTTTTAAATGTGCTATAATGACTGAAATTTAAATACTAGTAGTGGATTCAGATAGTAATAAAAGATACTCCCCGTTCATTTTTAGTTGTCCACTTTTAACTTTATAGTCCCCTTAAGAAAAAATAAATGAAATATATATTTTACAATTTTACCGATAATAATGATAGCATTTCCAAAAGTCTTGGGAAATGATTTGGATAATGAGTATTTAATGATAAATGTAAAACAGAAAAGAAAAGATTGTCTTTCTCTTGATTTAGTATAGGACAAGTAAAAATAAAAATGTATTTTTAATATAGTGGACAAGTAAAAGTGAACGGAGGGATATTAATAATACTATTAATTTATCCTTTCTTTCTTTTCTTTCCCTTTTTCCCTCCTACCCGTGTTCTTTTCACCATTTCCTTGGCAATTTCGTTTTTCTAAGTTTGGGAAAGTTGGCAAGCATCATTCCTTTTCTCCTTCACCATAAACACTTCTACTTCTGACTTCAAATTAAGAATTGGTTAGTAAGTTTGTTTCACACTCTAACACATCCTTTGGTTGCCGGAATATGTCCTTAAGAAATGGTGGATATGAAATTATTTCTAACTATTACTCAATGAGTTGATGAAGCTTTTCTAGTTTAATGAAACTTGATATTGTTTTGTACTTGATTTTAGACATCCTTTGAAATATGATGCTGAGAAGTATTTTTTTCTTCCTCCCATCATTTATTCGTATTAATAATAATAATAACAACAACAATAATTATGCCTTACTCCCAAACAAAGTTAAGATCAACGATATAAATTCCCACTTCTTTCTTTAAGCTCAACTCATATATATCTTCATCATGCCAAAATAAAATAAGAGTAGCAATTGATAAATATAAGTTAGTATAATAGTAATAATAAAAAAATAGTAATATTTAAAGATTATTCCTAACTAATAATTATCACATATATGAATCTTTTTCTTTCATTGTCACATATCTTTAGCAAAGTCTACATTAATTCTAAGAATTTATATGTCTTTTGAGGCAACTTGGTTTCATGTGATTTTAGGTCTACCTCATTCTTTTTTTTAACACCATCATTCACCATAGTTTCACACCTATGGACCGATATATCTGTAGGGCGATGCAAGCCATGACCGAACCATCTCAAGCGATATTCTCTTACTTTATCCTCAATGCGTGCTATTTGTACCATATGATGAATGTAGTCATTTTTAATCTTATCTAATCTTGTATGACCACACATCCATCTTACCATTTGTATCTCTGCAATATTTATCTTGTGTATATATTGAAATTTAATGTCCCAACATTCATATCAAATTATAACATTATCGGCTTTATATTTGAATATATATATCTATATATATATATATATATATATATATATATATATATATATATATTTCATCTTAGTAGGCATCCTTCTAGCATATAGAACTATGATAGCACTTCCCTATTTCAACTATCTGATTTTAATCCTATAGGTAATGTCTTCATCAATCATTCCATTATCTTAAAAGAATGAGCCTAAATATCTGAATTATTTGCATTTTGGCACTGCAATCGCATCTAGTCTCGCCTCAATGTTTTTCTTCCACTGCTGACTAAACTTACAGTGCATGTATTCAGTCTTACTCCTACTTATCCTAAGGCCCTTACTCTCCAAAGTGCTCATCCAAAAATGGTGTAAACAAATAGGGCTTTAATGCTAAACCTTGGTGTAAACCCACTATTATAGGAAGTTAATCTGTATTTATAAGTTTTGATGTTGGTTGCTAGCCTACCGTAACTCTCCTCCTTTTTTAGGCTTGGGACAGGCAATGTGAGCAAGTCCACACTAATTGAGTTGGTATTTATGGGGAATATTTTGTATATACCCACTTTTGGGGCTACCATTAAAGTTGTACACAAATTGTACAAAATTTTGCAAAGTGTACCCACTCGGATCTAAAGTAGTTCAATCTCTTCAATGCAAATTCAGAAATCAAATCGGAAGTTCTTTTATCTTTAAAATGTAACTTAAGAAATTCGAATTTGAAGTAGTTTAATTTGTTCACTGAAAGTTCATAAATCAAATCTAGAGTACTTTTATCTTTCAAAGGTGTCATGACCCGGAATTCCCACCGTCGGGGCCGTGATGGCGCCTAATATTTCACTTGCTAGGCAAGCCGACGTTAGAATAGTTTATCCATTTTAACAGTTTAAACTAAAAGATATGAAAAAACTAAATAACTGATATAATCTAAAGTATAAGTGCGGAAGCTAAAATTGCCAAATATCTGCTACAAATCCCTGAACCTGGCATCACAAGTGCACGAGCTAGTAGAATAATACATACAAGTGTTTGAAACAAATACAGAGCTGTTTGAATAAAAATACACAGCTAAATAAAGGAAGAGAAAAGGACTCCAGGAGCTGCGGGCGCTGAGCAGTTGTACCTCAAGTCTCCGATGAGCTAATCAATCCAAGCACGCTAATATCCGCCGTTGGGACAGACTCCAAAATCTGCACAAGAAGTGCAGATAGTATGAGTGCAACCGACCCCATGTACTCTATAAGTGCCAAGACTAACCTCGACGAAGTAGTGACGAGGCTAAGGCGGGTCACTCACACTACAATCTATACGCAGTATATAATAAAGGTAGAAAAAGAAAATACGGAATATGGTAAGAAAAGTCAACTGCAAAAAAATAACTACAGCCTCACGTTATAAACTAATGTCATCCAAAATTACCAATCCTTAGCATTTCAAATGAGAATACCGAAAACCAAACACAACTCAAGAAATGAAATCACATAGGTTGTTGCGGCGCGCAACCCGATCCCACCGTACAATATAGAATCCTCCCTTATTTACCGTAATAACATCAATAGCAGAGATAATATATAAATATTGCAGCGCGCAATCCGATCCCACCACATATCAATATCAATATCATAATTCACCCTTATTTCACCATATCAATCCATTCTTATTCCTTTTGTTGCGACGTGTAACACGATCCCACCATATCAGTATCAATTACTCAACGTACACAGTCAAATTAATAATTCAAACCACGAAACCTTTACGATCAATAAGTACCAAACTGAACAAGAAAGGAAAACCTTGTACAACACAGGAATCTACATAACTGATACTACTCAGCGAGTCAAATCCGGTAATTGACAATTAAAAGGGTTCTAGTAAGTCAATTTAGTCAAATAGTGGGAAATCATGAAACTATGAGAAGGTCTAACATCATTAACAGGAGAAGACATTGATTAACAGGTAGCAGGTAAGCATGAAAAGCATTTAGAGCATATAACAGTTAAAACAATGAAAGAAACAATTAAGGAGAAGCGGAAAATCAGGTAGAAGAGATAATTCGGTGGCGTATAAGTACTCGTCACCTTGCATATACGCCGCTCACATGAAATTTATATAGCATATAATCTGAGGGTTCCTAATTCCCTCAAGTCAAGGTTAACCACTCTACTTACCTCACTCTACAGTCAATTCAAAGCTCTACCGGGACCTTTCCCCTAGAGTCCGCCTCCAAACCACTCATATCTAGCCACAACTAACTCAATAATTATCAAATATTACTAAAGGAATCAACTAAAATGAATAAATTTAGATTTTCTAATCTTTCCTCCAAAAAGTCAAAAATTGACCCCGGACCCCTCGGTCAAAACACATGGTTCAGACTAAAATCTATTTACCCATTCAATCCCGAGCCCGATTATATAATTAGTTTCGGAATTCGACCCCAATTTGAGGTCTAAATCCTCAATTTGTAAAAACTCTTAATTCTTCCTAAATCCCTAGTTTTCTACCATGGAAGAACAAAGATTAGAGCTAGGAATTAATGAATGATGATAGAAATGGAAGAAAATGAGTTAAAGAGTACAAACCTATGAATTGGTATTGAGTTTTCTCTTCAAAATCGCACTTAGGCCAAGCTATAATGGAAGGGTTATGAAAAATGGGAGAAATCCCGTTTTTGAAATATTTAAAGGTCTGGGCGTCAGGCCTTCTTCACGTTCGCGAAAGGCCTGATGCGTTCGCGATGTGCAGCAGCCCAAGTGGCTTACGTGTTCGCGAGTCCCTCATTGCGTTCGCGAAGGCTGCTCCCCTCTGGCCTTCCCATTCGCGAGCCAGTGCTCGCGTTCGCGATGAAGAAATAACTGACCCCTCCCCCAGGTCCCGTGCCTACGCGTTCGCGATAGGCTGTTCGCGTTCGCGAAGGGTAATGTCCTCACTGTTTCGTGTTCGCGACCAAGACTTCGCGTTCATGAAGAAGAAATTCCACCCAGCCCTATTTCACTCTTCGCGTTCGTGAGAGTACCTTCGCGAACGCGAAGAAAGAAACCAGAAGATACCTGAAACTACAAAAAACCAGATTTTCTAAGTCCAAATCACTCTGTAGCCTATTCGAAACTCACCCGAGTCCTCGGGGCTCTAAACCAAACATGCACACAAATTCAAAAATATCATACAAACTTGCTCGCGTGATCAAATCGCTAAAATAACACCTAGAACTACGAATTGAACACCAAATCAAATTAAATTTTCAATAGTGCTTTAAAACTTCTATTTTCACAACCGAGCGTCCGAATCACGTCAACCAACTCCGTTTCTCACCAAATTTCACAGACAAGTCATAAATATTATAATGGACCTGTACCGGACTCTAAAACAAAAATCCAGACTCGGTATCAATAAGACCAAACATTAATCAATTCTTAAAAATCATTAAACTTTCAAACTTTTTATTTTCAACAAAAATTAATAACTCGAGTTACGGACCCTCGAATTCGATTCCGGGCATACGCCCAGGTCCCAAATTACGATACAGATCCACCAGGACCATCAAAATACGAATCTGGGTATGTTTGCTCAAAATGTTGGCCGAAGTCAACTCATACGAATTTTTAAGGTAAAATTCTTATTTTTATCAGTTTTTAACACATAAGCCTTCCGGATCAACACCCGGACTGTGCACGCAAATTGAAAAAGACTAAAATGAGGTTGTTAAGGCTTCGAAATATAGAATTTGGTTCTAAAACATAAGATGGCCTATCGGGTCATCACAAAAGCCAACTTCAGAAATGTGAATCTTAAGTATTTCAATCTATTGAGCTCAAATTTATGATTCAATGCCTAAATCTACTTCAAATGAGCTCAAATTTGAAATATAACTTTTAATTATCATAAAGAACAAATCGCAATCATCAAATTATTAAAATAATAAATTTAACAAACTCATTTTGCAACTAAGAAGAAGAAGAAGAAGAAACTCTAAGCGATTAAGAAGAAGAAAACAACAGTAAAGAAGAAGAGAAAATTGTATGTAACTGAAGTTATCCAAAATTAGGCATCAATTAAACTTTTTTAAAAAGTAAATACAAATACAATAGGTGGCGCAAAACTGGATACCACATAAAAATCTTACGGTATTTATGAAGTCCCGACTAATATGAATTTGTAACATGTAAGCCCATCAAAGAGGGAAACATTTTCTACCGGAACTTTTAACCGAATGAGTATATATATATATATATATATATATATATATATTAACCATTTGGTCCATCAAGGGAACAATGAAGTGACGAAAACATCATAATTCGAAATGCTACATTAGTGCTGTATTCTAGCCCGGGCCCGGGCCTTCGTGGGCCAAACAGGCCGGGCTTCGTGGGTCTAGGCTTCGTGGGCCTGGGCTCTGGCGGTCTCGGGCTTCGTGGGCTCAATGGGTGGAACCGGCCCGTGACGGGCCTAAGCCCACATGGTCATGTGCTTAACGGGCCGGGCTCGTGGGCCTAGCGGGTTTTTTTTAAGGCAATTTCTTGTAGTATCATGGCTATATTAAAAATATATATGTAGTATATATGTAGATCTAATTATTAAAGTGCTTGACGAAAAAGAAAATAACAAAACAATAGTAAAACACTAAATTGTCATGCATAATATATTGTCTTGTAGTATATATATTGTATCTTATGTATATATATTCTCTTATATATTTTCTTGTAGTATATATATTGTATCTTATGTATATATATTCGCATAATATATTGTCTTGTAGTATATATATTGTATCTTATGTATATATATTCTCTTATATATTTTCTTGTAGTATATATATTGTATCTTATGTATATATATTCGCATAATATATTGTCTTGTAGTATATATATTGTATCTTATGTATATATATTCTCTTATATATTTTCTTGTAGTATATATATTGTATCTTATGTATATATATTCGCATAATATATTTTCTTGTAGTATATATATTGTATCTTATGTATATATATTCGCATAATATATTGTCTTGTAGTATATATATTGTATCTTATGTATATATATTCTCTAATATATTTTCTTGTAGTATATATATTGTATCTTATGTATATATATTCGCATAATATATTTTCTTGTAGTATATATATTGTATCTTATGTATATATATTCTCTTGTAGTATATATATTGTATCTTATGTATATATATTCGCATAATATATTTTCTTGTAGTATATATATTGTATCTTATGTATATATTGTAGCTTATAAATAATTCTAAGTAAAGACAAAGAAATATTGCGAAAAGATATTCAAGGGTAGAAGCAATAAATTTTATTACCAAAAATGGCATATCTTTCTTAGTCATCCTTCCCCCAATGGAATGAGCACAACAAGGTACTAATACCACCATTAGAAGGAAAAAAACTAAGGAAGATGTGCCAAAATACAAGTTACATATTAGTCTATGTATTATCTCTAACAAATCTCATAAATCCTTCAAGGTTCGGAGGAGGTTGCGTTGGTGGTGGTGGAAAAGAAGCTTGTTCATCACCACTTCCGGGCGAAGCCGAATCCTCCGCAAGTTCCGCTATCATTTCTTCATAAGCTTCATCTATCGCCGGTTGTGCTTCTGCAATTCCAAAGTTTCTTCTTTCCGAGCGGATCCAATCTCTAAACAGTACTGATTTTTCCAAGCTATCCCTCATAGACGCTCTATGATCACCTATTTGCAGTCTTGCTTGACTGAAAGCGCTCTCTGATGCAACAGTTGAAGCTTGAATTGATAAAATATCCCGAGCCATCCTTGCAAGAACAGGAAAATGTTTTTCCCTTGCCTTCCACCATTCCAAAAGATCAAAAGAGCCGTCTGGATTCTCCTTTTCAAGTCCCTGAGACAAATAAACTTGAAGCTCATTTAGATGTGAAGTTTCATCATAATTTTCACCTTGAGACCCCCTGAACTCCGTCCAAGATTTAAGAGCTTTTAAGCCCGCAACTCTTTTAGACGATTGTGAGCTAGACGAAGTAGGGGTTGGAATAGTTGGCCTAGCATGCTCTAAGGCAAGTTGATAAGCATTATAAACTGTTTGAGCATTAATTTTAATTGAAGCTTTTGCATCTGCAAGTGTAGCAATTTCCTCATTTGAAAGATCTAAAGCCTTATAAATATTTGAATACCAAAAATGAGGACCTCCCAATTTCATTGTAGGATTTAGCATTGCAGCAAGACCATAAATAGGAGGGATAGGAAAAAAATATTTTTTAAACTTTTGTTTCATTTCATTTATAGCAAGTTCATAAATGTCCCCACCCTCACCAAATTCAACAAACAAATCAGATAGTGCTGCAATATAAACTAAACAGTTTGAAATAGTAGGATAATATTGCCCAGAAAATGCATTTGTAGCAATTTGAAAATGTTCTAAAAAATCTAAAAGAATTTTAACATTCGTCCAATCTTGAGTAGTAAGCATTTCATCATCATCCTCACCACCTACCCGAGAATTAAACGTTGCATTAATTGGGTTTCTATATTCATATGCTACTACTAAACTTTCGTACATACAATTCCATCTAGTCGGGCAAGGTTTAGGAACCTTTCTTTCTCTAAGGCCATATTCATCACATTTTTTAAAATACTCTCTAAGTCTACTTCTACGGTTTGAATAAAAAAGTCAATTAAGAGCCATTCTAACCTTTTCAATTTCTATGTTTAATATTCGCATACCATCACCGACAATTAAATGATAAATATGACAAATACATCTAACATGAAAAATATTAGTAAATGCAGGATTTAGTGTTGTTGTAAGCATGCCTATAACACTAGTGTTACTAGAAGCATTATCCATTGAAATTGCCATTATTTTATCGCTAAAGCAAAAATATCTACAAATATCTGCAACAGTTGAAACGAGTTTACCAGAAAATGCCATATCTAAAAATATTATGCAAACTAAACCACACAAAAATATATTCTTAAAACGTAAGAGTTGAAACGAGTTTACCGGATTGCCGAACAACTTCTTGAAAATTGAAAATCGTTGAACACTTGAAAACTTCAATTCAACAACTTCACAATTTTTCACGAAATTTCAACAATAAATTAAGTAATTGTAGTAGAGAGATTGAGAGAGATTGAGAGATATTGAGAGATATTGATGAATTGGTGAATAAAAATGAAAGAATGAGGGGGTATTCATAGTTGAGAAATGGGAAAAAGTGTAATTATATAAAGTTTGGGGTTAAAATAAAGTTTGGGGGCCAAATGGCCATTTTTTAAACTTAAAAACAGTCATATTTTCAGCCCAAACGGCTAGATTTTAAATATGGCCGTTGGAGAATTTTTTTATTATTATTATTATTTTTAAAAAAATAGTCGTTGGGCCCGTTAGGCCCGCCAGAACCGACCCAGGCCCGTCTGACGGTTCCGGGCTAAACAGTCCCGGGCTCGTGGGCTAATACTATAAGACCGGCCCGTCACGGGCTTCTCATGACCACCAGGACCGGCCCACCAGGCCCGTTAGGACCGCGGGCCCGGTCCGGTCCGGTTCAGGCCCAGCCCACCAAGCAGCCTTATGCTACATGCTCGAATCTAATATATCCAATCTTCCAACTGTTGTCCAGTTAAGTTCTCTCCACTTTCAGTTCACTATGATCGAGTAAGAAATGATCTTAGTGGAATATGACACAATCTTTAATGCGAGAATATATATAATGGTGAGGCCGAGAACAGGCTAGGAATTTAGTTATAGATTTTAGCTCCCGTAGTTTCGAATATGCCTCAAACTTTTACTTTCCTTCACCGAGAACAATTTCTACTAACTTGTGATGGGCCACTTCAGAATCTGAGATTGCAAGAAAAGGACAAACAGAAAACATAATGCTGAATAGTGTAGCTTGTTAAAAGTAAGCTATATATATCTAGGGGTGGAGCCACACAGCCGACTACGGGTTCGGACGAACCCAATAACTTTGATTCAAATATTGTATTTTTTTAAAAAAAAAAAAATTATTAAGTATGTATAAATATTAATTTAGAACAATGTAACTTAAAAAGATTAGAATCCCAAACCCATAAATTTAAAATTCTAGCTCCGTCTCAGCGCCTATATCTTTTTTGTTGCGCCTTACAAGCTATATTTATCATCGTGGCCGAATTGCCAACAAACATAAATGAAACGAATTTGCTATTTTATCTACACACAGAATAAGATATGTCTAGGGGTGTTCAAACCGAACCGGAAAATCACATCAAACCAAAAAACCAAACCAAACTGATTCAAAAATCCGACTAGGTTTGGTTTGATTTGGTTTGGTATTGAGTAAAAAAATCCGAATCAAACCGTCATATAAATATATAAATTTTATTTATATTTTTAAGACTTTATAGTGAATTTTCTTTAGAAAATGTAAAAATATTTGGGATCCTCTCATGTATCAACCTTGAAAGCGTAAATTAACGAAAAATTATTGTTAGACGACTAAGAAAATAACTATCATGTGTTACTAAAAAAATTCTCCCATTAGAATATATTAATAGATCATATGTTTGTCAATTTTTTCCATATTTACTAAACATATATTCACTTATCAAAGCCTTATCTATAATTTGAACAAAGTAAAATTGAAATAATATTCATATAACAAAAAAAAAACTCGAAAACCCAAAAATCCGAAAAACCCGACAAAATCGAACCAATCCAAACTGATATAGTTGGTTTGGTTCGATTTTGATAAAAACCGAACCAACCTGATCCATATACACCTCTAGATATGCCTATGCTTTTGGTCCAGCTGATCAATTCTACTCAACCAAGACCTCTAATAATAGTAATTTAAAAGGAATGAACTACAATATAAAAATAAAATAAAAAAGGGGGAGTGAGGGAGGAGTTACAAGTTGGCTTTTCTAGAAATAGAAAGGGGAAAGTCTTACCTTCGTGCAATGCATGCACTTATGCACCTAATTAATTCTTAGGCAGATCATTAATTACAAATTATAGCGTGTTTGGCTAAGCTTTTTTTAAGACAAAAGCATCTTTTTTTATCAAAAGTGTCTTTTTTCCCCCTAAAATTTAGGTATTTGGCCAAACTTTTGGAAAAAAAAAAGTGATTTTGAGGAGAAGCAGAAACAGTTTTGGAGAAGCAGAAAAAAGTAGCTTCTCTCCAAAAGCACTTTTGAGAAAAATACACTTAGAAACAGATTTTTAAGCTTGGTCAAACACTAATTGCTGCTCAGAAGTGCTTTTCAAATTAATTAGTCAAACACAAACTGTTTCTCACCTAAAGCACTTTTGAGAAAAGTATTTTTGAGAAAAAAACACTTCTCAAAATAAGCTGATTTTTGCAGCTTGGCCAAACGGGCTATAAAACGAGTTAAAACTAACAAGTGGTCTTACCTTGTCCAAAGCATGCACCTAATTAACTTTAGAGAAAAAATAAAAAAGGAGATAATTACAAAATATATTAGAACTAAAACATGCATCTTAGAGGAAAATGTGGCTCACACATTAGAAGATTTTTGTTTTATGAGCTAATATCATGTGCTGAAAAGGTTTAAATAATTATGGTTAAGCAACAAATACTTTTTTTTTGGTTGAAAATGATACATTTTATGTATTAGTAATTCATTTTGGCGCTATACACCGAGTACAGAAAATTTCTTTTTCTTTTCATAAAAAAGTCACAACTACTTGAATTTTCTAAGTTTTATCATCAAGGACAATCTTTGAATTCTAAAGAAAGGTCAAGTACCCTTATTTTGTTGGATCATAGCTATCGTCGCAAAGTAGGTTGCCAACATTGAACGGCATGCTTATTAACCACACCAATTTTCATGGTTGTCTTGGTTTTGTATTTACGTGGATGACATGTATGCATGTCACCCTTCAAAATGCTGAAAATCTTTTCCATGGTTTTGTACTACGTGGTTGACATATATGGCACTCTTCAATATGAAGCTAGGAATAACACAAAATGTATAGCATACCGGTGCACAAAGTATCTTGTATTTAAGTAGGATTCGGAGTATGAGCGTACTCCAAAGGACGTGATATAAACAACCTACCTTAATATAAATATTAGTGGTTGCTTTCATGACTTGAATGTGTGACCTATGGATAACACGGAGATAACTTTACCGTTACTTCAAGGCCCTCTCCTTGACACAAAATGTATAGCATGAATAAGAAAAATATAGTAAAACACTAGACTGAGAATCTACAACATCGATCTCCACTTGAATAGCCATTGGTCATTAATTAAGTTTGGGCATCATCCTATTTGAAGAATGAAGAATTAGAGCTTTCAGATGAAAAATAATACAAGTGCTCAAAGACTGGGACGGTCAGTAGCGAAGCACGGAAATTCAATAAGGGTGTTCAAATTTTGAACACGCTTTGCCGATGGGCTATACAAAGGTGTTCAAAATCTATTTTTAATCAATAACAAATAATATTTTATCTTATATGTAGTATAATTTTTCGGCGAAGGGTGGTCAGTTGACCAGCCTTCAATCAAAGTAGCTTCGTCCCTGGGGACGGTAGTTACCTAGCAGGCTACTCAGCTCTTGCATGGATTTCTAAGAAGAGGTACACCACTAGGTGTTTGTAAAGTGGTCCTTTTTCAGGAATGGATTCCTCATCAAATAAGTTTGAGAGTTATAGAATAGAAATTGCTATGTTGGCGTTTGGACATAAGAATTGTAAAATTCAGTTAATTTTTTTTTAAAGTGAAAATGGTATTTGAAAATTAAAGTTGTGTTCAGACATGAATAAAATTTTGGGTTACTTTTGAATTTTTGTGAGTGATTTGAGTGAAAATTTTGAAAAACAGCTTTTTGGAGTTTTTCAAATTTTCGAAAAATTCCAAAAAATTTCTTCAAGTGAAAATTAAAAAATTTATGGGCCGATTTGCACAAATAATCTTTCTTGAGGGACAATTTAGTTCTGACAGTCAGCCCAATGAGCTAAATTTGGGGAGAAATTAAAAAAGGAATTTTTACCTCTTGTACCAAAAGTTAACACCTTATTTATTTTAAATAAATATCATTTAAAAAAATTATATTCTATAGATACCTTTTAAGTTTTATAGCAAAATATTTAATTTTTAGTTACCTCCTAGCCCTAAGCCACTAAATACGCTAATCAGTTACAATATTTTCTTTCTCTCTCTATTTTGATACATCTCATTCTCTTCGCCGTCCCATTAAAATTTCAGATTCTCTTCCTCTTCTCTATTTAGTTCGCTTGCGATTTTCTCTCCATTGTAACAGTGCTTAAAGAGGAAGATTCTTTTTTTTTTTTTGTGCATCACGGAATGTTTGATGTCTGACATTAAAAATCTACTTACAATTAGGGTTAAACTTGATTCTTCATCAACTTAATGTCAATTCTGGCCGCCTACGTCAAAGCGGAAATAAGAAATCAAAAGAGAAAAAATCCATTTCAAGAGGAAAGTAATGGAAAGCTGAATTAGTAGAAGTTACCCAACCACCGCTGTCCACATTAGAGCAAATAGGCCTGCCCTGAATGGTCGTTGACACCATGATCAATTAGTCGTATGTCTTATTCTACCACTAAAATTCCGAGCACAAAGCTCTAACGCTCTGCATTGAAATTAGGATTTATTCTTGAACAAAGACGACAGACTTTGGGGCTGAGCAACTTGATTTTCTGTTAATATATTTCAATGTATTTTCATGTATTTCATTGTATTCATTGTCTTTTTTTCATTGTAATTCAATGTTTTTCGTTGTATTTCATTGTATTCACTGTTTTTTTTCATTGTATTTCAATGTATCCCATTGTATTCTATGTATTTCATTGTATTCACTGTCTCGCTATATGCCATGAATGTATTCATATATTTTTTTTAGTTAATATAATTTATGTATTCAGATGTATTATATAATTTCTCTGAAGATTGCTACGTTTTTGGTATATTTTTCGGTTGAGAATCTTTTTTATAACTGAAAATACAAAATTTATGTGTTATAATTGAGTTTATTGAGTTATATTAGGAGTCTATTATGTTAATTGATTCACTTTCCGTTTTAAAAAACGGTGTAATCCCCTATTTCACGCCGTGAATATAGTCGAATACAATAATCTATCCAGCTGTAATCCTACGTTTCACTCCATGAATACAGTCGAATACACTTGAATAAAACAACTGATTAGCTGGACTTCCTTGATTCACGCCTTTTTTTTGCCACTGTATTCGTGAATACAATAGCTTAAATACATCAAATATATCTTATAACCACAGAAAAGGTATCTATAATCCGTAATATAGCAAATGGTATCTATAGATGACTAATTACTACTAAAAGATAGTGCTTTATGAAAATTTCCCATTAAAAAATAACTAGATTTACAAGTGGTCATTCAAAAATAGCCACAATTTCAAAAGTAATCGAAATTTAGCTCCAATCTCCAGTATATTATACTGGAACTTTCTGCATGTTGGAGTTCCACCATAATATGCTGGAAGTTCATACACAGGTGCACCAATCTCCAGTATATTATACTGAAACTTTTCGTATTGCAGCAAAATAGTGGCTATTTTTCAGTGACTTTGCAAACGCTGACTATTTTTGAATAGCCAATCCGAAAACTACCCCATACTATTTTAACTTAAATTTGTCAATGCAATGCAAAGTAACATTGACCCAGACCACTTTATGGGATTTTACTGGATTGTTGCTCTTGTAATGCAAAATAACATTGAGCCGTACAAAATTGGGACGGAGAGGGAGGAGAGGGGAGAAATTCAAAAATAGCTAGATATACAAGTGGTCATTCAAAAATAGCCACAGTTTCAAAAGTAATTGAAATTTAGCCACTTTTCATGTAAAGATAAATCTGAACGAAAACACTGTCAAAATCCGAAAAATACACCAGCATAATATACTGGAGTTCCAGTATATTATACTGGAACTCTAGTCTAATATACTGGAGTTCTAGTATAATATACTGGTACAGCATAATATACTGGAGTTTGGAACACCGGTGCTCCAGTCTCCAGTATATTATACTGGAACCAGCAAAGTATACTGGTCCAGCATAATATGCTGGAAGTTCATACACAGGTGCACCGAACTCCAGTATATTATGCTGGACTGATCTCTATTGCAGCAAAATAGTAACTATTTTTCAATGACTTGGCAAACGCTGACTATTTTTGAATGACCAGTCCGAAAAAATTTTATTGCTTAATTTTTATTTTTTTTCATAAGAAAATTAAAAAGAAACATCTTGACAAGATGTTGGATTAGATATGCCAATTTAGACATATTACTTTGCAAAGTTTTGTTAGACAACCTAGTATCTTTTGAACGTGAATTGAAAAATGAATTGAATTAGTAACAATCGCTCATGGAACTCAAGCCAAAACCTTGGCAATGACCAGAGATCTATACCATTCACTCGGGATGGAGAGATTCGCAAAATCACACAATTATATTTTCTTTTGAGAAAGGTCTCAAAGTCGAGGCACAATAAATTGGGTTGTGGTCAAAGCACTCGTTTTGGCCATAGCTAGGTCTTCTTTCAGATCTACACTGTTCAATTAAATAAATGAGATTGTGAACGGCTTGACTTTTTCTAACGAAGTGCATCACTATAACTTGTTAGAAGATATTTAATTGCATTGTAATTCCTTTAGACCAAATAGGTATAAAAACTACAAGTTTAAAGTCAAAATCTACTTAAAGGTGGTAACTTGAAAAGTTTTATCTACATGGAATGGACGTAGTGTTTGTTTTAAAATTGAATATGTTAACTAAATAGAGATAAGTGGAAAACAGAAGACAATTTTCCCAGCCTCGAGTACAAGGGCAGTTTGCATGGTGGATCACCAAAACTTCACTAAGTTAATTTATGCTAGAATGAAGTATATGAAAAGTTAGTCTAGTTTGCTTGCAGAGTCGAATCAAATTTCTGATACAAAGACCAAAATCATACAATTTACAGGATCTCCACTTGAGTCGTTGAACATTCAGAATCCAGCTGGTTCGCTAATTCTGTGTAATCATCCTATATCAGAAGATGGAAAGAGTTTTTAAGACAAATATGGCAGCTAAAAAGGAAGAGTTCTTCAATTAATTTCTTAGGCAACTGTTGGATGAAAAGGATAGTAGCACCTAGAAGGGTTAGATTTCAGGGTTACAACTAAACCTGTTAATCGGGCTGGGCTGACCCGTTTTCGGCCCGGCTTGGCCCGGCTCGGTAGCATAAAGGGGGGGCTGGGACGGGTTGGACGGGGAGCGGATTTTAGACGAACACATTTTGGATACTGGAACCCGCTAACCCGTTAACGGGTTAAAATTTTTATTTTTATTTTTATTTTTTTAATTTGTGTACCGTTGCTAACAAAATTTAATTTAAAAAAACATATTAGCACAGCCCGCCCGAGCCCGTTAAGCCCGAACCCGGACGGGCACACAAAAACCCACAAATTCCCAACCCGCTATCCCTAGCCCGCTATCCCTAGCCCGCTATCCCTAGCCCGCTAACCAACCCGGTCCGTTAAAGAACGGGTTGGGTTTTTTTTTGTTCAGCCCGTCCCAGCTCGTCCCAGCCCGCCCGTTAAACATCTCTAGTTACAACATTCAACGTAATTAATATGAAAAATAGCATTAGTGATCCCATAAGTACTTTTTTAAAAGCATGAATGATGCCACAAGAACTAAATATGAGCAAGTAAATCATACCTTTGCTGCAGCAGCAGAGACACTTGCATTGTTAGCTTCACATTGAGGCACTGAGCAAGCTGACGGTGAGGGAGAATAAACAGACTGCAATTGCAAAGTTGAAGAAGTATCTGCAATTTCAAAAACTTTTTACAGATATGGTGGGAGAAGATTTATCTGACGATGGATATACTCGCCTCTGATACATAGCAGTTAATCTTGTTATCCTTCTTCAAGGGGCTCTTTATTGAATCCTCCTGAACTTCTGGTGAGGCTGCTTTGGCAAATTGCACATTATCAGTGAATTTCTGCACTCTTGTTACACTGAACAATCAGTCTAGGGAAACGACAGAACTGCAAGTCTACGCCTTGTATTTATAAGCGATGAAGCATAAGGCATTTAAAACTTATTGTATCTTCCATATTTAATTTATAGCATTAGAAAATATACATAAAGCTATAAGGTTCCAGTTCCTAAAAGGAAAAGAAACAGGGGAAGTGGAATCAAAATAGAGATAGCTAAAAGCATATCATTCACGAGATGGAGGAGGAAGCAGTTGCAGAACTTGGACCAAAAAGATGAGTTCTACAAATATTCTCAAAGCAAAGTGAATCTTATTTGCATCCTATGGTAGGAAAATATATTAATTTGGTATAAAGGAGTAAGCTTGCTTGGGATTGAGCTGTAGTTTTTGTTGGTTGTCGTTGTTGTAAAGGACTAAGCTACAGAATTGAGCAATTGCCAGACAAACAAAAAGACTAAAGATTATGCTCCTTACAACATAAAGCAAGGGCGTGATAGGAACCTGTGCTTTCTTCAATCACAGAAGACTTTGGATTAGTGTCTTTCCCTGTGATTTGAGCAATATCTGGAATCCTAGTAAGCAAAATGTCACAATTTTAGTTATCCAGAATGTCACAAATTAAGGAAGAATTGACAGCATATAACATGCATGACAGTATCTGAAGTATTTAATAGGAGCCAGATGAAGGAATAGATAAAAGCCACATGTTGATTTTAGCGCCATCTTCCGATCAGCTTGCTAATAACCCATCTAATCATTGTTAAGAGAACCCCTTTTTCATTGATAATAATAAGTTGAAAAGAATCAATAGTTTGGGATAAATTATGGACAAATCGGAGAGTTTCTGGCTTCTCTTTGCCTGTCACTAGGTAATGGTTAAGCACAAGAGCTAGAACTATAAAAGATTTCTAAGCCAAGAATGATGCCAAAAAGATATGCAAGCAAATTTATCAAAAGGAACAGCGCATCCTGCTGAAAGCTATCAGAGATAGAAAGCTTAGACAGCTGAAAGTTTTGACGATCCGCCTTTTTCTGTGTAGTAAAGAAATGGACTGCGCCTTACACATCCACATCTTTCAGTTAGCAAACAAAAGGAGTTATAATATGTTCTGAGAATGGTTAGCAACATGTTATATTCAGGACAAATTCTTTGCTATAGTGATCTTTGATTCAGGACAAATTCTTCCCAAGAGTCATTTTGATTGCTGAGTGAGAAATAAAACTTTAATTTAGGAAGTTTAACTGCATTTATTTTAATTAGACAACGGTGCTTAGAAGAAAATTCCAACTGAAAATTCAAGATGTTGCTAATCTTCAGAGTCTTTGCTTACTAAACCGGAATACTAATCTTTCATATTGGAGTTTATAAGAGGCTCAGTCAAACCGTAAGTTTTCATTTTGTCTAATTGAAAGGCATTCTTCCTGGCCTTCCATCAGTGAGGTGAATGTCTTCCTATCCTGGAATTAGAGAAAGATACAGCCAAATTAGTAGCAGCAATGAAGCCAAGGAATAATGCAGTACATTACGAGTGCGGCACTAGCAGAGGAAATGCATATTTCAACAAAGAGATGGAATGCCAAACCGAAACAACAACATTTAGCTAGGGCATGGAAAGATTAAACTCGGATGATGGCCTAATTATACGAATTAAGGACCTTGTCCTTGTTGAATTGTAGATCATAAGGGTAGTGACAGAATTCATCTGACATAAACAAAAATAAGAGGTATATAAAGGTGCACAGAAATATGTATATTATCCATAAAAAGTAATTTGGGGCTAGCTTGAGCAGGTGTGCTCAGAACTACATATATCTCTCCCAGTTACTGGAGTTGGTACATCAGAAATGATTGAGCAAATGGACTAGATCTGCCATAACACAGAAAAGTCTATTTTCCAACAATATCCTCAAGTTATAAGGAATTCACATAGGGCTAAAGTCAAGCAGCATTTGAAAGGAAAATCCCGAGGAAAAATGAGTGTGTTCAGACCTCTTCACCCATACGAGTGACGGCATCTTGAATCCTTTTTATGAAAATGCCTAAGCTTCCTACTTCACAATACAGTCCCTGATAATTACCCACTCAGAAAGGTAACAGTTCAAGTTAATAATCCAGTTTGAAATAAAATAATACTCCTAAGCAAACTACTATGCAAACCTTGTTCTCTGAGATTAAGTTCTGTAGAAATAGTTCCTTTGTGGATATCTCTCTCTGAAGGTATGACTAGTTAAGGAGGCATGCCACTAAGAAGGGAATGTGAAAGAACATTGTTGAAACTTAATAAAGCATAAGGGAGCACGAACTGCTTCCATCAGTTAATGGATATCTGTGTGATCTTTGGTTGGAACTCCTTGCTAAGAATTGCTGCCTCAAGTTCTGCCTCCAGCTGTCGTATTCTTTTAGCTTTGATTGTGAGTTCCACTTCATTATTCATAAGTTTGTTTTCCAGGTTGTTGATCTTCTCTGTAAAAATAAGCATTAGTTTCTTAGGTAACAATAGCTAACTTCTTACAATCAGAAGTCTGTAATTTATTTTCACATAACTAATCAACTTTGATGAGCAATGACGGAGTTTACACAGAAAAGGCATGTAATGAATGACAATTGCACCAAACAAGAAGTCTTAAGCATAATTGTGTAATCATACATAGAACTAAAACTAAACCCTTATTGGATTCATGATTAATTTATGCCTATACATCTCCTCTGTGCACTTACACCTAGAGGTCAGTGGCGAAGCCAGGAAATTCAATAAGGGTGTTCAAACCCTTTGCCAGTGGGCTATGCAAGGATGTTCAAAGTCTATTGTTAATCAATAACAAGTAATATTTTACCTTATACGTAGTATAAGGGCCAACACAGCTTCGCCCCTGCTAGAGGTATATAGATAGACAACAGGTATCGATACCCCACAGCTATGACAAGTATCTAGATGGACTACAAGAAGAGCATTCCTGCGAACCACATGTTCTGTATTATAAAATGACGTTTGTAGATAGATTTAAGGCTAAGCATGTCTGATGGATCAAATAGTGTCTAATCTAGTAACATCCTATTCTGCTGTGTCACTAAATGCTGAGTACAAGACTAAAGAGCTACATGCCAAGGTAAACAAGGATAAGAAATTACCGACGAAAAGTTTCTCAAAAGTAGAAACCTCATCCATTTTCCTCTTTAGCCCAACCACTGAACATGACAAAAGAAATTGAAGAAAGTAACAAAAAAAAAGTTTGTGAGCAAGTATATGAATAGATAGATTGCTGAGACTGAATGAATGAAACCTTAAGAAAAGAAAGCTACATGCCTACATCCTCTTTTTGACTGAGAGCGTGTCTAGCATCATCCATAAGTTTATTAATGGAGGAAGCCTCCTTTGACATTGAATCGAATAATAACAAATGAGCTCTTAACTTTTCAGATAGAATATCAATTTTTCTATCTCTGTCTTCAATAGCTCGCTTCATTTCATAAATAGAGTCCTGCATATTAATTACAGCAGAAATGAGTACCTATTTTGGGGAGATAGCTAAGAAGTTGAGCTCATTGGTTGAGATGACATCACATAAGTTCCATATTACTACAACCTTTACTATCTCAAGTTTAAACAAACATATACATGAGTATTGTCATGGGCGGCTTTCCAGCCATGCCCCATGACCCCTTGGGCGCGCCCCTTGGCGTCCTAGCAAGCCTCCCAATGCCTAGCGCCACGGATGGCCCCGTGGTCTTGGCCGCGCCAAGTGACAAGCGCGCATGTGCCTCTGTCGCCCCACCGATATCCCTCGCCAGCGCCCAACCGCAGGCGGATGCCAACAGCGTCGCGCGCGCAGACCCTGATGCCAAAGACTATGCTGCTGACAACGGACCTGTTTCTGCCTTGTAGAAAACTAAGTCCTTTTCATTGTAAATATAGAGTAGTTTTATTCCATGTACTTCCATTATGTTTCTCTAGCTTAATCAAGTCTAATCTTGTAGCTTTGGTTTATTTTTTTTAAGCATTATTAGGGGGGATCAAGCAATCAAACTTTCTGGCAAGCAAACAATTCTCTGTACTGGTGTCTCTCCCCCTCGACACCGCGTTGCCTTTCTGTAATAGCTTTCATTAATGCAATCAAGCTTTCTTTCATTCTCAATTCTCATTTCTGTTCTCTCAATTGCTCTTGACATTGGTTTTCCCGTACGACACTGACAATCTAGTCTAGCGTACGGAGGGGACCTCAGTTGGCGGACAACAACTGCACTGACATCAGTTGCTTAGCCTTACGTCGCCCTTCCAAGGAATCTCAGGAAGGCGCCGCGTAACAGTTTGTATCAGAGCCTAGGCTCGACATCGGACGAGGGAACGCATTGCCATTACCACCATTTCTGACCATGGTGAATCATGGGGACCGCATTGCGGCCCTTGAACAGACGGTTGACGGATTACTGCCCATCATGGATACGGTGCCTGAACTAAGAACCAGCCTAGGGCAAAGGTTGGACGACCTGGACCGCAGGGTGCTCCAGGCCGAAGTTGACATAGAAAACATCAGTCGTGACTCTGAGGGAGACCGGCAAACGGCAGCCACAGAGGCAGCCGAAATTTTTGGCAAATTCGAGGGATCCAACAGGAGCGTGCCGAGGATTTAGCTTACAGGGCACAAGAGGCAGACAGAGTGACTGCCATGCAACAAACTATTGATGACTTGACAGACAAGCTCAATGTCGTCAATGCTGCTTTACAGGGCCTGCTGCGAGGCGGTGGAAACCAAATCGGGGGCACTGCAAACCCCACTTCCGCGACAGGAAAACTGAAAATTCCTGAGCCATATAGTGGAGCTAGGAATGCCAAGGAAGTGGAGAACTTCATCTTTGACGTCGAACAATACTTCGATGTTGTTGGGGGCCTAGAAGAAGCTAAGAAGGTAGCAACTGCTGCCATGTATCTTCAGGGTGATGCTAAACTCTGGTGGCGGGTGAAGTACGAAGCCATCAGGGCCGGTGAAGATGCTCTCGAGATATGGGCAGAACTGAAGGCATCCATACGCCTACAGTTCTTCCCCGAAAATGTTGAATACAATTCAAGGAGAAAGCTACGAGAGCTCCGCCAGACCAAACCAGTGCGAGACTACGTGCGGGAATTCTCCGCGCTCATGCTAAGCATACGCGACATGGGGGACAAAGACAAGCTCTTCACTTTCCTGGAAGGGCTAAAACCTTATGCCCGTATGGAGCTACAAAGACAACGGGTAGATACCCTGCCCAAGGCGATCCAGGCAGCTGAATGCCTTGGGGACTATCAAATGGAAGCTCGGAAGGATAGGCCTCAGCCGCCTGCCCGAGCGGGATTCAAAGGGGGCCAGTCTAGCAATGGTGGCCCTAGCAGAAGTGGGGGAGATCGGGGCTCAACCAAACCTAAGACTCCCTCCACAAGCAGCAACAGTGTTGCGTCAAACAACAATGATCGGGGGAGAAAGCCTCCTTCAGGATGCCGTCATTGCGGCGGACCACATTGGAACAATGAGTGCCCACATGCACAGATGAATGCCCATCAGACTTTTGATGATGGGACTGATGACGACTCAGATGATGCGGATCAGACTGAACCAGTTGGTGCCTTCAATGCAATTGTTGGCTCCATCTCTGAGGCATTAGCAGAGACTAGTGCTGGTATCCGTAAGAAGAAAGACCCATGTCCAGTCACCAAGAAAGGGAAAAAGAAGGCGGATGAGGAGACTCCTCTTAAGCAAGAGAGGACCTTAATGTTCGTTGAGATGAAGGTGAATGGCAAGCCCATTCGGGCCATGGTAGACATGGGTGCTACCCACAACTACTTAGCCTCGACTCAGGTGGAGCGCCTTGGTCTAGTTGTAGGGAAAGGTAGGGGTCGTGTCAAGGCTATCAACTCACCTCCCCAGCCAGTGGGTGGAATAGCCAAAGAGGTACCGGTGAGGCTTGGCCCCTACGAAGGAAAATTCAACCTACGAGTGGTGATCATAGATGACTTCGAGTTGATAGTTGGATTGGAATTCTTGAGGCAAACCAACACCACGCCTGTACCGTATGCTGACATGTTACTGATGATGGGAACAAACGGGACCAAGCCCTGCATTATCCCGTGTATGCCCATGAAGATGGCCGTTGAAAACATCTCGGCCTTGCAGTTGAAGAAGGAGGTCAAAAGACATGAACCTACGTTCCCGGCAACTCTCTGCATTGAAGATGTAGAACGCTCCTTGGGTCCCATTCCTGAGCCCGTGAAGGAGCTACTACTAGAGTTTGAAGATGTCATGCCACAAGACATGCCAAAGTGACTACCGCCTAGACGCACTGTGGACCATGAAATTGAGCTGGTGCCGGGCGCGAAGCCACCCGCCCAGGCGCCTTACAGAATGTCACAACCCGAACTCACCGAGCTTCGGAGACAATTGACGGAAATGCTAGACACAGGGATCATCATGCCCTCCAAATCCCCATACGGGTCCCCTATGCTATTCCAAAAGAAACATGATGGTAGCCTACGACTCTGTGTGGACTACCGGGCTCTAAACAAAATTACTGTGAAGAACAAGTACCCTATTCCGCTAATGGCAGACTTGTTCGATAGACTGGGTGGTGCAACGGTGTTCACCAAAAAGACCTAAAGACAGGTTATTGGCAAGTTCGGATTGCAGAGGGTGATGAACACAAGACAACCTGTGTGACAAGATATGGGTCGTACGACTGCCTGGTTATGCCATTCGGCTTGACTAACGCCCCAGCTACATTTTGCACTTTGATGAACCAAGTCTTCCGAGAGTACATTCATGAATTCGTGGTGGTCTACTTGGATGACATTGTGGTATATAGCCAAACATTGGAGGAACACCTGATGCACTTACGGAAGGTCCTAGCCTGATTGCGGGAGCACGAACTATATGCGAAGCTATCTAAGTGCTCATTTGCTCAAAAGAAAATTGACTTCCTCGGACATGTCATCGAGGAAGGGCGGATCAAGATGGACCAGCAGAAAATTCAGGCAATCACAGATTGGCCGCTGCCTAAGGATATCCACGCCTTGAGGGCGTTCCTTGGTCTATGCAATTTCTATCGGCGATTTGTGAAAAACTACTCCCTCATTGCAGTACCATTGACAGAACCCCTCAAGAAGGTCACACCTTGGGAATGGGGACCCAAGCGAGCGGAAGCCTTCAACGCATTGAAAGCGGCTATGTCTAGTAGCCCCGTCTTGGCCCTTCCTAATCTGGCCAAGCCATTTGAAGTACAAATAGATGCATCTGACTATGCCCTCGGCGAAGTCTTGCTACAAGAAGGGCATCTTGTAGCATACGAGAGTCGGAAGCTGAAAGATGCAGAGCGGCGCTATGCCGCCCATGAGAAAGAATTATTGGCTGTCGTCCACTGCTTGCTCCTCTGGAGGCACTATCTGCTAGGGACCCCGTTCGTTGTCAAGACAGACAACACAACTGTTAGCCATTTCATGACCCAGCCGAAGTTGAATGGTCGACAGGCTAGGTGGCAGGAACTCCTAGCTGAATTCCACTTCAACCTGGAGTACCGAAGTGGGAAGACCAATCATGTTGCTGATGCGCTCAGTCGGAGAGCTGATATAGCATCGATGTGCCTACTCGCCACCCTAAGGGGAGCGAAGTAGCCACCTCCATCAAGGACCAAATACAGGATTTACTCATCAAGGATCCCACTGCACAGTATTTGGTGGATTTGGTAAGACAGGGCAAGACTCGCCAGTTCTACATGGAAGATGGTTTCCTGAAAGTGAAAGGGAACCGACTTTATGTTCCTAAATGAGAAGACCTGCGAAGGACTCTTCTGGCAATGTCATGATACTCTATGAGCCGGCCATCCCGGTGAGGAACGCACCATGGCGTTACTTCGTCGTGCATATTATTGGCCTCAAATGAGCGATGACGTTGCTCAGTATGTGAAGACTTGTCTAGTATGCCAGAAAGACAAGTCGGACCGCTTAACACAAGCGGGACTCTTGGAACCACTAGCTGTCCCAAAGAGACCTTGGGAAAGCGTTTCCCTGGATTTCATCACCGGATTGCCCAAGGTCGGAGATCTCACAACTATCTTGGTTGTGGTAGATCGATTTTCCAAGTATGCTACCTTTATTGCTGCCCCACAATATATATCAGCAGAAGATACAGCTCGACTCTTCTTCTCTCATGTCGTCAAATATTGGGGCCTGCCCAAAGACATTGTTAGTGATCGCGACTCACGCTTCACTGGTAACTTTTGGACCCAACTCTTTAAGTGCCTTGGGTCAAAGTTGAGTCACAGCTCAAGTTTTCATCCGCAATCTGATGGCCAGACGGAGCGGTTCAATGGTATGTTGGAGGAATATCTCCGTCACTTTGTAACCGAATCGCAGAAGAATTGGGTGAAGCTTCTGGATGCTGCTCAACTGTGTTTCAATTCACAAAAGAGCTCTAGTACAAACAAAAGCGCTTTTGAAATTGTTACCGGACAGCAACCGCTACTCCCACACACAGTCAATGCACCAAATATGTCTAAATCTCCTCGAGCTGCTAGCTTCTCTAAAGAGTGGAAGCAAAATTTGGAGATAGTGCGGAGCTATCTTGTCAAGGCTCAAAAGCGGATGAAGAGGCATGCTGATCAGAATCGTCGCTTTGTTGAATACCAAGTAGGAGACAAAGTGATGGTCAAAATTCCAAAACGTTACTTATTTGCAGGGGTCCATGACCCTCGCTTATTGCAAAAATATATTGGACCCTTGTCCATTGAAAGGCGTATTGGGAAAGTTGCATACCGGGTGGATACCCCAGCTTGGTGGAAAATTCATCCTGTCTTTCATGTCAGCCTCCTGAAACCTTTTCAGGAAGACACGGAGGATCCTTCACGAAGCCAGCTCACAATACCCAGTATTCGAGGGCCCAATTCAACCGGGAAAAGGCGTGCTGAAGCTATCCTTGATGATAGAGTGATTCATGCCTCAAGGAAAGATCACCAAGAGTTCTTGGTGAAATGGCAGGGCTGTGATGCAGAGGAGAACACTTGGGAGAGGGGAACAAACCTCAAAGCCTACAAGAGCCTAATTGAAGATTATCTTGCAAGTAAGGCGCCGAGGACGTCGCCAACTCAGGTGGGGGAGAATGTCATGGGCGGCTTTCCAGCCGTGCCCCATGACCCCTTGGGCGCGCCCCGTGGCGTCCTAGCAAGCCTTCCAATGCCTAGCGCCACGGACGGCCCCGTGGTCTTGGTCGCGCCAAGTGACAAGCGCGCATGTGCCTCTGTCGCCCCACCGATATCCCTCGCCAGCGCCCAACCGCAGGCAGATGCCAACAGCGCCGCGCGCGCAGACAATGCCGCGCGCGCAGATCCTGATGCCAAAGACTATGCTGCCGACAACGGCCATGTTTTCTGCCTTATAGCAAACTAAGTCTTTTTCATTGTAAATTTTATTCCATGTACTTCCATTATGTTTCTCTAGCTTAATCAAGTCTAGTCTTGTAGCTTTGGTTTATTTTTTTAAGCATTATTAGGGGGATCAAGCAATCAAACTTTCTAGCAAGCAAACAATTCTCTGTACTGGTGTCTCTCCCCCTCGACACCGCGTTGCCTTTCTGTAATAGCTTTCATTAATGCAATCAAGCTTTCTTTCATTCTCAATTCTCATTTCTGTTCTCTCAATTGCTCTTGACATTGGTTTTCCCGTACGGCACTGACAATCTAGTCTAGCGTACGGAGGGGACCTCGGTTGGCGGACAGCAACTGCACTGACATCAGTTGCTTAGCCTTACGTCGCCCTTCCAAGAAATCTCAGGAAGGCGCCACGTAACAGTATACACGTGAAAGATAACATGGACACAGAAAATCTGAGTTCTAAGGTAGCAAAATAGCTGCCAAAGGGATAAAAGTTTGGAAAGTTATCTAACAAGACGTTCAGCTCTGCAGAAACACACAATCCAATCTAGGAACTGCCGCCTGAAGAACAATGCCACTTTCTTCCAGTTACAGCATGCACATGACCTCATAATATTCAGTTGCTGATTACAAGAATTACTGTGCCAAATTTTGGAAATAAAGAAATTTACCAGAAAAGTTCTGTTTTCTCTTTCCTATTAAGAGACACCAATGCATTTTCATAATGCCAGAGTTTGGTAACTTCTCATTAAAATTTAGAACTCGAAATCAGATAAAACAGGAATATTATGAACCAGCAGAACAAACCAGAACATCAGTCATGAAGGTAAATATACGAATTAATTAAATCTACTTTAACATATCTGGCTTAGCATTACAAAATGCTAACCTCATAAGCCTTCAGAAAAGCTTCCCTTGATTCAAGCAAGCTTTGTAAAGTTCCTTCCAATTCCTTCTGCTTGTTTTCCAGCAAATTGTTCTCATTCTTTAAGCAAGTTACCTGTATTAATTTGTGATCTCTAACTTCCATTCTGAATGATACAAATTAATAAACATCTAGGTGAGCAGAGGCAAACCCAGGATATGAACTTCATGGGTTCGAGTTCGAAACTGTACCACAGCCTATTTGATTTACTTGATCCGAAATCTATTATTTGTGCTTATTTAGTGGATCTTTTAACAAAAATATAGACTCTGAGCCAAAGCTGATAGGTTGAACCCATTACTTCAACACTACATCCGCCCATGTAGGTGAGAGGCGGATCTAAAATTTAGAGTAGTTAAATGCTCTTCTTAATATATACACAATTACACACATAAATAGCTCTAAATTAATATATACCACACACACAGACGGATTTTTAAAATGCTTTTTTAATGAAAGTGAGGTGTATGCGTGTTTGCATGTACCTTGACTATTCCACTAGATACCTGTTACCTCCCACCAGCACAGGTACCGGATAACTCTATCCGAGGAAATCATATAGTGTTCTGCTGGAACTTCAATGTGAAACCTCATGATCCTCCTTCCATTTCAAAGACCACTAGGCCACACATACATAATTTGAGTTTTGAGATAATAAGTGCACGTGAACCCTCTGCTTATATGCTGGATCAGCCTCTGCGTTCGTGTAGCGTATGATGATAAGAGTCAAAGATGAGCAGTAAGTGTACTTTACCTTTCTTTCCAGCTTATGCCTAAGTTCATTAGAGAAACCTAACTCAGCACGCAATTCCGCCAATTTTTCATTGAATTCCTCCTCCGATTGCTTTTGCTTCTGTTATTCATACATCAAAAAACTTCTTCGGCAGTTAGATATTTTACATATAACATTCAAATACTTTCAAAGATGTGAGTGATTCGAGGGAACCTGGACCGAAATTTGGATTTGTTGAGACGCATTGCGTTCCTTTTCCTGCAATAAAAGTTCATAGAAACTGTTTTGAGCGGTAATGGAGAAAATTGATGATCAGTTATGGAGATGAGAGGTGATGATGAAAATGACGATTTTACTTTGAGTTCACGAACTTCAGAAATTAGGGCGTGGAGTTGGAGCTTGAATTTGGAGAGCTTCAGGAGCTCCATTTACCCCCCAAAATTCTCCTTAGATTCGAATCGGTTTCTGGAATGTGGTCCGTGGAAGCACCTGTGTATGAAATGTGGAACTCCTGTGTATTATGCAATAAGTTTAAAAGCAAAAAATTGGAACTATCATTATATTACTCGAATATTTTTGAGATTTTTAATAATATTTTCTTTCAAATTATTTCATGTGGCTAAATTTCATTACTTTTAAAACTGTGAATATTTTACGATTATCACTTGTAAAACTGGCTATTTCTTTTAATTCCACCCATTACTGTGGGAAAATTTCATAAAGGGAAACTTACACATATGTCCCAAATAAATCTAACACTTACCAAAACTAGCCAACAAAAATTGAAAAACCAAACCGGTTTTATTATCAGGAAAACGCTCTATCAATATGATTTGTTCTAGCTCCTCTACCGTTGACTTCGTTGCATCAGAATCATCGGGGGGTCATGAAGGTTCGAGGTATCATAAAATCTTCATCCTTGAAGATCTCTTGCTCCTCCGATGGGGCCGAGGCTAGTACATGTAGTTGCTATTTGACTTCTTATTTTCCCTATGGCTCCGATTACTTTGCTGACAAAAGTGCTGATATCGGTATCACCTCGTCAATTGCAAACATCTCTTTGGCGGCAGGTTGTTCACCGTATACCATTTTGACTCCTTCAGAAGTTGGGAACTTCAGAACTTGATGAAAGAAGGTACTACTCTCATGTTATGTATTCAAGGCCTTCCGAGTAGTGCGTTGTACTGCTCACATGGAACTTCAGAACTTGATGAAGCGTTGAAGGTACTACTCTCGATCACATGGAACTTTGTATCTTGGACGGTCCCGACCATATTTACTAGCAAAATGATCTCTCCTTTGGTGGTCTCACTCGCCATATTGAACCGTTAAGTACCCGAGCTGCGGGCACGATCTGATCTTGGAGGCCGAGTTGCTCTACGACTCTCGATCGACTGATGTTTGCCGAGCTACATGGATCAATCAACACACGTTTAACTTGAATTTTATTCATAAGGATAGATATTACCAGTGCGTTGTTGTGAGGTTGTTCAGCATCCTCGTCATTGAAAGACAAGGTTTCCTTTGGTAAATAGTCCTAGGTACGCTTCTCCCTTGTGATTGTCACTTTGGTGCATTTAAATATCGGGCCTTGAGGAATATCGACCCAACCAACGATCATATGAATCACGTGTTGCAGTTCTTCCTATTTGTTTTTCCTGTTTGCATCCCTGTCTCTGGAGTGATTTTTAGCTCGGTCACTCAAGAACTCTCGAAGATGACCCTCGTTAAATAAATGAGCTACCTCCTCACTTAACTGTCTGCAGTCTTCGGTTTTGTGACCATGGGTTCCATGGTATTTGCATATTTGATTAGGGTTCCTTTGAGCCGGATCAGACTGTAGGGGCCTAGGCCACCTGGTATCATCGATTCGTCCAATGGCTGATATAATACTTGATGCATCGATGCTGAAGTTGTATTCTGATAACCATGGCGCTTCTTTGGGCTCGACATGTTTATCGAAGCCACTCTTACTCATGAGTCCTTGGGGGCTTTGTCCTTGATCATTCATTCGATCATTCCGAATGGGATTACATCCCGGTCCGTTATTTCTATGATCTGCATTGTATGGTTGGTATCGATCTCTGTTTGATCGGGGCTCTCTGTCGATGTCTCTTTGAATTCTGCCATCGGATCTATTTGAGTAAATAGAACCGGAAGGGGCTCCTAACTGATCATCCTCGACTCTAATCTTTGACTGGTATCGATTATGTACATCGGCCCAGGTCACAACTGGATATTCAATCAAATTCTTCTTTAGTTGTCGCGATGTTATTGAATTTCGCTCGTTCAAACCTTAGGTGAAGGCTTGGACAACCCAATCATCGGTGACAGGGGGTAGGTCCATGCATTCCATCTAGAACCGAGATACGAATTCCTTTAGCATTTTATTGTACTTTTATCTCACTTTGAAGAGGTTTGACTTCCTATTCGCGACCTTTATTGCTCTGGCGTGTGCCTTTACGAACAAATCAGCAAGCATGGCGAAGAAATCAATAGAATTGGGCGGTAAATTATGGTTTCATATCATTTCCCCTTTCGATAAAGTTTCACCAAACATCTTCAATAGAACATATTCAATTTCATCATCTTCTAAGTCATTTCCTTTTATTGCGCATGTATAAAAAGTGACATGCTCATTAGGATCAGTGGTTCCATTGCACTTGAGAATTTCTGGCATGCACAACTTCTTTGGAATGGGCTTCGGAGCTGCACTTGGTGGGAAAGGCTTCGTACGAACTTCTTTGAATCTAAACCCTTTAGAATCGGGGGTGCCCCCGGTATTTGATCAACCCGTAAGTTGTATGTTTCTACTATTTTATCATTAGCCTCGATTTTCTTTTCTCCTGATTCGATCCATTTAGTGAGCTCCTGGAGCATCTTCATGATGGCGGGGTCAGTTCCCGATCCATTATCGTTCGATTTTTCCAGTATAGGTTCGACCTTGTGAATAACTTCCTGTGATGTATCGAGCTCAATTCTGCTTGCTGCTCGATTCTGGTTTTGGAGTTGCGCTATCGTAGCTTGCTGAGTCTGTAATATTTCAAATATCATTCGAAGGCTAATCCCACCTTCTTCACCGCTCTATGTGCTCTGGTCGGCTGCCTGGGGGTCTCTGCGGACGTTATTTTCAGGGTCGGCGCCTAAATTTCTATGAATGGCAACACGAGAACTAATATTGAGTGGATCTATGGCCGGTGGTCCATCAGAATTGACTGGATTTAATCCGTTTCCCGGGGCGACTATGTTCTCGTTCTCGCCATGAAGACCAAGACCGGTGTTTGTGTGAGTGGGCGCTGTTTGAGAGTTTGACATGTTGATTCCTGAAATCAAAGACACTTATGAGAACAAGCATAAAATCAGTGTGTGTCATGAGGATTAATACTAGGCAGTCACTATTATCCTTAGCCCCACAGTGGGCGCCAAATTATTTACCCTAAAATTTGGATAACAATTAAACTTATAGTATGGTTTTAAGGATACATGATCTCACCTAATACTAATTGATAAATGTAAAGATTAATGATGAGAGTTGACAATAAAATAAAGCAAACCGGTGTTCCAACGTAATTAAGCTCTCGAGCATGGATGCCCCCGAACAGGTTAATGCAAGAATAGTAAAAGATATCACAAGCTGATGAACAAGAATATAAGCTAGAAAGTGTTGTATTGCTTTGATATGCGTGAATATAAGATGGTTACAAAATGATTAAGGCCCTCTTTATATACCAGAGGAATCCTAGTTATGGTACAATTCTAATTACGGAAGCAAATCCCATGATTAACTAAATAACCGCCCTTGATTTGATCTGTTCCGGAATTTTTGCTGTGATCTTTGACTGGCTACGGATATCTCGCTTTTCCGTTATTGCGCTTTGCTCAAAGTTTGTCATATTTGGTCTCGATTGTTGTTGGCTCCGATCTCGACAGACACCTCGATTTCCGAACTCGATACTTTGTCGTCGTGCTCTAGTCCGATCCATTACAAGGCTGACCCTCGATGCAATTCCCTGGCCTCGATCAGATAATGAAATTGGGTAGGCTCGATTTTAACCGTATACAAGCACATATGGCCATTCTAGGTTTCATTGAGAGCTTATATCTAGTTTCTTTAACATGCTATATCATTTGAAGATATGGTAATCTCATAAAAAGAAATTGATGATAGAAACAATAAAGACAAATGACAAAATGAGAAATAATGCATCTTTTTCTTCCTGAATTTACACATTTTGTTATGGCCAATATAATTCCTAACCCGATAATTTACAATTTCCAGCGAATTCAACTCAGTTCTTATCTAGACTTCGTTAATACTAAACCGGTCTTCTCTCTAACATCCCATTTTTTGTATATTAAAAAAGACATTAATTATTATATTCTACTTAACGAGAAATTCCAGTATTATTTGCTCATACATAACTAAAAACATTTAAAAAGTCTTATAATAAACTATTTTTTAACCGATAATATAATAAACTATTGAATTGCGTAAGAATATGGCAAAATTTCCAGTCTTTAGTGAGGCAACCTTGAAAAATGGAAAAATTTTGGGATGTTTGAGGAGAAAATCTTAGCTGGACATGCTTTTGGCCACTTTGGTTGCTATATAAAATAAGTTAAAAGCACAATAAAAAATAGGCAAAATACTTAAGTTGCCATCTGAACTATGGACCAAATCGTTGTTACACACTTTCTGATGGCGAAAATCATTTTACATGCTCAACCTTTCTGAAGTCTGTCTATTACACACCACTTTTTTCTTGACCAATTTTCTAAAATATGTGTAATATCACGCACCAATAAGGTTATAACATGTGTTATTTTAAATAAGATATAAATAAAATACTTAAAATTACAATTATATCTGTGAGCACGTGATTTTTGCCCTACAAGAACTACTCCCAAAAATTCAAAATAAAATAGTTTTGTGTCGCTTGTGATTTATTTGTATTTGTCTGTGCATGTTTATTCTATTTTAATTAATGAAAAATACAAAAAAATATGTGTTGCATTTGCATTTACGATTTAGTTTTGCAATTTAGGATTAATTAAACAGTAATTTGTTTTACGAAAATAAAAAATCGAAAAATAACGTACTTCGCATTTTTAGTGTCTAATGTCAAAATTGTGTGATTATCTTTGTATTTAATTTTGTGTGATAATTATCATTGAGGGTTAATTAGTATTTTTCTAAGTTAATTTTGGCTTTACAATTTATTTTAGAATTTTTGGTAATTAGGAATTAAAAAAAATAAATGAAAAAGAAGAAACAAGAGAAGAAGAGTTAAAAATCGGACTGGGCTGGTTTTAAAAGAAAGGTTCAGGCCCAATGTCACACCCCAACCCAGGCCCAAACCGGCTGGTCCAAGAGACCATACCAAACGACGACGTTTCATCACCAATCAATCTCGACCGTTCAATCATCCAATCCAACGGTCCAAGATTCCCCTTCCATAACCCGTCTCCAGCCCGACCCGCTTACCCCGAACCACACCCGCCCCAGTACTACTCCAAACGACACCGTTCCTCCTTAGTGAAGAGATCAAGGCTGTTGATCGTGAATGATCCAACGGCCAAAATCCTATCCCCACCCCACTATATATTCCTAAAAGCCTCACCCCACGCCCCCTAAGCCATACCCCCCGTTCGTCTCTTCAGTGACGAACCAAATGACCCACCAAACACTAACCGCCCTCATTCCCTTCGCCTTAAAACTCGGCGGCCTGAGGTACGATGACCCTCAAATTCACACCCATGAACCTTTTAACCACCGTCAACACAAATCCCTACCCCTTTAACCTCAAATCATCCCGGTTTGTTTCGAATCTTCAATCGAAGATTCGAGCAAAACCCTAGCTTACCCAATAGCCCCCAAACTCACATCATGTGATCTCCTGGACCCCCTCACCATGAATCCTTGATCAGTTCTTTTCAAATCATCGTAGGGCAGCTCGGATTCCAGATCGAAGTTAGGCAGGCCAGGTTCCATGAATTTTGAGTCAGAGACTAACTTTAGCCATGTTGTTTTCCTTCGAAAACACATGGTTAAAGTCCGTCTCGGCTTGAAAGTGGGAAGATCCTCGAGGTTTTTAATCGAGTTGTGATTCGGGTAAGTCTTTTACGTCCAGTTTTGATTGTTCACTCTTGCAGTTCCGTTTGTTTACTCTGTCCCTTCCTCTTCTATAAATTTGCATGAATTTCCCGTTTGAATTATGGTCAGTAGTCTAAGTTCCAATTTGGGCCAGTTTACGAGTTGAATTTGTCAAGAACTGGTCTAATTTGTGTCCGGTTAGTTTGGTTTAAGGTCAGGCTACCAATTACTTTGTCATTGTGATTCCTTAATCAGTGATGCTGGCCTGTACAATAGACCTAATACTTAGGAAATGGTTCATGATTGTTTGAATCTAGACTTGTGCTATTAATCAGGTTTCTTTTCATGACACTTGCTTTGCCTCATCTCTAATTGCAGGCTCATGTTGAGAGTAGTTGGGTTTAGTCAAAACTGTTCTGAATTAAAACTTGTTCTATAGTGTGTGATTCCCTTTGTTTGCAATTCATACTGTCGATTACCTGCCTAGTTGGTCATCAGGAGGTCTACTGGTCTTTCAAATATGAAGTTTTGTAATCTGTCCAGTTGAGTTAGGAGTAAGTTGTTAGGAATTTGATAGTTTGAAATGGTTATAGCTGAAGAGTTTGGTGCAGATTGAAATGGGTTCATGTAGGATAATAGTTTAGGGCATCGCGGGGGGAGGGGGGTAATTTGGACTTTAAATTTGAAATTCTGACAGTAGGTACTAATGTGCCATTAAAATAAGGCATTTGTTTAATAATAGTGGGATGGGAAACATAACAGTATGGGGTTTAAAGGAAATGGATTAAGAAATAGGTGCTCATACCTATTTAAATTTAATAAAGAGAAGACAAGGGTTAATGGGGAGCAAAACATACTCTAGTGGAGTGCTAAAGGTATCATGGGCAGAATTAGTTTAAGAATTCTGCCTGAGTGCTCTTGAGAGCTGGCAAGGTCAGTGTTTGGGTATAAGTGGGGGGATTTTGGACAGAGTTGAGGATCCTTTTTTGAGTCTGGTCTTGGTTTTTCTTTTGGGGAGGCCTTAGAAAAAAAGGAAGGAAATCTGAAAAGAAAAAGTTTTAAGAGTTCTTTTGAAAGGCAGTCAGTTTTGGAACTAATTTCGAAAGCTTAAAGTCAGTCTCTGAGAGTTTAAAAGATCAGTTTTTGTAGTAGAATCTGGGCTTGACTCAAGCTCGGTTGAGTCTGTTTGTGGCTGTCTGGAATGTCAAATTGCTGTTGTGAACTGTTGTTGTATTGCTGCTCGTATTACTGTTGCTGTTGCTGATCTTTCTTCTGCTTTATTTCTGTTCCAATTCCAGGTACATTTTCCTGTAACTCTGTTGGCTGTGGAATGGATTGGAGAAAATGAATTAACCATGAGGAAATTGAAGCATGAAATGCATTTCAATTCATTAGAATGGTTCTGTTTATTCTTTTATAGTTTTCAATTACTCTATGTTTGTAGTTGATTTGTAGTTAGTGTTAGAATCACTTTATGTGTTAGTTTTATTTCGCCCCCCTCCCTGACTCCGTCAAGTATTAAATGTGCAAGCCCCATTAAATAATTGTAGAAGGTCTAACGCATGGTAATATAGCCTAGTCTAACCCATAGTAGTTAAAAGTGTTAAATGTTTCAAGATTCATCCAGTTACAACCTTTTCACCATTTGTAGTAAGTGGACTGTATAATTATTATTCTTACAGGCTTATATTATTGTTTGAACTCCTTATTTAATCTTGCGATTGAAGAAGTAGTGTCGAAAATGGTCGTGAGCTTCAGTAGCTACTCTCAGTTAGTTTTTGTAGTTATAAAGGGGGGTCCGAAATGGTTATAAGTGCCAGTAGCCAATTTCAATAATCCCAGTCCAAGATATCGAAATCACTTGAGTGTTGAGAGCTGGTTTAGTGGTGTTGATTTGAGTTGTTAATTAAGTTGATACTACTGTTGTCAAGTCCAAACCAAGTCTTCATTCTGATTTGAAGTTGTGGTAATATTTAGGAACTCATTAATAGGAAAATAAATAGGATAATCTAAGTTGGAATTAGAACTCAAATGACTAGTGCTTCATTGGTTTTGAAGTAGGTCAGTGCCGTTTCTTCTTCATTACAAATTGCCAACCACACTTTGAATGACTAGAAGGGAATTTTAGTGAATAATTGTGTAAACAATTGAGGCCTGGTTTAGTATGACGGTTTGGGCTCAACAGCCCATTTGCACGAAGTGAAGGCTTCAATGCCTTAAGGAGCGGCCCAGGTCCCCTTTTGCTGCATATGTATGTTTGGACCTGGGCCCAGGCCCATACTGTCCATTTATTTTTGTTTATGAGATGCAATCTTGATTGTTTTGAATGAACGGCTAACAATGCTTTGTTTGTCACTTATCATGTTATTGGAATTAGTCGAGTTGAGTTTGAATTGTGAGAATTTGGTCGTTTCAAATACGTTAATCAACTAGGATTATTTCTTTCGTTCTTAGAGACAAAAATAAATAGAAGAAATCATAGTCACTTTATGATATCCTTAAATAAAAAATGAGACGAGCCTCGCCAAATAAAAAGCATAACTTGCGGGGCCCTCTTTAATTGTTCATGTTAAAAATACTTAAAATCCGGGATGAGCCGTCTAGCGAACTTCACGGCCTTCCCCAAAATAATAACGCGTTAGATTCTTTAGGCACGATTTTAATAAAATTACATTCCTAAACTCGGGTGTGCATTTCATGTAACCTAAATCCAAATACTAGAACATTGTATAGAAATGTGTCGAGGATCCGGATGCATTTCATGCGACGTGACCCGAAAACACATTTTTAAACGACGTTCACTTTCTCAAAATTTTAATTAAAGCGGTAAATAATCTTTAAAATTGCACTATAGGATAACATGTATTAAACTCAGATATTTAGCCATTTATAATAGTTTAAGCGACCGTGCTAGAACCACGGGATCCGGGGGTGCCTAACACCTTCCCTCGGGTCAACAGAATTCCTTGCTTAGAATTTCTGGTTCGCAGACTTCAAAAGGAAAGTCAAAATTTCCTCGATTCGGGATTTAAAATAAATCGGTGACTTGGGACACCAAAAGTCAAACCTTTCCCAAGTGGCGACTCTAAATGAATAAATAATCCCGATTCGAATAATGTCACTTAAAATGGAAAAACTCCCTTATACATTTATCCTTCGGGGTAAGTGCGTAAAAAGGAGGTGTGACAGCTCTGGCGACTCTGCTGGGGACCGAACCTAGAATCTCTGGTTCAGGGTTCAGAATTCGAGCTTTAAATAATCGTTATAATTGGCTTGTTTTATCTGATTTTTACATGTTTGGGCCTAATGTGTTAAATGTTGCTTTTACCGCTTTGATATTATCTGAACTACATATAAACTGCTACGAAGCCCTTCTCTTCTCATCTTCGGAGATGTGCTCGCTGGTCGAGACTCTCTATTCTGTTAGTGTCATACCTTGAAATAAGAAAGAGGCTCGGACAAGTTACTAAGCCAGATGGCCTTTTGGTTCCCGGTACGCAGCCCCCTCCTCGACTCGAGTTGTACGCTCGGGTACACAATCTAGAACAAATACCCAGGTTATAAACCTAGAATAACTCAGCTTCATGCCGGATCCCTAGTAGGAACGTTTGTTTGCATCACGTGCATTTGACTTTGGAGGCTCAACACAGGGGTTGGGTCTGTCTAGGACAGGTGTACCAAAAATGACAAAAGACCATCCTGATGCATCTTACTTGCTACTTGTGTTTGTTTGCTTCAGACTTGTGTCGCACCTCCTTTTTCCGCGCCCGCGAGGGTGCAGGGAGTTTTCTCCAATTAAAGGACAGTCGAAACGGGATTTGTTTGTTTGTTTCAGAGTCGCCACTTGGGAATTTTAAGGCGTCCCAAGTCACCGGTTTTAATCCCTGAATCGAGGAGAATATGACTCTGTCTATTTAACAGTCTGCGCACCAGAAATCCGGATAAGGAATTCTGTTAACCCGGGAGAAGGTGTTAGGCATTCCCGAGTTCCGTGGTTCTAGCACGGTCGCTCAACTGTTATATTCGGCTTGATTATTTTGATTTGTTAAATACATTTTTATTGCATGATTTTATTGTTACCGCTTCTATTTAGATTTAAAGACCCTTCTTTGAATCGAATCACGCGTACGTATATTCGTGTTATAAATTATATTTTTTAAAACATGCGGAGTTGTGTCACGCGCACGTGTACACAATAATATAGATAATATTTTTATTAAAATAATCATTTTCGAAATTATGCTTTAAATAAAATCAAAAACATTCGCCCTTTTGGTATAATTAAGTAGTGAACCTCACATCTCGGGTTTTTATGAAATTAATAATGATATTCTCCGAGAAATCCCTTTTATTAAATATTCGATCGAAGTCACGCGAACGCATAATCCGAATTGCTTTTAGAAATATAATTAGGTTACGCGAACGTATCCCTAATCACAAAAATATTCTTGATGGTAGTATAAATTTTCCACAAATTGTTTATTACATCCATACATTTTTATGTGAAAGTCATGAGAAATAAATATTCTTCTAGTCTCTAAATTCCTTAAAAAGAATTTACAATTTATTGGACGTTGATCGCAATTTATATTTTTTCGCGTATGAATTATATTCCTCAAACCATTCGAATTTGAGGAGTAAAATAAACAACGTGTGATTAATACTACCATTTAGTGAATACAATATTTGCCTACCCAAATAAACAACGTGCAAATTACGTATAAAAATTGGGAAAGAATGGATGTAAGAAAGGAAGTGATATTTTTGAAGAATTTTCATTATTCTATTTGTAGCAAACGCTATTTACACATTTTTGACTTAAAATGTTACAATTTATAAATCTCATCTTTCTTTTACACCACTTGTTTTTAGTCCGAGGTTATAATTATTTAGTTAATTTTTGATTACGAAGATTGAGTTTGAGATAAACAATAACTCTGCCTATGCGAATATTTACAAACACTAGCTCTATATTTTGTAAAAAAATCATCGACATTATTTCATACATTAAAAGAAATGAGTTGATCGCGTTCCTAAAATAACTATGCCATTTGTTATTAAGAAAGAGAACTAATCTACCAATTGATTTAATAAGACGACATCATCTAGCTTTAAACAAAATTGGATATTTGACAAAATAATCTAGTAATGTAATTTCTGGGTATTTCCGTACTATTCTTTACTTAGCTAACAATATCACAAGATTTAATTAATGGCCAATTTTCTGCAATGTTCCCTATCTCAACAATTTAAACAGTAAATGTCATCACTAGTCCTCAAAACATATAAGATTATCGTGGAATTTACTACTCCAGAAGGTTAATTAGTTAACAGTTTATCATGTCAAGTATAATACTATATTAACCAACTAAAACAAAACTGAAACTTAAACTAATAAAATTTAAATGAGTAGAAGACATCCTTATAATTCCAAACTTCATTTACTTGCCATGTTGAAGCTTTTCATGCCATGAATTTAAAATATATACCTGATATTGGAAGCAAAAGAAAATGATGATGAGAATCAGCAGCAGTAATAACAGTACAATAGCAACAACTGCCCAGCAACAGTAACAACCCAGTAACAGACCGGTGGAGTAGTAATCCCAAAAACAAAAGCTTTAAGCTTTAAATGAAACAATAACCATTAATACTAATTTCAAACAAAGAAAGAAAGCAGTAGATTTTTTTTAGTTTTATTTTATTTTGAAAGCTTAAATATTTTTCGGAATTTTTCTCTCTTCTATTCTCTGTCCGTTTTTTTCTCTCTATCTGTGTGTGTATTTTTTTCGTATCTCTCTCCCTTTCTCTTCCTGTCTTGTGTTCAAGACTTCATATATATATATATAATCCCATCCCATAAATCTTTTAATCAATTAAATCAATACTTTTTCTCTACCCAACCCATTATCTTTCCACTCATCCTCATTACATTAAATAAATATATCACACCACCCCATTATATTTTGTCCCCCATGCTTCATTTAAAATAATGCAAGATTCCCCCTTTAAATTAAATCTTGTCCCCCCTTTATATTAAACAACTATATCACAACCCACCCCATTTCATTTTGTCCCCCATGCTTCAAATAAACAATTTCAAAATGTACAATTCCTAAACTACCCCTCACGACCTTACTGAAATTACCAAACTACCCCTGAACGTACTACAAATTTACCAAACTACCCATCAGCTATAACACATCAATTAATCAAACTTAACCAAAATATAGACAATATGATCAATTTCTAACAATGTTCAAACAACAATATGAACACGGATGAACATCATAACAACAATATCACATGAACACGATTTTAACAACATTTCAACAACAAATCACATGAACACAAATTGAACAACAAAGAACAACTAAAATTTGATTGAACAATATTTTAGCAACAAACAATCCTATTTTCGGATTCAACAACTACAACAAACAAGTATATTTAGATTTCTAACTTCAATCATATTGAACTTAAAATCAATTCTAACAACATTACAACCAACAATTCCTATATTAAACTTTATGAGACAAATTCAAGAAATAATCACAAATGGTAAACAAGAAATCAAGCTATACAAATTTCGGATTCAAGAACAATCAAACAAAGTATGAACATGAATTAAATCTATTTTAAACAACAAACATGATGGATTTAAACGATTAAACCAACATATTTCTCTAACACAACTAAATTCTTTAAACAAATAACAAGATCGACGAAGAAACAATTATGAACTTAAACTTGAACTTAACAATATTAACAATTTCTAACAATACATAAACTCATGAAACAAATTGAAGAAATAGTTAATTAAATTTCAATTTGAATCTAGCAAACATCAAACTAACAAATATTCACTTAAACAATAATACAAACATGAAATGAATATGAAAACAACTAATTAAACTTCTATTTTGAAATCTGAAAATTAATTTAACAAAACAACATGCACATGAACAAACTAGAAAAAATGATTTCAACGATAAACAACGAACAAAACAAGAATCAAATATTTAACGATTTTAACTTTGAGAAATATAAAAACGAAAATGGACAAAATAAAATTCAAAACTACTAACCGGATTGAAACGACGAACTTTGATTGTAAACAAATCTGTCCGAGCCTCGCACAAAGCTCGAACGAAGGACGACGAAGCAACGTGAAGCAAACGCAGCTTGAATAGAAGAGACGCAATAGCAGCCATGGCTGCCTGCGTCAATGAGGAGCAGCTGGACGAGCTGGAACGGCAGCAGCAGTGGCGACCATGGAAGCGTGAAGCAGAAGCTCGCAACTAGCAACAATGGCGAGGAGCTGGAGTCGCAGCCTTGCACAGTTGAAGCAAGTTCGAGCAGCAGCAACGACAACTACGGCGGAGGAAGCAGCTGGTCGTCTACTGCTGCTGCGTTCAGCAGCTTATGGAGAAAATGGAGCAGCAGTTCGGGAAGCCATGGACGACGCAGAGGCAGCAAGAAGAAGCAACAAACATGGCGTTATGGCCATGGCGATGGGTCGACGACGAAGACGCAGCCATGGACGAGCCTTTTGAGCTTGACATGGAGAAGATGGGCTTCTTGGTGGTGTGTGCGCTTGTGTCGAAGGAGACGAAGCTGCTGGAGCTTAAGGGGGAAGCCATGGATGAGCTTTGGAGAAACTTGGAGAAGAAGAAGCAAAAGTGGGGGGGGGGGGCGGATGACTTAGGTCTTTTTTAGGGTTTTTTCTTCTTTTTTGTTTTTGTTTTGTGTTGTTTGCAAGACAATAGGGGTGTTGGGTTATGGACTGGGTCGACCCAGTTCGAAATGGACTGGGTCGTAGGGAAGATTGGGCAATTTTTTGGTCTTGTGGCTTAAATTTGAAGAAGAGGCCCAATTCCGACTTTCTTTATATTTTCGCTCTCTTTTCTTCTTTTATTTCTCTAAAACTAAATTATAAAAATACTTAAACTATTATTAAGAATTAAATAAAGTTATAAAAGCGCAAATTAACTCCCAATAACAATTAACGCACAATTAAGTAATAATTAAGCATAAAATTGTATATTTGGATATTAAATGCTAAAAATGCAAACGATACCTATTTTTTGTAATTTTTTAATTTTTGTAAAACAAATTTAATTAATAACAATTGTAGAATTAAATCCTACATGCAAAATACGACATATTTTTGTATTTTTTATTAATTTAGCAAATAAACATGCACAGACAAATACAAATAATTATTCAAAATATCACAAAATATCACAAAATTGCACACCAAGAAAAATTACTTTATTTTTGAATTTTTTGGGAGTAATTCTCATATAGGGCAAAAATCACGTGCTTACAACTTGCATGCTGACCGACTTTTGAATATTTTGAAGAAAGAGAGATAGAGGTACGAGGGTTAAAGAGAGTTAATCGCCTGTTTTGAAAAAAAAAACCAATGTCCAAATAGTGTCGAAACTCTGCCGAATTTTTGAGAAAATGAAAAAAAAGAGAAGAAAGAAAAAAAAGGAAAAAAATATAGTTTTATTTGCCAATGAAAAGAGTCTGGTTTTCAAAAGAAGTTTGTTTTATCGGCCCGAACTACGCCAGTTTGATTCCCACATGGTGTGAGATACATAGGCAACCACCATCGGGTCCAACTTCACTTTTTGCGAAATTAGCCAAGAGAACAAAATTTTATTTGAAAATAATTAGGGTGATGCCATTCTTGCTAGAAATATCTGAATGTCCCTAAAGGGGCGCTGGAAGGCTGTTTTTGCAAGAACAACCGCCTGTGGTCATTTTTTTAGACTTTCACCGGCTAGCCGACACAGGCTTAAAATCTTTGACCCCGAGGTGTTGAAAGGCCGTATTGGAAAAAACGGGTTTTATTTTAAATGAAAAAAGAAGAAGAGAAAAGTGTCCATGTTATCTCTGAGTCAATTGAATCGTGATTTTTGCTTAACCACCCTAATAAATGTGCAGAATGAGCACAAGTCAAAATCTGCACGTAACAATTGTGAACGAGATCCCTTTGGAGTTGCACATGTGGTGGGATGACTTGGGCGAATCAGGGCGCGGCACAGTCAATCTATACCTGAGAGGCCTCATTGGGTTGCTGAAGATTAATCCTATGGGGGATATCATAAAGGCCTTGGTCGCATTCTGGAACCCAGCTCACAACGTATTTCACTTCTCGGATTTTGAACTTACCCCAACATTGGAAGAAATAGCCGGATACATCGGGAGTCCCAAGGTTCCTCTGAGACACCAGTACCTGATTGTCCAAGGGCCGTAGCCGTACACAGGTTCCTAGACTCGTTGAAAATAAGCAGGGGGTCCACAATCCAGACTTGGCAGCAGGTTTTTGTACTTTGCGGTTTATATACAACAGATATGGCCACATAGGGGGGTTCAATAAGCCGGAAAACAAAATTTGTAGCAAAGGAAATCGCCTTAAGTGGGAAGAACATAGGTGTTTTGCATTCATGGTAGCCTTTTTGGGACTCCTGGTGTTTCCTAGAAAAGATGAGAACATTGACATACGAGTATCTGGGGTTGTCAGCACTTTACTTACTCAGGCCAACAACACCCTCGCACCCATGATAGCAGCTGAAATCTTCTGCGCTCTCACAACCTGCAAAGCAGTGGGAAGCTTTTTTGAGGGGTGCAACGCGTTGCTGCAGATGTGGATGATCGAACACCTATGTCGTCGTCCTCAATTTATGAGTTATGGGTCGACGGAGAAAACGTGCATAGAGGAATTTCCTACGAGGGTTGATGGAATCAGCTTACCAGAAGGGGTCACAGAGTGGACAACGCACCTCCGTTCTGTCACTGCGGGCCAAATAGAATGGACATTTGGATGGTTGCCTGTGGATGAAATCATATATATGCCAGCCACTGGACCCCATTTTCTTTTGATGGGGCTCAGGAGTATCCAGCCCTATACCCCTTATCGAGTTTTGAGGCAGTTGGGGAGATGCCAAATAGTTCCGAAAGATGAAGATCTTTGTGGCCAAATAGTCGAGATCGGGCCCAACGGACAATTTCCTGAAGCAGCAGTCCGCCAAATTTGGAGCGAGTATCAATACTTAACGGCAAATACGTGTGTACGTGATCGGTCCAAAGGTGAAGTTTCGCCGGGATACCTTGCTTGGTATAAGAGAGAAATCAAGTTTGGGAGGCCAGCCAAAAGACCCCATCTCCAGGAGTTCGTCGAGGCATCGCAAGAACAGTGGGATTGGTTGGCTAAAGAAGAGAGTTACAAGGCAAAAATAGGCAAACTGGAGCAACAGATTAGAGACCTGGAATTTGAAAATAGTCTGCAAGTTGACGCCGATCAAGGAGAAAAGAACAAATTGGCCGAAGAAAATAAGGCACTGAAAGCCCAAATCCGACAAATAAGGATAAATGCCGACAACCAACAAAGGAGTCTATCGGATGAGCGGTTAATAAAAGGGTTGAAAAAAGAAATCAGTGAGTGCCACAATGATTTGAAGAAATCTGAGGGTACCATAGCACAGCTCCAGGCACAATGGGCAAAAAGAACAAAAGAGCGCACACAGTACTTATAGCAGGCAAGGAAAGATTATGAAAAAACCATTGTCAGTCTAAAAAGGAAGGTGACCACCCTAGAGAGCAAGGCGGCTAAACAAGCCAAGGCTTTTGAAACCGAAAGTAAACACTGCTATAATCTAATGGCCTCGATGGAAGATGAAATACAGCAGTTACGGAAACAACATCTGCATGATTCTCGGGTTTTGAAGGCTAGAGGGGATCATATAGAACGCTTACTCTTAGAGAAAGACCGAACCAGGAACAAGATTTTGACTATTGCTCATGCTATTACCAGGAAATGTCGAGTGTGTGAAAACATGACCCGCACTACTTTCTTCTCAGTGGTGATGATATTTGTGAAGCAAATCATTTATGAATTGGAACAGCTGGAAAGGGGCCTTACACCTAAGCCTGCGGCAAGGCCGAATGATGCCCTGCGGGCACCCAAATTTAAAACTTTAATGTGTTCATAGTTCGAGTCTGCATTTTTTTCCTTAGAGTTTGTTGTCTGTTAGAGTCTGTTTGTCCTTTTGCATCAGAGTCTGTCTGAAGTTATTGAGTTCGTACTTGGTTTGGTTTCGAGTCTACTATTTTCCTTTCCCAAAAGCGTCTGGTTTGTAATAGAATGTTTATTAATGAAAAATCAAAATTTCCAAAAAATTGTCTCTTCGCTTTTCGCACTTATAAGCCAGAACTACGCACGATCTGATTCATGCGGGGACATGATACGTAGGCAATCTCTATAGGATTCGACCACCACTAAAAAAGAAAAGGGGAAAATGAAAAACAAATAAAGAAGGACAAAATAAAGGAAGCTTAAAAGAAGGGGCACAATTATGAGAGGCCGGAATAACGCACGCAACCGAAGCAAATGCATGACAGAAAATGGTTAATTGCCTAGGTGCATTGCATCCCAACGTGTAATTACATATGTGTTAAACTCTAAAAACTAACAAGTTTGTTGATTTCCGGAGAATTCAAGCAGTTAGTTTATTTAGAGGATACTGGCATATTATCATTACCAAACCAGATCGAAGGGACCAATACCAGAAATCATGTATATCCCAGATGTCGACACTAGTGTTGAGATAGAGGAGTTGGACGTCTATAAAATGAAAGAGGAGATGCTCAAGCTTAAGCAACAGATGGCCGAAATGTACTAGGCTTGGTGCAAAGGGCAATCACCGCCAGCTTACCTTGCTAACCCGGCTTTTACCCCACCATTAGCTCAATCTCAGGATCATCCCGCCACCGATCCAGGTTTTCCCATTTATCAGCACTACCATGGCACTACTTCTCATACGCCACAAGCTCCACCCCCAAAATAAATTCCATACCCTCCTCCGCCAATCACCCCTGTCTTTGTGGCACCTCTACCAGCTGCACTCCATAAATCCCCAAGTGAACCTGTGTTCCAAGCGCAGGACAACCAGCATTATCCCCCGGAGCTTACCTTCAAAGCGCCTGAAGCCTATCCACATGATCCACATTCTGACCTACCAGGGAAAGCAGAAAAACCAGCCAGAAATCCTAAACAGGAAGAGATGTTCAGAAAAATAAAAAGCATAGAACAATCCTTCAGGGATATGAGAGGGTTAGGAGGTCAAGTGAGTTTAGCTTACAAAGACCTGTGTTTGTTCCCAAATGTACAACTACCGGCAGGGTTCAAAATGCCCAAATTCGACTTGTACAACGGACACGGTGATCCGGTGGCTCATTTGAGAGGTTTTTGCAGTAAGATGAGGGAGCCGGAGGAAATGATGAATTGCTAATGGCTTACTTCAGTCAGAGTTTGAGCGGAGCAGCATTGGAGTGGTACACCTGCCAAGATCACGGAAGATGGTACACATGTGACGATTTGGCACAAGCATTCGCTTGTCACTTTCAATATAATCTTGAGATCATTCTGGAACGACTGTCCCTGACCAAACTGGAAAAGAAGCACAGTGAAAGCTTTAGAGAATATGGTTTCCGGTGGAGGGAGCAAGCAGCAAGGGTAGATCCCTCAATGAAAGAAAGCGAGATGGTCGATTACTTTTTGCAAGCTCTGGAGCCAACTTACTTTGGTCATTTGGTGTCCGCAATTGGCAAGTCTTTTAATGAGGTTGTAAAAATGGGAGGCATGATCGAGGAGGGGCTTAAGTCCAACAAAATCATGAGCTATTCAGCGATCAAGGCAACCACTCAGGCCATCCAAAGCGGCACTGGGGTGTACTTGGGAAGAAGAAGAAAGAAGATGTCACGACTGTTGAGTCCGAAGCCTGGTTCGGATCTAGAGGCCCGCCACCCTACTATAGCCAACCACGACCCTACCACCAAAATTACCCCATACTCCATATAGCCCTCCACAACATTACTACCCACCGCCAGATCCCTATTTTTCCGTCCATCATGCACAAACCTATACCCAAACTCCGGCACACGCGCAATGGCGTGCGCCGGCTCCACAAAATCCATACCCAGCTCCACAAAACACATATCCACCCCCAAGGGCCTACAGAAATCCCCCCGGGATAGGTTTCCGACCAAACCAAGCCCTCAAGAATGAGAGGTCACAGAAGCAAAAGACTTCACTCCACTAGGGGAATCATATACCAATCTTTTCCACAGGTTGAGGCAGGTGGGCATGTTGAATCCAGTTGAGCCTAAAATGCCAAATCCTCCCCCTAGAAATCTTGACCACTCGGTGAGTTGTGAGTACTGTTCAGGGGCCTCTGGTCATGATACAAAGAAGTGTTGGAAACTAAAAACAGTTGTGCAAGAGCTTATTGATACTCATCGGATCGAGGTTCAAGCCCTAGAAGCACCAAATATCAATCAGAATCCACTACCAGCTCACCATGAGACACACATGATTGAGTTGATACACAAAAAGGGGGAGCCCAGGAAACCCACACAGATGGTAATGATGATTCGTTCTAGCGAAACCAGCTCAAAGGAAAAAGTAACCAGTTGGAAATCAGTGGTCCAGTTGAGAGGGGTAGATGATAAGCCAACAGTGGTAGCCGAGAGAGGGTCGTCGAGCCTTGTTGCAGTGAAACCCGAGAAAGCTAAAGTGGTAGTTCCAAGGGTTGCAAGTAAACCTGTTGTGGTCGTAAAGGATGCTCGCACAGAGCCTGTTATTATAAAACCGGTAACTCAGCTTCCAGTGATCAACAGCAAGGCTGTTCCTTGGAATTATGAACTCGTGATGGTGATTTACAAAGGGAAAGAAGTCAAAGGAGAAGTGTATGAAGCCCAAGGTCTAACTCGTTCAGGAAGGTGTTTTGCTCCCGTAGAGTTAAGAAAGGCCAATCCAGTAGCAACAAAGAATCCAGTTATCGAGGAAGAGGCGGAAGAATTTAAAAAAAAATGAAGGCGCAAGATTACTCCATTATGGAGCAGTTGAGGAAGACCCCGGCACAGATCTCATTGTTATCCTTGTTGATCCATTCAGATGAGCACCGCCGGGTATTGATGAAAATTCTGAACGAAGCCCATGTTCCGGATAAGATCTCTGTGAACCATCTGGAGAAAATAGCAAACAAGATTTTCGAGGTCAACAGGGTCACTTTTTCAGATGATGAGTTGCCCGTGGAGGGTACAGAACATAATAGAGCCCTCTATTTGACCGTAAAGTATGAAGACTCAGTAGTCACTCGAGTACTAATTGATAATGGGTCCAGTGCCAATATCTGTCCTTTGACCACGTTGAACAAACTGAAAGTTGATGGTGACAAAATTCACAAGAACAACATCTATGTTCGAGGGTTTGATGGAGGTGGTACAGACACAGTGGGTGACATCGTACTTGAATTAACAATTGGTACGGTCGAGTTCACCATGGAGTTTCAAGTGTTGGACGTGGCAGTGTCATATAATCTTTTGTTGGGGCGACCCTGGATCTACGCCGCCAAAGCAGTGCCTTCTACATTACATCAGATGGTCAAATTCGAGTGGGATAGGCAAGAGATCGTAGTACATGGGGAAGACAATGCAAGCGCTGTAAGTGATGCCATCGTGCCCTTCATAGAGGCTGACGATGACAAGGGGCCCTGGGTTTACCAGGTCTTCGATACGGTTTCAGTGGACAAAGTTCCCGAGGGTGAAAGCATCCCACTTCCCAAAATAGCAGCTGCAACTGTCATGGTAGCCTCGGAGATGTTGAAAAACGGGTTTGTGCCAGGCAAAGGTTTAGGGGCTGATCTTCAGGGTATTGTTCAACCGGTTTCTTTGCCTAAAAATAAGTATACCTTTGGGCTGGGGTTCAAGCCTACAGTGACGGATGTGAGACGGGCCCGCAAGTTGAAGAAAAGAGTCTGGGTCCTTCCCAAGCCAATCCCGCACCTGTCCAGATCTTTTGTCAGGCCGAGCATCAAAAAGCAATTATTGTCCAAGGCCAGGGCCATTAATTGGTGCAGATGGAGACTTAGATGAAGGCTTTGAAAGATTATTCACCGAAATCAACATGGTAGAAGTTAGGGAGGGGTCCAGCAAGGCGGATGTGCAGTTTGTGGGGCCAAAGGCAAAAATTAACAATTGGATGGCTACTCCTTTTCCCATTCGGAGGGAGTCTTGGTAGTTGGCTCTGATTTTCCTTCCTATTTTCTGGATTATTCCAGTGGTTGTAGTCCAGATTTCTTTTATTTTGTTGTGTTCATCAAAGTGTGAAACCTTGTTATCCCGTAATTCAATAAAATAAAAACATTTCTTCTTCATTCCTTATTTTATTTTAATTTTGTTTTCTTCTTTTCTTTTTCTGTACAGTTCTCTTTATACTGGTCTTAATGACATGGCGTGCATAACGAATCCTCAGCCCAGTCTTAACAACCAATCTGATTCCCAAATGATAGTTCAAGAAGTAGATTGTGATTACGAATCAGAATATGATGATGAGGATGAAGCCCTTGAAGAAATTAGTAAGGAGTTAATTCACTTCGAAGAAAAACCCAAACCCAATTTGAATGACACAGAAGCCGTCAATTTAGGGAACACAGATAACGTCCGAGAGACTAAAATAAGTGTCCAACTCGAGCCAAAAATCCGGGAGGAGTTAATCAAAGCGCTTATTGAGTACAAAGCTATTTTTGCGTGGTCATATGACGACATGCCAGGTTTAAGCACTGATTTAGTGGTCCACAAATTGCCCACTGATCCAACGTTCCCACCCGTAAAGCAAAAGTTGAGGAAATTCAAAACTGATATGAGTGTGAAGATTAAAGAAGAAGTTACCAAGCAGTTGGATGCAAAGGTTATTCGGGTCACTCGATATCCTGTCTGGTTGGCTAATGTCGTGCCTGTACCGAAGAAGGACGGCAAGATCAGAGTATGCGTCGATTACTGCAATCTCAACAAAGCAAGTCCGAAGGATAACTTCCCACTACCCAATATCCACATTTTGATCGATAATTGTGCCAAGCGTGAGATCGGATCTTTTGTGGAGTGCTATGCCGGGTATCATCAGATTCTAATGGATGAAGAAGATGCAGAAAAGACGACATTCATCATACCATAGGGAACTTATTGCTACCGGGTAATGCCATTTGGTTTGAAGAATGCTGGGGAAACTTATATGAGGGCGATGACTACTGTATTTCATGATATGATACACAAGGAGATTGAGGTATACGTAGATGATGTGATCATAAAATCAAAGCATCAGGCCGACCACGTCGAGGATTTGAGGAAATTCTTCCAGAGGCTTCGCAGGTACAACCTCAAGCTTAACCCCGCCAAGTGTGCATTTGGTGTTCCATTCGGAAAGCTGTTAGGATTCATAGTCAGTCGGCGAGGCAACGAGTTGGACCCATCAAAGATCAAAGCCATACAAGATTTGCCCCCTCCGAGGAACAAGACTGAAGTGATGAGTCTGTTAGGAAGGCTGAACTACATCAACAGGTTTATTGCTCAGCTCACGACAACTTGTGAGCCTATTTTCAAGTTGTTGAGGAAGGACGCTGCGATCAAGTGGACTGATGAGTGTCAAGAAGCGTTTGATAAGATAAAAGGTTACTTGACAAACCCACCTGTGCTGGTCCCGCCAGAGCTAGGGAGACCTTTGATTCTTTACTTGACAGTCTTGAAAAATTCATTTGGTTGTGTACTGGGGCAGCATGCGTCACCGGAAGGAAAGAACAAGCCATCTATTATCTTAGCAAAAAGTTCACAGCTTATGAGGTTAAGTACACTCACCTGGAAAGGACATGTTGCGCCCTAACTTGGGTGGCACAGAAATTGAAACATTATTTGTCATCCTACACTACTTACCTCATTTCACGCTTGGATCCATTGAAGTATATCTTTCAAAAGCCTATGCCGACAGGAAGACTTGCAAAATGGCAGATTTTGCTCACAGAGTTTGACATAATCTATGTGACTCGGACTGCGATGAAAGCCCAAGCATTGGCCGATCATTTGGCCGAGAACCCGGTCGATGAAGAGTATGAGCCACTGAGGACTTATTTTCCTGATGAAGAGGTGATGCATATTGATGAACTAGAACAGGCCGAAAAACCAAGCTGGAAACTTTTCTTTGATGGGGCTGCTAACATGAAAGGAGTCGGAATAGGAGCTGTGCTTATTTCTGAAACAGGGCATCACTATCCTGTTACGGCTCAGCTTTGTTTTTATTGTACCAACAATATGGCTGAGTACGAAGCATGCATTTTGGGTTTAAGGTTAGCTGCGGACATGGATGTCCAGGAAGTCTTGGTCTTGGGAGACTCAGACCTTCTGGTACATCAAATTCAAGGAGAATGGGAAACGCGAGATCTGAATCTCATACCATACCGACAATGCTTACATGATCTTTGCCAACGGTTTAGATCAGTGGAGTTCAGGCATATTCCAAGGGTCCATAATGAGGTCGCCGATGCTTTGGCTACCCTAGCATCAATGCTGCACCATCCGGACAAAGCTTATGTCGATCCTTTGCATATTCAAGTCCGAGATCAGCATGCTTATTGTAACATGATTGAAGAAGAACTGGATGGCGAACCATGGTTCCACGATATCAAGGAATACATCAGAATGGGGATATACCCAGTGCAAGTCACGGGGGATCAAAAGAGAACAATTCGACGGCTGACAAGTGGATTTTTCTTGAGTGGAGGAGTTCTGTATAAAAGAACACCAGACCTGGGATTGTTAAGATGCATAGATGCTAGACAGGCTATGGATGTCATGTTCGAAGTACATTCAGGAGTCTGCGGACCACATATGAGCGGATATGTGCTGGCGAAGAAAATTCTCCGAGCAGGTTATTATTGGCTCACCATGGAGCGAGATTGTATTAGTTTTGTGCGCAAATGTCATCAGTGCCAGATACATGGAGATTTGATTCATTCTCCACCATCGGAATTGCACACAATGTCAGCATCATGGCCATTCGTCGCTTGGGGCATGGATATCATTGGACCAATTGATCCAGCAGCATCTAACGGGCATAGGTTCAATCTGGTAGCCATTGATTATTTCACCAAATGGGTTGAGGCCAAAACTTTCAAGTCTGTGACCAAGAAAGTAGTGGTCGATTTTGTTCACTCAAATATCATCTGTCGATTTGAATCCCAAAGGTGATCCTCACGGATAATGGTGTTAATCTTAACAGCAATTTGATGAAAGAGGTATGTCAACAGTTTAAGATTACACACCGCAATTCCACCCCATATCGTTCCAAGGCGAATGGAGCAGTGGAGGCAGCCAACAAAAACATAAAGAAAATACTTCGGAAAATGGTAGAAGGTTCGAGGCAATGGCATGAAAAATTACCATTTGCATTGTTGGGTTATCGCACCACTGTCTGTACTTCAGTAGGTGCAACTCATTATTTGTTGGTATATGGAATTGAAGCCGTAATACTTGCGGAAGTTGAAATCCTGTCCCTTCGGATTGTCGTTGAAGCTGAGATTGATGATGATGAGTGGGTCAAAACTCGTTTGGAGCAGTTGAACTTGATTAATGAAAAAAGATTGGCAGCTCTGTGTCATGGTCAGTTATATCAAAAGAGAATGGCAAGAGCATACAACAAAAAGGTGCGTCCCCGGAAGTTTGAAGTGGGCCAGCAAGTGCTGAAACGCATCCTTCCACATCAGGCTGAGGCAAAAGGCAAGTTCGCCCCGAATTGGCAAGGGCCATTCATTGTAACCAGAGTGTTGTCCAATGGTGCTTTATGTTTAACAGATATCGAAGGAAAATGCATCGACATGGCTATCAATTCTGACGCAGTTAAGAGATATTATGTATGATTTCTTTTAATTGTAATTGTTGTTTGTTTGCATTTGGCATGATATCGGAGAATGAAATGACGGAGGCAATTTGTTCTTCCATCCAAACACTTCAACCTTTGCTTCCCCTTTTGAGCCTTATTTATTCTTTCATACCCCTCTTTTGGAATCAGTAATGAAAATGAAAAAAGGGAGAAAAGAAAATAATGATAATAAAGACAAAAGAAAAGTCACAAGAAAAACAAAGGAATTGGGAACTACGTTTGACCTAATTCCTCAAAAAGGATACGTAGGCACCTCACGGCTCAGTCATAGTGTAATAAGAATCAAAAATCCCCAAGCAAGAAAAAACTGGGGCAGAAGTTGTGTTTATAATTTTGGGAAAGAAAGTTGATTCCAAGAGTTGTAATGTTTTACCCATCAAAATTATTTTAAATTTTTTCTTTAACCATACACCAGAAACCCATATTGATGTCCAAAAAACCTCCCGATCAGTATCCGAGAAGTGCCAAGTCGGCAAATGGAAGTCTGGAGTAACACTCTGGTCCCCAGCCGAAAAGAAATAAAATGAGAGAATCCCCAGCAGAAAAGAAATGAAATGAGAGAATCCCCAGCAGAAAAGAAATGAAATGAGAGAATTTTATCAGTAACACCCCAATCCCCAGCTGAAAAGAAATAAAATGAGAGAGTTTTATTGGTGAAAACCTTCATAGGCATCATAAGGCGACGGAAGTTGGGAGAAATAAAATGAGAGAGTCTTATCGGTGAAAACCTTCACATGCACCATAGGGCGACGAGAGTTGAGAGAAATAAGAGAGTCTTATTAGTGAAAACCCCTCTAAGGGCACTATAAGGCGACAAGGAATTAAAAGGGGGTAAACGAGATAAGCTTGATAGAAAGGATCCGTCGAGACATCAAGCAGAATAAAGATGTTGTTTCGACAAAAGAAGATGGGTTGCGGGACCTTTGAAATGCAAAGTAGGGACATCACAAAGATTGATTGATGTAAACAAACTGGGTTGATTAATCCAAAAATGCACGACATGACCATTGGGATCGGTTATACCATTCAGATAAGTCCTTTTCCTTTTCTTCTCTTCAAACAATTCTTTAGGAAGATTTTTCTTTTTATCTTTTGAAGTCATCATATTTCATTTCTTTTGGTTAAAGATTTTTTTTTTATATATAGTAGTTTGTTTTTAAGAAAGATTTTCAAAGCCAACTATCAGTCGCCAACATGGTGCAAGGTAAATGGGGATAAGACAGGCCGAAGATAATGTGACGGGACAAGAAAGACGTCATTATAAGACCAAATGATGGATTGCTCTAAGATGTCGTGGAAAGTATGGAGTAAAAGTGGAAAACAATGGTTGAGAAGTGGGTGAATACAGAAGCATCAAGAAAGTCGAAAGTTATCAGCCAGGTTTCAAGATGGTCGAACAACGCAGAGCATGGGAAAAAGAAAAAAGGGAAAACCATCTCCAGCAGGAACGTCCCCCACGTTTTAAACTAACAAATTTTCTTTGATTTGAAGCAGGGACAGGAAATGTTATTGATGACGGAAAGATGTGCCACAAGAAAGATTGTCAAACTGGGGCAGACATTTCGAAAATTTTCTGGAAGTCTAACACAAGTTTGGTGAAAAGCGGTATCCCCAGCAGTTTTTGGGAGAAGGCCAAACAAGTTTTAAAGAAATCAATGTCAGGGGGAAGATAACACAAGTCTTAAGGGAAGTAGTTTCAGAGGAAGGAAAACACCAGCTTTAAGCGAAGTAGTCTTTGAAGGAGGAGAATAACATATTTTTGAATGAAACACCGACGTTATCCCTAGCAGTTTTCAGTGGAATGAAGCACCAGTTTTGAGGGATGCAGTTCTGAAAGAAGATTATTCAAGTTAGAAGGAAAATGGTTCAGAAGGCAGGAAAGAACAACGGCAATAGAACGCATTTTAAGAAGTAGTTGAAGTCAGGAGCCCGCCTGAAGAATGAAGGTGTTATATTTTAAGAAGTTGTTGAAGTCAGGAGCCCACTTGGAGAATGGAGGTGTTATATCTTTAAGTTATAGTTGAAGTCAGGAGCCCGCGTGTAGAATGGAGGTGTTATATTTTCTGAAGTTGTTGAAGACATGAGCCCGCCTGGAGAATGGAGGTGTTATATTTTTAGGAAGTTGTTGAAGTCAGGAGCCCGCCTTGATAATGGAGGTATTATCTTTTTAAGTCATAATAGAAGTCAGCAGCCCGCCTGGAGAATGGAGGTGTTATATTTTTAAGAAGTTGTTGAAGTCAGGAGCCCGCCTGGAGAATGGAGGTGTTATATCTTTAAGTTGTAGTTGAAGTCAGGAGCCCGCCTTGAGAATGGAGGTGTTATATTTTATTGAAGTCAGGAGCCCACCTGGAGAATGGAGGTATTATCTTGTTAAGTCATAGCAGAAGTCAGGAGCCCGCCTGGAGAGCGGAGGGTTGCAACAAAGATCCCCAGCATAAATTAAAGTTCAGAAGTCGGAAGGAAGGCAACGCTAGTCAGAAGAAGGCAATTCAAGCTTCGAAGGAAAAATAATACGAAGCTCACAAAAAGGAAATAAGCAGTTCAAGTTCGGCAATCAAGAGAGAATACAAGTCAAGTCAGAAGTAAAAAACATCGGAGGAAACACAAGGCAACAAGACAGTGAGGCAACGAGGCAACAACAGTCACATGACCAAGAATCTTTGTAATTCATAGACTATAGTTTAGTTTAACTTCTTGTTCTCTTTTAGCATGGTGTAATAAGGAAGTCAGTAAGTAGCGGCAGCAGCAGGAACAGCAGTACCAGTAAATCCACAACTCCATGGTAGTCCCAGCTACCGAAACTTCCCGAACTACATTGACCTGATTCCCTTTTAGCCGGGGATATGTAGGAAACCTTTGAAGCAGAGGTTCGGTCAAATCTTTCAAAAAGTGCTTCACACGGAGTAGCCGAACGGGCAAAAATCGCTTGTATCCGTTCACTTTATCTTTGCACGAAAACTCTTCATGTTTCCGGACAAAGAGGGGCAGTTGTGAGCACGTGATTTTGCCCTACAAGAACTACTCCCAAAAATTCAAAATAAAATAGTTTTGTGTCGCTTGTGATTTATTTGTATTTGTTTGTGCATGTTTATTTTATTTTAATTAATGAAAAATACAAAAAATATGTGTTGCATTTGCATTTACGATTTAGTTTTGCAATTTAGGATTAATTAAACAGTAATTTGTTTTACGAAAATGAAAAATCGAAAAATAACGTACTTCGCATTTTTAGTGTCTAATGTAAAAATTGTGTGATTATCTTTGTATTTAATTTTGTGTGATAATTATCCTTGAGGGTTAATTAGTATTTTTCTAAGTTAATTTTGGCTTTACAATTTATTTTAGAATTTTTGGTAATTAGGAATTAAAAAGAAAATAAAAGAAAAAGAAGAAACAAGAGAAGAAGAGTTAAAAATCGGACTGGGCTGGTTTTTAAAAGAAAGGTTCAGGCCCAATGTCACACCCCAACCCAAGCCCAAACCGACTGGTCCAAGAGACCATACCAAACGACGCCATTTCATCACCAATCAATCTCGACCGTTCAATCATCCAATCCAACGGTCCAAGATTCCCCTCCCATAACCCGTCTCCAGTCCGACCCGCTTACCCCGAACCACACCCGCCCCAGTACTACTCCAAATGACATCGTTCCTCCTTAGTGAAGAGATCAAGGTCGTTGATCGTGAATGATCCAACGACCAAGATCCAATCCCCACCCCACTATATATTTCTAAAAGCCTCACCCCACGCCCCCTAAGCCATACCCCCCGTTCGTCTCTTCAATGATGAACCAAACGACCCACCAAACCCTAACCGCCCTCATTCCTTTCGCCTGAAAACCCGGCGGCCTGAGGTCCGATGACCCTCAAATTCACACCCCAAAAACTTCTAACCACCCTCAACACAAATCCCTACCCCTTTAACCTCGAATCATCCCGGTTTGTTTCGAATCTTCAATCGAAGATTCGAGCAAAACCCTAGCTTACCCAATACCCCCCAAACTCACATCCTGTGATCTCCTGGACCCCCTCACCATGAATCCTTGATCAATTCTTTTCGAATCATCGTGGGCAGCTCGGATTCCAGATCGAAGTTAGGCAGGCCAAGTTCCATGAATTTTGAGTCAGAGACTGACTTTAGCCATGCTGTTTTCCTTCGAAAACACATGGTTAAAGTCCGTCTTGGCTTGAAAGTGGGAAGATCCTCGAGGTTTTTAATCGTGTTGTGATTCGGGTAAGTCTTTTACGTCCAGTTTTGATTGTTCACTCTTGCAGTTCCGTTTGTTTACTCTGTCCCTTCCTCTTCTATAAATTTGCATGAATTTCCCGTTTGAATTATAGTCAGTAGTCTAAGTTCCAATTTGGGCCAATTTACGAGTTGAATTTGTCAAGAGCTGGTCTAATTTGTGTCCGGTTAGTTTGGTTAAAGGTCAGGCTACAAATTACTTTGTCATTGTGATTCCTTAATCAGTGATGTTGGCCTGTACAATAGACCTAATGCTTAGGAAATGGTTCATTATTGTTTGAATTTAGACTTGTGCTATTAATCAGGTTTCTTTTCATGACACTTGCTTTGCCTCATCTCTAATTGCAGACTCATGTTGAGAGTAGTTGGGTTTAGTCAAAACTGTTGTGAATTAAAACTTGTTCTAGAGTGTGTGATTCCCTTTGTTTGCAATTCATACTGTCGATTACCTGCCTAGTTGGTCATCAGGAGGTCTACTGGTCTTTTAAATCTAAAGTTTTGTCATCTGTCCAGTTGAGTTAGGAGTCAGTTGTTAGGAATTTGATAGTTTGAAATGGTTATAGCTGAAGAGTTTGGTACAGATTGAAAGGGGTTCATGTAGGATAATAGTTTAGGGCATCGGGGGGGGGGGGGGTAATTTGGACTTTAAATTTGAAATTCTGATAGTAGGTACTAATGTGCCAATAAAATAAGGCATTTATTTAATAATAGTGGGATGGGAAACATAACAGTATGGGTTTTAAAGGAAATGGATTAAGAAATAGGTGCCCATACCTATTTGAATTTAATAAAGAGAAGACAAGGGTTAATGGGGAGCAAAACATACTCTAGTGGAGTGCTAAAGGTATCATGGGCAGAATTAGTTTAAGAATTCTGCCTAAGTGCTCTTGAGAGCTGGCAAGGTCAGTGTTTGGGTATAGGTGGGGGGATTTTGGACAGAGTTGAGGATCCTTTTTTGAGTCTGGTCTTGGTTTTTCTTTTGGGAAGGCCTTAGAAAAAAAAGGAATGAAATCTGAAAAGAAAAAGTTTTAAGAGTTCTTTTGAAAGGCAGTCAGTTTTGGAACTAATTTCGAAAGCTTAAAGTCAGTCTCTGAGAGTTTAAAAGATCAGTTTTTGTAGTAGAATCTGGGCTTGACTCAAGCTCGGTTGAGTCTGTTTGTGGCTGTCTGGAATGTCAAATTGCTACTGTGAACTGCTGTTGTATTGCTGCTCGTATTACTGTTGTTGCTGCTGCTGATCTTTCTTCTGCTTTATTTCTGTTCCAATTCCAGGTACATTTTCTTGTAACTCTGTTGGCTGTGGAATGGATTGGAGAAAATGAATTAACCATGAGGAAATTGAAGCATGAAATGCATTTCAGTTCATTAGAATGGTTCTATTTATTCTTCTATAGTTTTCAATTACTCTATGCTTGTAGTTGATTTGTAGTTAGTGTTAGAATCACTTTATGTGTTAGTTTTATTTCGCCCCCTCCCTGACTCCTTCAAGTATTAAATGTGCAAGCCCCATTAAACAATTGTAGAAGGTCTAATGCATGGTAATATAGCCTAGTCTAACCCATAGTAGTTAAAAGTGTTAAATGTTTCAAGATTCATCCAGTTACAACCTTTTCACCATTTGTAGTAAGTGGACTGTATAATTATTATTCTTACATGCTTATATTATTGTTTGAACTCCTGATTTAATCTTGCGATTGAAGAAGTAGTGTCAAAAATGGTCGTGAGCTTCAGTAGCTACTCTCAGTTAGTTTTGGTAGTTATAAAGGGGGGTCTGAAATGGTTATAAGTGCCAGTAGCCAATTTCAATGATCCCAGTCCAAGATATCGAAATCACTTGAGTGTTGAGAGCTGGTTTAGTGGTGTTGATTTGAGTTGTTAATTAAGTTGATACTACTGTTGTCAAGGCCAAACCAAGTCTTCATTCTAATTTGAAGTTGTGGTAATATTTAAGAACTCATTAATAGGCAAATAAATAGGATAATCTAAGTTGGAATTAGAACTCAAATGACTAGTGCTTCATTGGTTTTGAAGTAGGTCAGTGTTGTTTCTTCTTCATTACAAATTGCCAACCACACTTTGAATGACTGGAAGGGAATTTTAGTGAATAATTGTGTAAACAATTGAGGCCTGGTTTAGTATGACGGTTTGGGCTCAACAACCCATTTGCACGAAGTGAAGGCTTCAATGCCTTAAGGAGCGGCCCAGGTCCCCTTTTGCTGCATATGTATGTTTGGACCTGGGCCTAGCCCCACACTGTCCATTTATTTTTGTTTATGAGATGCAATCTTGATTGTTTTGAACGAGCGACTAACAATGCTTTGTTTGTCACTTATCATGTTATTGGAATTAGTCGAGTTGAGTTTGAATTGTGAGAATTTGGTCGTTTCAAATACGTTAATCAACTAGGATTATTTCTTTCGTTCTTAGAGACAAAAATAAATAGAAGAAATCATAGTCACTTTATGATATCCTTAAATAAAAAATGAGACGAGCCTCGCCAAATAAAAAGCATAACTTGCGGGGCCCTCTTTAATTGTTCATGTTAAAAATACTTAGAATCCGGGATGAGCCGTCTAGCAAACTTCACGGCCTTCCCCAAAATAATAACGCGTTAGATTCTTTAGGCACGATTTTAATAAAATTACATTCCTAAACTCGGGTGTGCATTTCATATAACCTAAATCCAAATACTAGAACGTTGTATAGAAATGTGTCGAGGATCCGGATGCATTTCATGCGACGTGACCCGAAAACACATTTTTAAACGACGTTCACTTTCTCAAAATTTTAATTAAAGCGGTAAATAATCTTTAAAATTGCACTATAGGATAACATGTATTAAACTCAGATATTTAGCCATTTATAATAGTTTAAGCGATCGTGCTAGAACCACGGGATCCAGGGGTGCCTAACACCTTCCCTCGGGTCAACAGAATTCCTTGCTTAGAATTTCTGGTTCGCAGACTTCAAAAGAAAAGTTAAAATTTCCTTGATTCGGGATTTAAAATAAATCAGTGACTTGGGACACCAAAAGCCAAACCTTTCCCAAGTGGCGACTCTAAATGAATAAATAATCTCGATTCGAATAATGTCACTTAAAATGGAAAAACTCCCTTATACATTTATCCTTCGGGGTAAGTGCGTAAAAAGGAGGTGTGACAATATCCCTTACCAAGTTCCTCCATTCAACCTTTTCTCTTCTCCGACGAATAATCTCCCTTGCCGCTGACTAGTAGAAAGAAAATAGACCATCACCTTCCAATTCAAGCCAACACACAAAAGCCTAAGCTAACTATTATTTTTTTATTTCTAGAAATATCGAGATTCAAAATAGAAAACTCAAGAAAGTGAGAGGAATTAGAAATCTTCAGATATGCGACAAAGGCTATAAAGTTAGCAGCGAGTCGAACACAAGTGCATCATTGATGCTAAGGCTAAAAGCTATATTTCTTAAGTTAACGAGCAGCAAAGAAATCAAAATTATTGTTGGCTTTGCAATAAATTCCCCCAAATCTGCATTAAATTGTCAAAAATTCCATCAAAAAGTTGCTACGCCATCATTGGCCACTAATTCGCTACCGCCTTCTCCGATCAATAAAATCCAAAACCACCACCTTAATGAAACATAAGGTCATAAACAAAAGAATAGGTATGGTCATTGAAAATGTTCCCATATTTTGGGGAAGAAGACGAGGGAAACAACTTCTAGGTTAGAACATTATAAGGTAATGTTCCGTTGAAATAGGGTTGAGGCTTGGTGGCAGTGGGACGATGAGTAATTAAAGAAAGGTGTTAAAATTATTATTTTTAGATAAAAAATTAAATATGCGACATGTGTAAATCTATGAAAGAATTGTCGCGCCCCCTTTTTTCCTCTTCACATCGAAAAATCGGGTTCATGACACTTTGGGTATGGGACAACTCATTCCTTTTGGGAACAAGGTTTGCATTTTTTGAAGAGTCGACACCTAATGATTTAAGGTGCATTAGGACACCTATAAAGTTCATCTACAACTATGTTTGATAACCAGAGACAGGGTAAAGGCTTGAAATTATCCTAAGGGGAAGGTGTTAGGCACCCCTCAGGATCCACTAGTGTGGTTCCCGGCCAAACAGTTTTTATGAATTTGTACAAATAGGCAAGTATTGGCTCAAATAGTAGGGGATTTAAGTTTGAATACACATATGTAAGAAAACAACTAAAAATAGGCGAGATTTTGAAAAGAGTTACAATTTAAACATACGTGAGAATGTAAAAGGAAGAGGGGGTCCTAGGTTTGTTTATAATATGGATCACATCAATGTAATACCCGGTATAACACTCCTCAAAAGAGGGGCTACATGTGGTATTAATGCACCGGTCATCATATCCATATCTAACCTTTACCACCCCGTAAAAGTAATTAGAGTGATGATTGATCTCGACTCTTATTGCATGCTGCTACCCGTCCCTTCCTATCAGCCCCGGAGAAATTTTAGGACTCTTATTCCTATAAGAAGGTGATTTTAGGGAGACCTCAGATTTAAAGATAAAAATGCTAAAGCGACATACAAAAACATATAAGACTGCAATTAGGGGAAAACATGTAAGCATATAGAAGGCTCAGCTATATCTCCGCAAACAGTGCACATAGACAACACGACTTATACACAATTAAGGTCTGAATTTAAAATACTAAAGCAGGGTGTTTAAGTTGTTGAAGCAGAACCAAATTTATTACATGACTCAGATAAGAAGTCTGAATCAGGCCCGCCTGCTGGTTGTAGCAGTTGATAATTAAATAAAGGCAGTTATGTTTTTAGTCAAGTTATTTCCTAAGGCTTGCCTAGGCTTAAAACCATATGCAGTAGTTATTCCAAGTCATTAAGACAGTTGCAAATGATTATTACCTAAATAGGCTGTTCTAATCGCAAAAGTTGTTGCCAATTTTATTCAGAAAACCGTAGTGCGAAAATTATTACTTTACTACTTTTTTTCATGAATCAGTAGTTAACTAGGTGTTTGGACGAAATGTAAACAGGATCCTAGACAGGATATCTAATATGCATATGCAAATGGCAGGGTTGTTAAAGAAATAAAGTCCCTAAGATATGATTTTTAAATGTATGCATGAGTTGCAGAATTATCAGAATATAACTTTGTGAATACAACTTTTATAGCAATGCTATTATTGCCCTAGGAGAAGGATTTCTAAGCGATGGAGATAAAGCATGGATTAATGAATGAGATGCTGAAGTAAGAAACATGAATCCTAAGAACATGATTTATAATGCATTGTATGAATTCCTAGACATGGTTTCTATTGCACGATTTGGAAATGTAAACCTAATAACATGTTTTCTACCCTTTAACAACTATAATATGAATATTTCCCATCCCTTTTCACTAGCCAACCCCATACTTATTTACAAATTATTACAGACCGTGTGATTGAATTACATAAGAAAAATGTAAAAATAAGAAGTTACAACTACAGGAAGCCTGATTCTGACTTCCTCTTTGAGTTATGGAATAAACCACCTCAAATGCCAATGTTGTTCCAAAGCCTTCTCATATCTGGGTGTGTCAGAGTTCCCCAAGGACCTCAAGGGATCCTGAAAAGTGCTCACACCCAGATTTGCATAACCAAACAGAGTAAGTGCGGTGTGGAAAAGCCAGCCCTTATGTGTCCAGGTTCAGAGGGAGCTCAAGGGTCCCAAAGCAAGGCTCACACAAGAGGGGCAGAACCTAGATTCTAAGAGTATAGTGAAAGTGCATAACACACGTTGAAAGGGATTTGTTTAAAAAGTTGGATTGATAGTCCATTTTGGAAAACAATCAGTAACAGAGGTGATTGAAATCAATCGTAGTAGCAAATAAAACTCAAAACTCCTAAGGTGAGATCACACACAAAATCAGTAGTCACAAAGGGGTCAAGGGACTTGGGACATACAAACATTTGACTGTAAACACATAACCCTATCAAGGATCTTAGGACTAGTAGGACATGCACAACAATAACTGATACTGGCATGATCACAGGCTAGTCAGAAAGAACATAAACACATTAAAGGGATTGAGACTTGAGATGACAAGTACACAATATGTGATTGACATGGCATGCTTTGAAACACACATAGGGAAGTGCATTAATCTAAAGAGAAGGGGGAACATTATAACATGTTGGTAATGTAACTTAACAGAACCACAAGCAGAAATAGACCAAAATGAAAGAAGCTGAAACAATTAAAGGAGCATGTTGTTGTTGAAGCTTTAAAATTAAACTAGGGCATACCAGTTGAGAAAACAAAGTGCAGAAAAATAAGGCAAATAGGATTTCACAATCTAGCGTTGACTGTCAGCCGACTAGACAAAACAGTAGCACAAGTAGTAGTAGAGAAAGAGAGTTTTTGAGTGTGTAAGTGTGTGTTCTGAACTCAATTGTTCGCGTGTTTAAAAAAAAGAGGGTATGGTATTTATAGCTTTGAAAACGAGTAGAAACATAAGGTAACCAGTAAAGTTTTAACACAAATATGGAAATAATCACAATCAAAATTCCATTAATGCAAGTATTCCCTTTAATCAAGGAATTACTACTCAAATGGATACTAACAGGGATAATTAAGGAAAGAAAATCAATTCGGAGAAGATTGATTTCTGACCATATAAGGGATAGTAAAGGTATAAAGTAAATATTTGAGTCTAAGTATAAAATATACTTAATTTTGGGAAAGGATTCAGCAGGGTTAAAACATCAAAGCAAAGGAAGGGAATCAATCAATTTAAACAAAACGAGTGAAATTAAGGGTTTATAAGAAAACTTTTGCAATTAATCGTAACTTGAGGAAATCAAGATCAATCAAGAAGTGGTCATGATTCTGCACTTCAACATATAAATAGAAAGGAATGAACAAGCGTATTAGACATGCAGGGTCAAACATATTGACAAAAAGGAGCAAATTAAATGAACATAAATATACAGGAGTGACATGAATAGGCTAGGGACAATTCAAGGGATGGTAATCAACAAGGTCAAGCAGTCATGGCTCACACGTAGAACCCAAGTGAAGAAACCAGTCTAACAGGTAAAGAGAGTCAGAAATAAGTAAAGAACTCACAGTAACAAGTGAGGAAAACTATTTAAGAAATTAGGGTTTTAACAATAGTCGAGTTTAAAAGAATGGTAAGAACTCAGAATCAGATAAGTCAGACAAGGAAAAGGATTCAAACACAAAGAACTTAATCGAAACAAGTATACACACAAACAAACAAAGACAGCTTCAGAACTCAGATAAAACCAAAAAATACCTGGGGTTTTAACACGACAAACCAGGTAGAAGAAAAGCATGAACAAATCATTTAAACATGGTAAAATCATAAAACAATACTAAAAATCGGAGAAGAGATCCTTTTAAAAGAGGTTGAGAAAACCCTAATCGTTGAAGACGAAGAGTCACTTTGAAAAATCGGAAGGTCTTTGAGGAAAACACTTAAGAGGTTCATAACATACACAGATCTAAGATAGATCTGAAAGAAAATCAAAAGATCTTAAAGGTTAGGGTTTCAGAGAACCCAGAAAAATGAGAAAAACTTTGAAAAGTTACCGATCTAGCCAGAAAAATCAAGGATCTGACTCGAACGGCCATAGATGGCCGGAAAAAGACCAGAGATAGAGGTTGAGCAAGGACTGAACCAGATCTCTTCGAGATCTGTCCATGAAATCACACAAACGGGCCACCAGAAGATGTAGGAGACTGGTATACATCTCAAACAGCCATGGGAGTCCATGGATTGACTGGGGATTGAAAGGGATTAGAGTGGATTTGGATGGCGGCGGCTAGGGTTTAGGTGAGGTTGTAGAGAGAATAGGAGAGGAAAGGAATTCAAGGGCGGCGGGTTAGTAGAAATAATTTAGGGTAAGGGGTCGTTTTGGGTTAAAAATGGTAAGGGGAGTTGCGGACCGTTGATCTGAATGATCAACGGTCCAGATTGGATAGGGTAGGTAGGGATCCGGGTTTGGATAAGGTTTAAAGGTTAGGGTGGATTTAAATTGGAATTGGGTTGGGAAATTTGGGGTCTAATTTAAGCTATAATTGAAATACAAAAGGGTTGTTATTTAAATAGCCAGTTTTTACTTTTTTAATTTATAAAAATAGTAAATAGTTTCTGAAAATAAATTCAAAGTACTAAAAATGATTTACAATATATAATTAACAATATAAAAATATAAAACTCAATTTTATGAATATGAAACACAATTAAACCTTAAAATGGCTAATATTGCAATTATATGCAATTTAACTTTAAAAATACTAAATGAAATTGTAAAAATATGAAAAAATTATTTTAGCCATATTTTGGCATAAATATAAAAATCCAATAGATTAATTGTCAAAAATACTAATTTGGGAAAATAATTACTGGGATTTTATGATAAAAAGGGAAATAAATCAATTTAAAAACCTTAAAAATATGAAAAAAATAATAAAATACTTGGACATGCTTATATATGTATGTATATATATATATATACTATTTTGAAAGTATTTTGCATATTGAAAATATATAGAGAAAAATTGTGTACCAACAAGAATTAACCCAGATTTTTTACAAATTAACACGTCTCTTTTGAGTGTAAAATACGCGACTCACAATGTTGTGTCTAAAGATACACTTCAGAAAGGTTGAGTGTGTAAAATAATTTTCGCCTTCAAAAAGTGTGTATAGGGATTTGGTCTATAGTTCATATGGCAACTTATGTATTTTGCCCAAGAAATAAAAGGAAAATATTACTATAATGATCTTTCCATAGTTAACTACTTGTTAAGGTTTTTATTCCAACTAGCTAGAAAAGGCTTCATTTTGGTCTTGTAAAATGAATGTGAAAGCAATGCCCTTCGCACCTAAGAGCCACAGGCTGAAGAAGCAAGAGTTTGGATAGATCTTTACTATTTTCGAGTGTAAATGAAAAAGCAAGATTTTTTTGGGTACTGGGCTCGCTTATTCCTCTGTAAGCTGACAGTGGAAGCATGAGGGCGATATCTGTTTTTGATTGATAAAAAGCATCTCTTCTTTGTCCTCCTCACCGAACTTGCCAAAAAAAAAAACAATCTTGTCTAACTTTGATAACTCCTCGTTCTCAATTCCTAATATGTCTACATCTTTTTTCGAATCTTCTTTAACAGAAGGAACAATAAAAAAAGGTAGCCGGTGCACAAGTAAACATAAACTCGTGAAGGTCGTGACATAGATTTTAGGGAAAACTAAAAAAAAGAATATCATAAGAAAGAGATTTCTTCAAATTTAAAACTTTTTCAAAAATACAAACCCTAAGGTAAAGTTTTCAAAATTGAGACCTCCCTTTCACTCTTTTTTTTGGTTGCTTACAATAACCAACACCGATGGAGTCCGAAACTTTTCTAATGCCCTTTTGGAAAAAAAATACGTTTTTACTACTAAAAGAAATTTACATAAATAAATAAAATTTAGTATAATACTGTATTTTACTTTAACGGAAAGTTAGCCGTTAAAGTAAAACGCAGTACTATACCGCGTATTATTAAAAAATTAATTTTTTAAGGAAAACACAGTATAATACTGCGTTTTCCTTAAACACAGTATTATACTGCATTTTTCTATTAATATTGGGCCCAACTATATTTAATTAAAGGGAAACACAGTACAATAATGCGTTTAAGGAAAGTACAGTATTATAATGCGTTTTGCTTTAAAATTTGGGCCCATCAATAATTCAAATACATAAAACGTGGTATTGTACTGCATTTTACATTAAAAAAAATCTGCACCCCAAGCTTATTTAAAGGCGTTTGAATTTTATGAAAATCCATTCAATACTTTCCTTCAAACTTCCGTTCATACATCTCTCTTCTTCTTATTAATCATTTTTTTACAATGTCTGAAGAGCCAAGAATAAGGGTTTCATTATATTGGGGGGGGAGGGGTGAGGTTGTACTGGAGAATAACTCTGTGAGGTATAGCTCACCTCCACGGTGTCATATTAAATTGCCGCTTATAATAGAGTACGATAAATTGGTATCGTTGTTACGTAAAAAAATGAGTCAGAGAAAGTGTTCGGTTAATCTTAAAGTAACCGGTAGATTTCCGTATTCAGTGACTCCGCAGGGGTTTGCTTATTACTCTGAGTTTAACATCGAAGATGATGAAACTCTTAGAGATTTTTTGCGAATTCTGGATGAATATAGGGAATTTATTGTAATAAAGTTGTTGGAAATGTATGTCAAGGTGGAAGACGTTCCCAATAATGAGGGCGTGCATAGTAGGGATACCCCCAGTCATCGGGTGGTTATTCTGGAGCAGTTTTTGCCGGACAAATTGCTGATGAAAGAGCTTGCCTTGATTTAAACTTGTCACCACCGGCGAATGAGCAACCACAAAATAATTTTTCGACTTTATATAATCCACAAGACGATTGGTAAACTTCAATTTTTCTACGCTTTAGCGATGTTTATTTTATGTTTGAATTGGATTTGTATTAACACTCATATTTTTCATATGGGGTACCGTCCGGATATGAATTTTACAAGTTATGACCCCGCCCCTAGTTGGAATATGTGTAGTTCTGGAGTATTGGACCATGGTGGTTTATCCGGGAGTCATCACCAACAAGAAAATATCCATCATGAAACGTCAAGACAGTACGACTTGTAAGTAAAGTGATATATCTATTTCTAATGTATTTATCTAGTTGGGTAACTTATCATTTTGTTCTTTTTGTGCAGTGAAAACAGGCTTCTTGATGTTGCTGACCTCACACAATTGCCCATAGACGGCGTATTCACTCTTGAGTTGGCAGATGCGTAGAGTCAGGAAGATGATAGTGATTATGACAACAATACGGATGAGTCTGGAGATGACACACCCTTCCATGATGAGGGTGATGATGAGGAGGAAGTGAATGTTGAACCTGAGCTGACGACGGAGCATGTTCCTCCACCTCCGCTAGACCAAAAGTGTACGAGTCCCACGTGCCATTTCATGAGCGTAATATTCCCTATCTTGATAATTTGCCAAGTATGCCGAACATGGATGCCCTCAAAAGGGATGATGACGAAATTCGGTCGGCGATGTGGGATGAGTCTAGACCAGCTGTTCTGACAAAGGGCATGTATTTCCCCGACAAAGCTCGCCTAATTAGGGCTGTAAAAATATACAATATAAGAGAGTGTCGTGAGATGATAGTAAGTGAGTCAACTACGGAGGTATACAAGGCTGTATGCCATAGAGACTTTATGGGTTGTCACTAGACGTTGCGTGCCAGCAAGAAGAAATCAGGTTGTGGAAAGTGGGTAAATTTATTAGCACCCACAGATGTGAAATAGACACATTCAATGAGAATCACTTCAACATGGATGTGGACTTGATTTCTCTTGTCTTGATTCCATATTTGGAAGTGTCCATTAGGTTCAAGATTAAAGAGTGTATTACAGCCGTCCACCAAGAGTATAGTTGTACTATAACCAAAAGAAAGACATATATCGGTCGCAAACGTGCCTTTGAACTTATTTATGGCGACTGAGATAAGTCTTTTTAAAATCTGCCCAGGTACATGGCCGCACTGCAGCACTTTAACCCCGACACTGTTGTTGAATGGAGACGTGAGCGTAGTCCGGACATACCCGAATATATTTTCAACTATGTGTTTTGGTCATTTAAAGCAGCAATTGATGGTTTTGTGCATTGTCGTCCTGTAATTTCCATAGACGATATCATGTATATGGAAAGTATGATATTAAGCTTTTGATTGCAGTTGCAGTAGATGCCAACGGACAAATATTTCCACTAGCTTTTGCCATTTGTGCCAACGAAAGCGAAGAGACGTGGACGCTTTTCTTGAACCACTTGAAGCAGCACGTTGTCAAACAATGTTCAGGTATTTGTCTAATATCTGATCGATATGGTGGTATTTTAAGTTCTGTACGGCACTTGCCTGAATGGCAGGAACCATATGCATACCACTGTTACTGTGTGAGGCACCTCAAGGCCAATTTCCAGAAGAAATATCCTGACAAGACCTTGCATGACTTAATGTGGATGGCTGCAACTGAGCACCAGCAGTGCAAATTCACCAGGCGCATGGAAGCGATTCGGCAGATAGATCCACGAGCCTATACTTGGTTGATGGGACATGAGCTTCATATGTTGACATTGCATGCTGATGGCGGCAGACAATGGGGAGCCCTTACTACAAACGTGTCGGAGTCATTCAACGACTTATTGAAGTCTGCCTGTGGACTGCATGTTACTGCCATGGTCCGCATGACATTCAAACAGAGTGCGGAGAGGTTAGTTGAAAGGCATGGAGCTGCATCGGCATTGATGGACATGGGTGTTCAATTTATGCCAATACCCATGAGAAGATTTGAAAGGTACAGGAGGCGAGCACAATGGCATTCGTTTCTATAGTACGATGATGACCGGGGTGTTTTTGAAGTTAAGACTGCTATCCGCGGACACCGTGAGAATAATCTACAAATGGTGAATGAAGCTAGAAGATTTTGTTCTTATGGGAAATGGACCATCTACCACATGATGTGCACACATGCATTGAAGTGCTTTCAACAAGTTGGATATGGGGCAACCAACTATATTGATAGGCAATACAGTGTTGTTGAATTCGTAGACACGTATAGCGGGCAGTTACAGCCATTAGGTGTTGAGCATTATTGGCCGCCAAAACCTTTTAAGATGGTATGTAACAAGGACTATTTGCGCAAGCTGCAAGTGAAAAGAGAACGCGTATACGGAACCAAATGGATGTTGGTGACACAGTTTATGCGCATAAATGTGGCATATGCTCGCAGCCAGGACACGACCATCATAAATGTCCTTCAGGTGGTGTGCGTGGCGGTGGTAATCCAACTCCTGGTGCAAGTTCGTCGAATGTACCCAACTATCAAGGATACCCCTAGTCTTTTTTTTTTAATATGTGTCTGTACTTGTGTATGTTGCAAGATATATCAAATAAAATTATGTTCCACAATCTTGTTACATCTTATTTTTTAACGTGATGTTTTGATATGGTTGTTCAAATATTAAACTTATTTGTGTTAGTAAAGAAGACCAAGAATGTGGAATAAAAAAATTACGTATTAAAAAATAAATCTAATATGTAAAACGTGGTACAATAATACGTTTTATCTATTGTATTGTCATTCTCAAAAAGTTGGAATGACCGAATAAAAAGCTATTTAATTGCAGAATAACTTTAATATGTAAAGCGTGGTATACTACTACGTTTTGTTGAGTTGTCATGTCGTTCTGAAAAAGCTGAAAACCATGTGAAAAAACTGTTTTGTTGCAGAATAACTTTAATATGTAAAGCGTGGTATAATACTATGTTTTGTTGAGTTGTCATGTCGTTTAACTTCAATAACTAAAATGCAGTATAATACTACGTTTTGTGTGAAATATTAACTATAAATAACGGGCGCATGCTACTTATGTTCTGCACTTAACAATAACCAAAGTTTCTCTTTAAGAAATGTCTGAACAACCCGTTTATGTCCCAAGGTGCTATTGCGGAGAAAAATGCAGTTTGTACAAATGGTGGCCAGATGGTGGACGCCGCTACTGGGCATGTATGAACAAGGAGGACGAGCAACCCGACAAGCCTACATGTGAATTTGAGGTATGGATGGATGAACCATATAACCAGGAGTACTACAAAAAGAGAATTTATGATCTTCATATTACCTGTACGAGGCAAGCGATATGCGAGCGCCGAACCAACCAAGAAATTGATGAGTTGAAGGCGAAACTCAATGAGGTAGAAGAAGAGAAAAAAAGCTGGAAGACCAACTCTAGTGGTTGGAGCAAATAGTAGTACGCGGTCGTGACTAAACAGTGGCTTGTACGCGTTGAGTGTACTAGTGTATCTTTTCATTAGTTCTACTGTTTGTTTTTGTTATGTGTATCGTTAGATTTGCCGTGTTTGTGTTGTCATGTTTAAATAAAATTGTTGTTCAAATTCTGTCACAATAACCTGTGTCGTTAAACTAAAATTATTGCCATTATCTACATAATGTATTATTTTCTTCATAGAATTGTTCAAAAATTCAATGTATTGGTGTTAATAATATGTAAAGCGCAGTATAATACTATGCTTTGTTGAGTTGTCATGTCGTTCTGAAAAAGCTGAAAACCATGGGATAAAACAATGTCATTTCAGAGAAATTTAATATGCAAAACGTGGTATAACACTACGTTTTACGTGTATGTAAAGCGTGGTATAATACTACGTTATATGTGAAATCTTGCCTATAAATAACAAGCGCATTCTAGTTATTTTCTACGCTTAACAACAACCTATAGCAAATATTTCCATAAAACCAAAGTTTCTCTTTAAGAAATGTCTCGACAACTCCTTTATTGCCCAAAGTGCGACTGTGGAATCAAAAGCATGATGTACGATTGTTGGGAAGAAGCTGGACGCCGCTACTGGGCGTGTATGAACATGTTTTATAGGCAACCTGGCGTACCTACATGCAATTTTAAGGTATGGATTGATGAACCATGTGAGCAGGAATATTACAAAAACAAATTGTATCATCTTCATGATGTGTGTACGGGGCAGTAGGACAGAGAGCGCCAATCCAAGCTTGAAATTGCAGAGTTGAAGGCGAAACTCAAGGAGGCGGAAGAAGAGAAAAAAAGTTGGAAAACAAGCTCGAGTGGATGAAGCAGAGAATACTAGGCGGTAGTGACTAAACAATGGCATGTACATGTTGAGCATTGTAGTGTATCTTTATTTTCCTTTGTCCAGTGTTTTCATTAGTTCTACTGTTTGTTTTTGTGTTAGGTTTGCAAGGTTTGTGCTTGTGTTGTACTGTTAAAGTAAAATTGCTGTTCAAATGCAATTAAAATAAAATTGTTATTAAAAGATAATTGTTACCATTATTTACATAATGCACTATTTACACAAAGTAAAAACATAAGTAAATCAATGAGTCCCGCAGCCTGTGTGCTTCAGTGCTGCTGCTGGCCTAAGTCGCATCCCCTATCGCCCGGGTACACTATCTGGATTATCATCATCAAGCCGCCTCTTTATGTGAGGATGTGCAGCAGCATCGACACCACATCTGGCAAGATCGGAAGAATAGACCGTCGAGCCGTCAACAACCTACAAAACAAGTACTAATCTTAGCATGTGACAAAGTATATTTGTATTGTACGTGTTAAGTCAAAAAACATTTTCTCACCGTGGTCTCGTCGGCCTCCTAAGTATATGCATTTGTGGTGTCCTCATCAAAGCATGTAGTGGCCTCAAAGATGGGCTGGGACGAAGCCTTCATAAGAAAGTTAAAAATTAATTAATGACAACTCATTAAGGAAAAGAAAACAAATTGAAATTTTAAAGTAATACAAACATACCTGCGCCTGTGGTAGATCCACATCAACCGCCGGGGATGAGGCATAACTCAACCTGCGCCCGCCATCCACGTCCTGGGTCGGACGATCCTCAGCTGTAGTAGATGGGCATGAAAAGTACTGGTCTACATCCCCGTCGAATGTACCCATGATCGACAATGCTCCTGACGGGGTGACCTGCGATGCTGACAGAGATAGCTGAAGGCTATACGACGGCATGATGCTGGAAGGCTCATCTACCTTGAGGTATATAACCTGGCTGATCATCTCCAAAATCCTCATCATGTCCCTCAACAGGTGGGTCGACAGGTGCCTCAACGCCCCCTTGCTGGGGACCACCTCCTCTCCGTCCCCCGCGACCCCGTGGGGCACCCCCCTCATGGGGCACCCCTCCCTCGTGCCCTACCCCTGCCTCGTGGGAAAGCCCTACCCCGATGGTAGTCCTCTGGCATCGCATACTGAGCCTCGTTATCCAACCTCGTGCCATCTCTTGCTTGAAACAGGGTCCGACGAGCCAGATCTGCCACCCGCCGGCCATACTCAACGAGTGCAGAACTGTCGGCATGCTGCTGCATCTCCTGTCCCAACTGGTAGACCAGGTGATGCCCAATAGCCTGTGAAACACTTAAGATATTAAAAAAATAATGCTATATAACAAATATAAGATATTAATAAGCCAAAAAAACATACCAATGACTCGTGCCTCCCGACGTATGGTCTGTAGCGCTCGCCAAGTACATGAATGGGGTTCCCGATCATCAATCGGGTGTGACATCAGTACCATGACGTATACAGATGAATAGTGGCCTCCTGGGTAAATGAAGGTGGTGGCGGAATACGGTACTCTCGCTGCTCCCAAATATGGACCTGCTGCTCTAGCCATCCCATAAATATATCGTCCACCCTGACACGGTCATCCCGCTAATAGTGTGTAGGGACCCATGCAGGCTCCCCCGGTATAGGTTGGGGACGGTGAAACTGGCGAAGCACACGCTCTGTGGCATGATACTCAACCATATCGAAGAAGATCATCGGAACGGAGGTTCTCCAAAACAGTTGGTCGACTAAGCAATAATCGGGCAGCTGAGCTAGCAACTCGTCGCTGTATGGCGTCCAAATAAACTATCAAATAATAACATAAAAGTGAGTATGCGCAACACAAATCAATTTATAACAAGTAAGTGTAGGTACATATTTACCTGTCCGGCCACCAGCATATCTAACACATCCCTGACAAGGGGGGATTATGATGAGCATCGGTCCCTCGGTAGTTCCCACGCCGGAGAACCCACCTAGAAGCTAGAGGGAGAAACAGATAAGCCTCACCGGACGCAAGTGGTGGTAGAGGTGGCTGCAACGGCATGATCCGCTGCCAGATCCAAACCTAAGATAAAAGGTTGATGTAAAATTTATGAGTCATTTCGACCATATAGAATTCGGAGTAATGAACGGAGTATTCGAAAATGTTGTCACCTGTAGGAGGGGCAGAAATCCACATATGTCCACCGCGCAAAGTATGCTCGCCCGACACATGCTCCTATACAGGTATGCAAGAACAGAAGCACCCCAGCTGTACAAGGGTAAATCATCCAGCTGCTGAAGATGATGGAGAAAACGCATACTCACTAGACTCCCCGAAGTGTTCGGGAACAAGACACACCCGAAAAGCAGGAGCAACGCCAACCGCATATACCTCTCAATATGGAGATCCTCCGTCTCGCCGGTAATGTCTGGGTGCAAAAACGCCATATGATCTCTGATGCCTGACAAAGCAACGCGAATGCCCCCTCTCTGTACATCGTCACCCTGAGGTCTATAACCAGTAAACTGCCCCATCATATCCAAATATTGTCCACGCGTCATGGATCTAATGTACTGGGGCAGTGCCCGTCCATCTATGCGCAGCCCGTACAAAACCTGAACATCTTCCAGCGTGATAGTGGCCTCTCCAGTGGGCAAGTAAAAAGTATGCGTCTCCGGTATCCACCGCTCTACCAAGGCCGTGATGAGAGACCAATCAAGCTGCATCCGCCCAATCCGAAAAATCGTATAGAAGCCCGTAGCCTGTAGGCGCGCGACTATGCGGGCATGGAAAGGATGCTGCGCCATGAACTCCCACAAATCGTCAGGTCTCCTGGCGCGGAGAGGCTCATCCGATAGCTGTCCCTCCCATACAAAGGAGGACCTATGGTCGCCCTGCAACACTAATAGCTGATCCTCGGCAGGTCCAGGATGCGCAGGCGGAATGTCCATGTCGTCTACTATAATTTAAAGAAAATTAATTGTGTGTGTTAGTTTAATAAATTAAATAATTATTTTTAATATTGGATTAAGTAATTATCTATGGGTTCCGATCTCGATTTTTGAGGCCCGGTAGCACCAAGTTATCCTTAATTATTATGCGTGTCAATTTCAACATTTTTAGAATTTTGTTACTTTAATAAATTAAATTAAAATTCCTTGAATTGGATTTAATAATTATGTATGGGTTCCAAGCTCGATATTTGAGACCTGGTAGCACCAACCTATCCTTAATTATTATGCGTGTCAATTTTAATATTTTTAGAATTTTGTTAGCTTAATAAATTAAATAATTAATTATTTTTAATATTGGACTTAATAATTATGTATGAGTTCCAGGCTCGATATTTGAGGCCCGGTAGCACCAAGTTATCCTTAATTATTATGCGTGTCAATTTCAGTTACCGATGGAATTTTGTTAGCTTAATAAATTAAATAATTAATTATTTTTAATATTGGACTTAATAATTATGTATGGGTTCCAGGCTCGATATTTGAGGCCCGGTAGCACAAAGCTATCTTTAATTATTATGTGTGTCAATTTTAATATTTTTAGAATTTTGTTAGCTTAATAAATTAAATAATTAATTATTTTTAATATTGGACTGAATAATTATGTATGGGTTCCCGGCTCGATATTTGAGGCCCGGTAGCACCAAGTTATCCTTAATTATTATGCGTGTCAATTTCAAATACCGATGGAATTTTGTTAGTTTAAGGAATTAAATTAAAAATTATTGAATTGGACTGAATAATTATGTATGGATTCCAGGCTCGATATTTGAGGCCCGGTAGCACCAAGCTATCCTTAATTATTATGTGTGTCAATTTCAACATTTTTAGAATTTTGTTAGCTTAATAAATTAAATAATTAATTATTTTTAATATTGGACTGAATAATTATGTATGGGTTCCTGGCTCGATATTTGAGGCCCGGTAGCACCAAGTTATCCTTAATTATTATGTGTGTCAATTTCAATTTTTTAGAATTTTGTTAGTTTAAGAAATTAAATTAAAATTCCTTGAATTGGACTGAATAATTATGTATGGGTTCCAGGCTCGATATTTGAGGCCCGGTAGCACCAAGCTATCCTTAATTATTATGCATGTCAATTTCAATATTTTTAGAATTTTGTTAGCTTAATAAATTAAATAATTAATTATTATGTATGGGTTCCAGGTTCGATATTTGAGTTAATTTGACAACATATATTAATTTTTTACTTTTGTAAGTTTATTTTTATAAATTAAATAATTAATTTTTTACTACGCTAAAAGGCTATACATTTTACTACGCTAAAAGGCTCTATATTTTACTACGCTAAAAGACTCTATATTTTACTACGCTAAAAGGTCACTGTTACATATAAAAACAACAAACATAACATACAAATATGAACAACAAACTAAATAAATAATATTTATTTATTATTTAAGCAAATAAAAACATAACATTAACATTTAAAATTATTTGTCAAATTTTAACAATTTTTTGTCCCAAAACTAATAAATCAATCCGGGTATAAATAAGATACAAATTTAAACACAAATATAACACAAATTAACATGGAAACATATTCAACAACGGAAATATGCATGTACTATACGAGTTTCGACATAAACAAAATCGAAATACCTCGATTTAAGTTTTTTAAAATTGAGTCAAATCGAAATTTTGCACCTGAATGAAGGAATTCAAAGCTTGTCTTGTATGCGGGACCTACACTCTTTGCTTTTTGGGTGACGGGTGGGGCCCAATTTTTTTTTAAATTTTGATTTTGGGGGGGAGGGGGGACCAGCAGTGGAGCAGGGGTGTTCTTTTTTAATGGTGATGATTCTGTCGTTGTCTTGGGGAAGAAGAGCTTTCTATTTTTTTAGAGTAAAATGTAGTATAATACTGCATTTTCCTTAAACGCAGTATTGTACTGCGTTTCCCTTTAATTAAATATAGCCGGGCCCAATATTAATAGGAAAATGCAGTATTATACTACGTTTTCCTTAAAAAAATTAATTTTTTAATAATACGCAGTATAATACTGCGTTTTACTTTAACGGCTAACTTTTCGTTAAAGTAAAATGTAGTATTATACTGTATTTTAGTTATTTATGTAATTTTTTTTAGTAGTAAAAACGTATTTTTTTTTTGCCTAAAAAGGCATTAGAGAATGCATTCCGAGTCAATAACCGCCACGTACCTGAAATCTTCAACGGTCGTACCGTTACATTGCGCCGATGCGCACATTAGTACTATCAAAATGTCATCGTTCTTTACCAAGTCCTCCTATAGTTTGTTCAACTCCCTAGACTCAAAAATAGAAATACGACAAAAATAAGAAAAATGAACTACACAATCCCATATTACCAAACGCTCCCTTTAGCACGTGTAAACCCAACATATTAAACCTTCTTCACAGTCAATTCACACAGTCTTTCACGCGCCAATTCCTCGTTGTATGCATAAAATTAAAAAACTAAACATAAAACAAAATAATTTAATATTCTCTTTTTTTTTCTTTTTTCCAAAAATATTCTCTTCTTCAACGCGGTTAAAGAAATGGAAAAAACTTGGTTGAGAAGCAGAAGAAGAAAAGGTTGAATTTATGAAAAATTCAATCGTTGGAAAACTCGTCTTCTTCAACTTCGTTCCACTTAATTCATAATTTATCAAGTTAATCAAAAAACAAATACATAAAAGAAGAAGAAGAAGACGAGAAGTAGAATTGCTCCGGCCGGCGACGTAGGTCCGGCGAAATCAAAGGAATATCCTCCGGCGACGGCGTAGTTCCGTTGAGATCAAAGGAATTTGTAGAAGAAAATATTCCGTTCGGGAGAAGAATATTTGGTCCGCGAGATCAGAGGAATTATGGCGGGGGGATGGAGAGGATCTGGATCGGCGGATGGAACAGCGGCGATGAGGAACAGAATCGCATCTTCTAAGAACATTCGTTTGGGTAAAGTACAGCCACAAGCGCCTGGTCATCGAACCGTCTTTTGTAATGATCGTGATGCCAATGCTCTCACCAAATTCAAGGTTTTTTCCTCTTTTCATTCTTAATTATTGTGTATATGTTATTTCCTCTGTAAAAGTCTTAATTTTTTTGTTAATTATCACCAAATGCATTGGTTTAGAATGGTAAATGTGGGTTCAGGGATTGGTTGATGTGTAAGGACTTGAAATAGTTTGAGTTTACTGGCTGGGGTTTTAATAAAAAGGTAGCCTGGACCCTGGTGCATTAAGCTTCCGCTATCCATGGGTCCTGGGAAGGATGGGAATTTAATGAAAAGGTAGCCTGGACTGGACCATATTATTTTTGTTGCATGACCCTGACATCCTGGTCACGCAGTGACTAACTCTTACTATTGTGCTAAGGCTCCCTTTCAGTTACTGGAAAATGATGGATAGGTTAAATGCTATTTGGAATGGCTAGTTGGTGCCAAAACTCTCTCTTCAAGGGTCACTTAAATCGTTTATTAAGGAAGATTCCAAATGTTAGCTGTCTAGTGCTGTGCATATACAACCATGTTCCTTACAAGTGTTAAATTGCACCTAAAAATGATGTGGTGAATTCCCTTTTCTTTTTCAGGGAAATTCTGTGTCGACCACAAAGTATGACATCATAACATTCTTGCCAAAGGGGTTATTTGAACAGGTAAATTGTTTTATCTCCTATGTTACGTCTTCTACTATCGCTTTCGCTCATTTAAGCAGTCCGTATCTCTACCAAGCTTTAACTGTAAGTTTAGTTCGAAAGTTGGAAACGTCCGAGTTACACAAAATTTAGTTAAATCAGCTATACATGAGCTTATTATACAGGATGTTTAATACAGAGGTCCATGATCCTGCAATAACCTCATAGAAGGACCTCGTTCTAAATCATGTATGCCATGTTGAAACCTATTAACATAGAATGTAGAGGGAGAAGTTTCTTGAGTAACTGGTAAAGATTTTTAAGTAGGTTCGTTCATGCAATATGATACTGGTCAAGAAAAAAGCTCATGAAAACTATAAGATATAGTCCCGCCGTATCTATATGAGAAAAGAAAAGTAATAAGAAATGTTCTGTTTCCCTTATATGAAAATTTTCTACTTATTTTTTTTCAAGGGCATCAGACCAATCTAAAGGCACCAAGAGTTGAGTCATGTGCCTCCGCGATGTCCTAATTCATGCGTTTCAGGAATTAAGAATACTAGGCACTTTGTTCAATGTACTTCAAAACAAAATTTGATTAACATTTTGAGAAATTCAGAATATTAGCATATTGGAATTTTTGTTGATAAGTAGGGTAAAGTTTTATATAAGCACCAACATCAAGAGTATGATGTCATGTACAACAGTAGATCAAAAGAAGACCCTACAAGTTGTGCAAAGAACTAATAAGGTCAATCATGGCCTCAACATCGTGAGTATCATGTACATTTGCCAATGTTACTCCAAAAAGTAAGCAGAGAAATACAATGAATTTAAGACTAGCTACATTCTCCTTTTCCTCTTCAAAAATTTTGGAGTTTCTTTCTCTCCAGATGACCCACCAAGTGAAGATTTGAACTTTGTAAGAAGCAGAACTTCGCCAAATCTTTTTCCAAGGCCAAATTGATATTGCATTCTATGAATTGAGCAAAAGGGTGTAGCATGACTTGACTGAAAAGTACCATCTTTCCTGCCTTTCCAATAGATGTAGTCTTTCTTGTCTGCTCTTGTAGATTAGCAAGTTGGAAATTTAGAATGTTGGAAGCATCTTTTAAATGTAAATTAGTTATTACATAACCGTAAATATGGATAAAGTTCCCAATCCAGCTGTATTATTCAATACTTGTCTTTTTATAATCTTTATCTTATCTCTTCACCCTTCTTTTTATAATGACAGTTCAGGCGGGTGGCTAATCTGTATTTCCTTATGATCTCAATTTTGTCGTGCACTCCGGTCAGGTATGTCAATTTGTCTCTTCAGTATGTATTATGTGGCTTAACTTATCCTCTCTCTTTGTCTCCCCAAACACCAAAAAGATAGAAGTGGGGATGTGCTCGTGAGAATAAGTGAGATTACTTTATTGTGAGAATTGGGCCTGGAAGAAGAGATTTTTTCTTTATTTTGATCATCTGGTGACTAAAATCTTCTTGCAACTGTTTTAAGAAGTGAATCAGTACATTGTATTAGCTGAGCTATGTTTCCTGCGTATTTTTGCCTGAAAATAATGCTTTAATGCAGTCCTGTAAGTCCAATAACGAATGTGCTTCCTTTGAGCTTGGTGCTTCTCGTCTCTCTTATTAAGGAGGCTTGGGAGGATTGGGTGAGTACTGGTTGTCCATTTCCTTCTCATAGTTTTGATTCATAAAATGCCATTTTTTCATGACGTTCTTAAGATAGATTATCCTTTTTCCCTTTTGCATCTGACCTATTTGCTTACGTTTGCTTTTCTTGTTCCTTTGATATTATTACAGAAGCGATTTCAGAATGACTTGTCAATTAACAATTCTTCTATAGACGTGTTGCAAGATCAAAATTGGGTTTCTGTACCTTGGAAGAAGCTGCAGGTTGGAGACATTGTGAGAGTAAGTGTAAACGTACAAAGAAGTCATTGCAGTTTTGTACTCTCTTTTGTTTTTTATCCAACTAGCTATGCAGCTTTCTCGCTCCAGCTCTTTTGTTTTTGACGTTCATTATCGACTTTTGTTTTGTCTGATTTGTGACATAGGAATTATCTTAGCTTGTTTGAAGGTTATTTTCTGCTAGTTTGTTATATTAATGGATATTTCACATGGATGTGTGTCTGTTGATTATTTTTAAGTACGTAATCTGCATGGGTACATTCACATTTCAGAAGGATTCTTTTCTACTTTGAATTGATCCATATATACCAGCATCCTAGTTGACTGACATGTTTGAACTAGGGTAACCAAGGTAAATGGAAGATGGTATCAGTGTAAAAGAAGTGGAACACATACTTTAATTGCTTGTCACTTTGTTGATAAATGCTCTATTGTTTCCAACATATTTCTTTTTCCAACACTAACCTGTTCCTCTTTGATCTTATAGTTTCAAAAGAGATTTTATTCTGATCATAGAATCTGGAATGACATCCAACTATTTAATGTCTAAGTCACAAGAACATTTAGCCAATCAACTTTTCTTTAGTTAAATGCTTTAGTATGGGTAGGAGAGAGGATGTATACCAGCGAGGCAACAACCTTCTACTTGCATTTCTGCAAAGTGGCTGTTTCCACTTCTCAAACCCTTGAACTACTGGTCATCAAAGGAGAAAGTCTATATTGCGCCAAAGCTGTCGTGGATATGCTTCTTTTTGCATATATATGAGTTAGAATCTGCTTTTGATGGTGTCAGAGCTGGATGTCTGGTCGTGACACCAGTTAGTCACATGGCCGTTTAAATTCTGGCTTTGAGTGAGCTATGTGAATGGCTAACTACTAAAATATTTGAATTCATGTTACCATACATTTTCCTCTTGGTGGATTCTCGTGCATTGCGGAAGATGGTGAATAATTGGTACTGACATCCTCTTAGTTGCTCTTGAGAAAGACACTAGATTACTTAATTACCTGCCCCTTAACTGCACCATCTCTATTCCGCCCTTGCTTGGAGCAATGCCATGTTGAAGACCATCCATTCGCTATTTAGTGAGCTCTAAAACAACATTAATGAAATAGAGGTAGACTTACCTAATCATAAATCAAAGACTCTGTCTACTCACTATATTAAATTGGTAACACACCTCTCATGAAAGTTGTTTTACACATCATTAAACAAGATATTAGATAAATACAGGGATACTTCTATTATTGAAGTACAGGTAAGCTCTAGTAGCTGAGAACTTTGGATCTAAGCTCTAAGACTTATAAAAGTTAAGTCCTTATTTTATGTGGGGTTGAATCTAAAGAGTTATAAACAGCCACCAATCTGCTTGTCTAGCTCAGTCTGTGGGCTCCCACCTTGGGGATGACTATCTGGCCATCATTCAAATTTGGTAGACCTACTAGGATAATTATGGAGAATCTTCAAATGGAAAATACACTGTGTTCCTTCTCCCACAAAAAAAAGTTAAGGAATTCAAATTTGTTGCTTCTCAAAATAGTTGCAGTACTTCAAAAGAAATTTGTTTGTGAACTTTTGACAAAAACTAGGAAATGCTCTTTATTTCAGTGAAGAATTTAAGGTGGTATAAGTTGGTTATTCTTGTGCAGGTTAAGCAGGACCAGTTCTTTCCAGCAGATCTTCTTTTTCTTGCCAGCACAAACCCTGATGGGGTCTGCTACACTGAGGTTGTACTTGGTCTGCATCAAAATGATCTTTTTTCTTTTAATTTCCTTTTGAGAAAAAACTACCTTGGTCTAGTTTATTTCGAAAGGAATATTCTTATATACCATAAATGAATGCATTGGTCTCTTATCTCTACCGTCCTTCTCTCTTGATTTCTTCATGAATTACTGCAGACAGCAAATTTGGATGGTGAAACTAATTTAAAGATCAGAAAAGCACTAGAGAAAACCTGGGATTATGTGACTCCCGATAAAGTCTCTGAATTTAAAGGTTGGTCCTCTGTGCTGCTAGTTCAGTCTAGTCTCTGCATGATTATGCATGTATGTGGATTTTCTGATGTCCAAATGTCATCATCTTAAATTTGAGTAGGCATGCAGAATTTTCTCCATCTAGCTTTCTCCTCTTTGCTGCTTCCTAAGCATCAGATTAGGTAAAATCAACCACAAGTTAACCATCAGAATTGGGGAAACATGCTTTTGATGTTCTCTTGATTACGGTGCACTTTAACACCAATAGTCATGGTTTAATTTTATATACTTAGCATGTAAGTTCAGGAGGTCATACATTGTTGATACTTATTTTCTGACCTTGGCGTTAGAAGCAGATGTGGAGTAATTGTTAATGTGGCGTCCACATAATGAAAACAAAGATTCATGTATAAATATAAGTTACTGCGAACGAACAGCTTAAAACATTTTAGATTGTTACCATTGAGTATCTATGATCTCCTGCGGATGCTTTTAACAGAAATGCTATTGCTATATCATTTATATCACATCATGATGATTTTGTTACGTCTTTAGTGAAATCTTGATTATTTGATTCTAATGCAACCCTGAATATTCCTTTGTAGGATGATGTGTTTGATGTTTCCTTGTATGTTTCGTCTTTCCAGGAGAAGTACAGTGTGAGCAACCTAATAACTCATTATACACTTTCGCTGGCAATCTGATAATTCAAAAACAAACCTTGCCACTCGGTCCAAATCAACTTCTATTAAGGGTACTTAGTCTTTTCCCGTGTGTTTTTTCTTCATCTTTTGTTTGTTTGTTTGTCTGTTTCTCTCTCTCTCTCTCTGTGTGTGTGGTTCATACAATATTATGTAGATGGGCAAAGGGCAGCCCGGTACACTAAGCTCCCGCTATGCGCGGGGTCCGGAGAAGGGCCGGACCACAAGAGTCTATAGTACGCAACCTTACCCTGTATTTCTGCAAGAGGCTGTTTCCACGGCTTGAACCCGTGACCGCCTGGTCACATGGCAACAACTTTACCAGTAGATGGAAAACAGGAGAAATTATGGTTTATTGACTCTTATTGTTGGTTCATGTTAATATAACCTGAGTCCTTCTCTTTTCCATTTTGTGCATTAAACTTGGAGTTTCTCTGCATTTGCTATCCTTCTTCTCTGATGCGGAGAAAGTATACTTGTTAATTATGAGTTGCATTTTCCTTCTTGATATTACCTCTATTTTGTACAGGGCTGCAGCCTGAGAAACACACAGTACATTGTTGGGGCTGTCATTTTTTCAGGGCATGAAACAAAGGTACCAATTTTTTATTTAAGTTATAAGCTACCACACACACATACACAGGCTATCTATCTTTGTCTCTCCTCCTGTCCCTCTTTTTTTTTGGGTGTGGGGTGTGGGGGTGGGGGGCACGAGTTAATTTTGCTGGGCATCTTTCAAAAATAATTTAAAGAAGTAGGTTACTCATGCCATTAACTAGTTCAGTAACAACTATTTCTTTTATTCTATTCATGGATATTTTTGTCTAAAGATTTAGGAACATCCTGCCGTTATCGAATATTCAATTGGTTTATCTTTATGCTGTGCTTTGTGACCCTTGTTTTCTTTTGCTTCTTCGCTTAGGTTTATATTTTAAGTAGATCGTCAACTGTGTTTTCACTGCAGGTTATGATGAATGCAATGAAGATTCCTTCCAAGAGAAGCTCCTTGGAGAAGAAACTTGATAAACTTATTTTGACTCTTTTTAGTGTTCTCTTCAGCATGTGTCTATTAGGAGCTATAGGCAGGTTCGATTAGTTTCTACAAGCTACCTGCCATTTTAGAGCACTGCTTTATATTCCCATCAGTTTTGAAAATGTTTCTTGGATCTTTGCAGTGGTATCTTCATAAATAAGAAATATTATTATTTACGGTTTGAAAGCAGTGCTGATGCACAATCCAATCCTGACAATAAATTTGTGGTAACTAATAGATTTTCTCGACTTGCTGAACCTTCTCATTATTTCTGCTGTTCTTTCTTTGTATTTGTTTCCATTTACTCTTTTGGTTTTTGCACAGGTAGCTGCTTTGACCATGTTCACCTTAATCACTCTCTATTCACCGATTATTCCCATCTCTCTCTATGTTTCTGTTGAGGTAGATCCTAACAGTTTTTGTTTGTTTTTGTTGTTGCGTTATGCAGAATTTTGATTTGAAGTATCTTTTTCTCTTATTCTTATCTTTTCTCTGGTTTTCACTTACAGATGATTAAGTTTATTCAGTCCACAAAATTCATCAACAATGATTTACACATGTACCATGCTGAGAGTAACACCCCTGCACAAGCTAGGACATCTAATTTGAACGAGGAACTTGGGCAGGTAATTTTGAGTCAGGGACTAGTATGGTGAAATTGTTTTGCTCGCGGTGCAATATGTGTCCTTATTTTCCCTTAGCTATAATTTGAACTGTCTATGTGTGAATCATTGATCATTGATCTCTATGGGTAGGTGGAATACATATTTTCTGACAAAACTGGAACTCTAACGAGGAACTTGATGGAGTTTTTCAAGTGTTCAATTGGAGGAGAGATATATGGCAGTGGTATTACTGAAATTGAGATGGGAACTGCACAAAGAAGTGGAATGAGAGTTGAGGTAAACAACCTTTAAATAGGTATAAAATATAAACAGATTCATGGCTCAGCATTTTGTTGATTTGGAGAATTGTTATAGGTTCAAAAATCATCCAACAAGGCACGAGAAAAAGGTTTCAATTTTGATGATGCTCGGCTGATGCGAGGTGCCTGGAGGAATGAATCTAATCCTGATGCATGCAAGGTATATGATGGGATTATTATAGTGGAATAAAACCACAAAAATCAGTTGGTTTGCGCCCAAGTCATTGTTTGAACAATGAAAAATCATTAACTTGCTGCTAAACAAAAGACCATAAAGAACTGCTGTTGTAGTAGTGATCCCCTCCCCTCCCCCCCCCAACCCCCCCCCCTCTCTCTCTCTCTATATATATATATATGCAGAACCTTCTTGTTGTTGTTAACGAAGTTAATGGAAATTAGATATAGCTAAAAGTGTAAGTTACACTGTTTTAGTAAAAATCAAAAACTTCTATTCATTCGCTCGCCTTTGTTTTATGTTCTTTTTTTACTTAGTTATTTCTGTGGCCTTCAGTTGATATTCATATGCAACTCATTGTGTTATTGACCTCCATTCTCTTACTCCCTTCATCTTAATCTGAATGCCCATTTTTCCCGCATTATTAAGAGAAGACTTGAAAATGGTTGTTGTTTCATTTTACATGGAGAACATGTTGGGGCTATGCATTAAGGAAAAGGTGAACATTTTGTATATGGTTTTGTTTGGGGGGAATATAAAATTTGGTTAGTAACTTTTGGATTTGAATACAAAAGTGCAGTCTGATTTCTTCTTTAGCACTCATAGACATCTAACCTAACAATGACCAAGGTTGTTTGTTCAGGAATTCTTCAGATGCCTTGCAATATGTCATACCGTGCTGCCTGAAGGTGAAGAGACCCCAGAAAAAATACGATATCAGGCAGCTTCTCCTGATGAAGCTGCTCTGGTTGCAGCAGCAAAGAACTTTGGCTTCTTCTTTTACAAGTGCGTGGCTACTTACAATTTTAATTAGACCTATCAGAAAGAAGAAGTAGAATTTCTGTTACATTTATGCTGCTGGAAGTGATACGATTTCATCGTGAATCTGTTTATTATGTGTATCTATGGAAGCTTAGGTGGTAACTAACATAAATTATGTGGCTGGAAGACTTAAGGAGTGTTGTTGTCTTCAAAGTCTAAGTGGTGAAACCAATCACCATTTCATGGAATAGTGCATGTAAACCTATTCTTCTAATCTGATTCTTCTTGTTAATTTCTTCAAGTATGGAAAGAAGAGATTCAAATTGAAAATGAAATATGCTGTTTCTGGTGCTAACTCTTAAGAACATCTATAGATTCTTAACAGAATATTCTGTTACACTAACTACAGGTACTATAAACGCCATCTTGGTGGGAGGTTGAGTTGTTTGTGGTGGGGGTAGGGGATTTTAATTGTAGAATGAATTGAGAAATCTAGTGATGGCGTGAACCAAATTTCTGGTATTTATTTTCTTGAGGTGTCAACTTGTTAATTGCATGCTATTTTTCTCTCGGTGGAAGATTATGTAAGAAATAGTATATTGTCGGTAACAGAAACCGGGTTCAATAAATTATCTGTTAGAACAGTTAGCAAAAGGCATTGTCTGCTAAATACATAGTTATATCAGATTATGGAAAGAGTTAGGGTTGCTTATTTTGTGTCATTGTTACTGCTCGCTCTTCTATTTATTTCTGGTCCTCCATTAATTTTACATTTTTGCAGGCGTACTCCAACATTGATTTATGTGCGCGAATCACATGTTGAGAAGATGGGAAAGGTTCAAGATATACCCTATGAGATTTTGAATGTCCTTGAATTCAACAGGTCTTTGGACTTTCTAACTTATAATATCTGTTGCCTGCATGATGCTATGAGGTTTGACTGTGATCCTTATTTTTATATTCAGTACGAGAAAGCGTCAGTCTGTTGTATGTCGCTATCCTGATGGCAGATTGGTACTCTATTGCAAGGTAGGCACTTTACAAAGAAAGACTTTTTACTTGGATTACTTCTTAGAATATTATCATAGAGCCTTCTTTTTCACAGGGTGCAGATAATGTTATTTATGAGAGGTTGCATGATGGAGACAATGATTTGAAAAAAAGAACTAGGGAGCACTTGGAGCAATTTGGTGCTGCTGGACTTCGTACACTTTGCTTGGCTTATAGAGATCTAACCCCAGATGAGTATGAAAGTTGGAATGAAAAATTCATTCAAGCAAAATCTTCTCTTCGAGATCGAGAGAAGAAATTGGATGAGGTGCGTATCAGTAGTTCACACTGCTGTTATATTTTCCAGATCTATTACATTTTGTCTGTTTTTTAATATATTTTTCCTTTTTCGAGGTGACTTTTAATGATTGTTAATTCATTGTTTGGCACAGTTAAGTTCGTCTTTTCTTGGGATTTCTAGTTTTATCGTTATTTACATTGATTGATGGAAGAGATTTGAAAATTTGCTAGTCCCTTTTGGCAAGGGTTGCTCTATTCTGCATGTTTCAAAAGTTCCCTTCATTGTTATCCTTCAGGCTCAAGGTGCCGGACTTAAGTTCCAAAATTGATTTCAAAGTATAATTTGATCTATTCCAGAGAATGGATGATGTAATTAAACTCATTAATAGCTTTTTGGCAACAGTTCGTAGTAGATTTCAAGTATTTGCCCGCTGTTATCAGCTGTTAAGATGCTCTTAAATCTTAAGACTATAAATGGATGGAGGTTGTATATTAAGAAATACATTTTGATCATTCTTTAATGATGCTAGTTCTTGTCATTATGTACTCTAGCTTACAACTAGGGATATGGGGGATGGTTGGGATCCTTCATCCTTTATTAGAGGTTTCGGGTTTGAGCTTTTTGAATGGAGAACTTCTTGGTAGGGAGCGCTTTACCTCCTTAGTGGTCCTACCCACCGTGAATTAGGTTTAGTTGGCTAGTACGCTTCAGATGCTAGATGGTTAAGCCAAAAAAGAATGTACTCTAGCTTGGAGCCTTCTCTCTCTCTCAGTTGAAAGAGGGTATTATATTATTGATTATAGCACCAAGTTAGTGTATCTATGCAAATATTTATCCGTTGTTAGAAATTGAAATGTTGAAGTGTGTGACCATCTCATTTAAAAGCTTAAGTTGATAGAGTTATGTTTTCAACACGCCCCCTCGGGTTCTAGCCTTATTTTTTTTCATGGGTCAAGCATGTGAAAATTCTTTTTGATAATGGGAGGCGGTGAGACTCAAATCAAGACCTATGTCTGCTCTGATACCATGTTGAAGTGTGTGACCATCTCATCGAAAAGCTTAAGCTGTTAGATAGACCACACTTTTATTTACTTAGTTATGTCTTCAGCATGAAGGCATGAGGGAGCTGATAAAATCTAACATTTATCTAATTGTTCACATTTTGAAGATTACACACAAAAAAAAAAAATACAAAAAGGAGAGGAGTATTTCAGTAGTGCACACAAAAAAATACAAAAAGGAGAGAGGAGTATTTCAGTAGTGCACTGAGGAGCTTCTTCCTCCAAAGAGATCTTATGTTTCTTGCTGTACTTAACACCTACAGAACTCACAAATTTATTGATTACCATAAGATACTCTTGTTCTTCTGGACCTTTGCTCTCCCTTCCAGCACCGTAGAACATGTTTTAACTCCTTTGGTCCTCTTTTTTTTTTTTTTTTTTTTTTTTGAGATGACTTAGGTGTCCGGGTCAACTTTCCTTCACCTCAACTATTCCACCGGATACTTGCTACCTCGCACCACCACAGGTACTGGGTACCATTGCCCACCAAGGCTTGGGCATATGGGAGAGAAATCACCTAGTGTTTTTGCCTCAGTTGGGATCTGGTACATCTTAAGATGAACAGAGAATAGGTTCCACAGTTCTTTGGCGACCGAGCAATGAATAAAAAAGATGGCTTACTGAATCTTTCTCCTTTTCGCGCAATAGCTCCTGTTGCCCAGAGAGATAACCCTTTTCATTATATTATCCTGCCCAAGGCAAGCCTCACTAGTCACTAGTAAGAATCACCCAAATCAAGCCACCTTCTGGGGAACTTTAGTTTTCTGGATAGCCTTCCATGGCCAGGATACTGTTGGTGTAGCGTTAAGTGCCTTGTAGCCTGACTTGATAGGATATGCTCCTTTGTCTTCCGTCCACCACTGAGTCTTTTCTTCAGCCACCCACTTTTACTACTCCAATTTTGGATTCCGTCCTATCCAAATACTATAATTACTATCAGCTCTACATTCTACCACTGTTGCATCCTTGGAGCTCTTCTTCGCTTATTATTCTTCATCCAGAGTTTTTACTCACTTGTGTTTTAAATTAAAGGGCTTCAGTCAAGTGTCATTACTTTTCTAAGTGTGTAGTTATATGCAGGTGGCAGAACTGATAGAAAAGGATCTTGTCTTGATTGGATGCACTGCTATAGAAGACAAGCTTCAAGAAGGTGTACCTGCCTGCATAGAGACTCTTTCAAGGGCTGGAATTAAGATTTGGGTGCTTACTGGGGATAAACTGGAAACAGCAATAAACATTGCTTATGGTTGGTATAAGAAATAGGCAGTCTGTTTTTGATACTTGATATTTGCTTTCGATGTACTATCTTATCCTGATTCACTTGTGTATTGCAGCATGCAATTTGATCAATAACAGCATGAAACAATTTGTTATTAGCTCAGAAACTGATGAAATCAGAGAAGTGGAAGATAGAGTGAGCAGCATTTCTTGATTATCTTGTTTGTCAGTTTGAAAATCCACAACTATTTAACAATTACTGTTTTTTTCCCACAAGGGTGACCAAGTGGAGCTTGCTCGTTTTATGAAAGACACAGTCAAGAATGAGCTCCGGAAATGTAATGACGAAGCGCAAGAGTTTCTCCATTCGGCATCTGGACCAAAGTTAGCGCTAGTAATTGATGGGAAGTGCTTAATGTATGCCTTAGACCCCAGTCTTCGTGTAATGTTGTTGAATTTGAGCTTGAATTGCAGTGCAGTGGTTTGCTGCCGTGTTTCTCCTTTACAGAAAGCTCAGGTGAGGTCCTTAAGCCACCTTGGAAACTGTCAAGCTGACTTTTGGTTTCTTCACGCTGAAACGTGCTTTTTTAACTAAAAGCATGGATGAAGTCACCAATTTTCATCCATCCCTTAGTTTCTGTCAGTCACATCTGCCTGGCAGCTTAAATTCCATGAATTTATACGCATATGATAGGTTTCATTAAATCTTTTCCCTATCTCTCTTTATAACTTTGTAATAAACTCGGCATATTTGTATGCCTGGGAATGCTCTTTTGGGGTTCACATTTCATTATCAACCGGTTTAGTTTCTTCTGGAGTCACCGTTACAGTTTAGAGTTTTGGTGATATTCTTGAAGTTACAAATAAAAAATGCTGTAATGTTAGGATGAGCTTTTTGATTGTCAAACTTGTAGGCTAGAGATATTTAGCGACTTTCCCATTGCTTTCAGGTAACCAGCTTGGTTAGGAAGGGGGCACAGAGAATTACTCTTAGTATTGGTGATGGTGCTAATGATGTGAGTATGATTCAAGCTGCTCATGTTGGTGTTGGAATAAGCGGACAGGAGGGAATGCAGGCAGTCATGTCTAGTGATTTTGCAATAGCTCAGTTCCGCTTTCTCACTGATTTATTGCTTGTCCATGGGCGCTGGTCATATCTTAGAATATGCAAGGTTTACCTTCATCTGGTCTTCTTTGTGCAAACTTGTATGGTCTGTTCGGGAAGTTATGTGATCTGGAATTTTTCTATGCAGGTGGTGACATATTTCTTTTACAAGAATCTGATGTTTACACTGACTCAGTTTTGGTTTACCTTCCGCACTGGATTCTCTGGTCAGAGGTTCTATGATGATTGGTTTCAGTCTCTCTACAATGTGATCTTTACAGCGCTTCCTGTTATTATTCTTGGGCTTTTTGAGAAGGTATATTATATTTTTAATATAGTTTTTTCGCAGCTTTTACAATGTATGACAGTGATGATTATTCTAACTACTGTTGTTTCTTGTTGTTTATACACTTATTGTGCATTTAGGATGTCAGTGCATCTCTCTCCAAGAAATATCCCGAGTTATACAGGGAAGGAATTAGGAATACATTCTTCAAGTGGAGAGTTGTGGCTACCTGGGCTTTTTTTGCAGTATATCAATCGTTAGTCCTGTATAATTTCGTAATTTCTTCGAGTACAAAGGGCATGAATTCATCTGGCAGGATGTTTGGTCTATGGGATGTCAGTACAATGGCCTACACTTGTGTTGTTGTAACTGTCAATTTGCGTCTCCTTATGATGTGCAACACAATTACAAGATGGCATCACATTAGTGTTGGAGGGAGCATATTATTATGGTTCATTTTCGTCTTTATCTACTCGGGTATCCACTTGCATAAAGAACAGGTGAGTTTCCGTACATGTTTATTGTGTTCCTAATGTCATTTCACTTTCTAACGTTGTTTGTTCTTGTTCACCACAGGAGGGTATCCATTTAGTCATCTTTGTCCTGATGGGCACATTTTATTTCTACCTCACACTGCTGCTTGTACCAGTTGCTGCACTTTTTGTCGACTTCCTATATCAGGGGTAAGTTTCTGCAGTAAATTTTCTTAAACTACTTGAATTAATATTATGTATTACATTTCAGTATACATTATTCTAGGATCTTTTATTTGAACATTCTTTCCAATTCTACCTCTCAAGGACATATCATTGTGTCCTTGAGATTTTCTCTCAAGCTAAACAAAATTGTGTGAATGAAAATGTAAATTTACAAAGTAATTTCACATCTTTGCTGAGATTTTCTCTCTAGTAATTTCACATCTCTAATTTCTTGTATGACTACTGGAAGTAGTTCACTTTTAACACTACTAGTTGCTTCCTTTCAGGGCTCAAAGATGGTTTTTCCCATATGATTATCAGATTGTTCAGGAAATTCACAAGCACGAGATTGACAATAGCAGGGTTGGGTTATTGGAGATTCGTAATGAACTTTCTCCAGATGAAGCAAGGGGATATGCCCTAATGCAACTGCCTGGACAGAAATCAAAGCATACTGGTTTCGCCTTTGATTCACCCGGTTATGAGTCATTTTTTGCATCTCAGGCTGGCGTCTTGGCACCTCAGAAGGCGTGGGATGTGGCTCGGAGAGCAAGCATGAAAACACGGCCAAAGGCACCTAGAAAGAGCTGAGTTCCAGAATTTTTGTACAAAATTTTCTTCTTTGACTCGGCGCTTCACCTTTCACCTAGACAACATTAGCAGATACGTAGAATTAGCTGTGTATTTATTCTTTCACACACATTCTTCGTACCTCTCATTGTTAGTTCTAAAGTTGTAGTCGCTAGTCGGGTAGGTAAGATTGTAGCAAAATCAGCTGAGAAGAAAATGATAGAGAATGTACATTATTTGAAGTAACCATCCTGAACACACTTGGCAAGTCCAGCTTGTATCTATGTATCGATAGTTGTGATATATTTTATTTTCTTTTGCAATATTATCATATATTATTTATGAATGTGATAGAGGGGAATGGGTGCCGATTATATAGATGGCCGATTTTGACCAATCTGGAATTAATGTATAGTTGATTGATTGATAATTATAATAGATTAATTGTCGGAGTAATACAACTTAGTCATATTAGATTACTAGAACAACCATGGTGATATGTTTTTAACATAAACTTGCAGCACCAAATATGGCTGTTAAATATTCAGTTGTTTCAAACATTGGAAAACTGGAAAACAATTTCCAGAAAATATGTTCCTACATACCAAACACACCCTACATTCCTAAAACACAGGTAAGAGAGCTCCTCCCTAACATGTAGTTGTGCACGTTTGTCAAAAGAACATCGCAAGTAGCTTATTTGAAATAAGCATCACCTTCTAAAACAGGAAACTTGGTTCCCGTATGACCCGAGAATGTGAAATGTTGCTGTTTCTTATTCCAATATGACTCGAGATCTGTCTGTTAATACAATCTGTGCTTTCCCGGTTTAAAAAGAAATTTGGACCAGTATGTTGATTTTACAGTATCCCACCATAGCTTATAATGTAAACACCCAAATAAAGCAACAGGAACACCAGAAATAGCAGCAATGAGCTTTGGCTGCCAAGCCATATGATTATTATAGACCAAGAAGAAAGTTGCTGCAAAAGCCACGAGCATGCCAACTATCGAGGCAAAGAGTGTCGTGAGTCCAAGGAGTAATTTCTTCGGCAATGACACAAGAAAGTCGTCTTCATTGTAGCGAGAAGTAAGAATGGACAAGAACATAATTATGGAAACAATTGAGCAGAACATTGCCACTGCATCTGATATGACAAAAACCGTAAATCCTTTCAATTTTAGCATTATGGGGGTACCTTCATTGTCATTATTACCGCCTGGCACAGTGAAGGCTGCAGCAAACATCACTGTGGCAATCAAAGTTGCAACAATCATACAATAATTTGCAGTGTCTCTCATCCACCTTTCACCTTCTTTCAACAACAGCTTGTGTTCTTCTGAGAATAATTGCCTTGGGGTTTTTTCATCATTGTTTTTCATCCTGAGAAATGAAGGTGGTACAATTTTCTCCACCTCCTACCAAATAATTACTGCATGAGATGATAACTAGCAATAGAAAAGGTTACAGACTCTTCTTTAAAATAAAAATTTAACAACAAAAGCTGTAAACATACGTGTTTACAACGAAAAATAAAATGGCTGAGATAGAAATGCATGAGAGAAGTAGTTTCTGACTGCCAATTTTGCTCGTAGTCATCTCTTACCTTAAACCACAATATCTCTCTTTGCAGTCGAAGAGCTGCTCCAGATACCCGGAGAAATGACGGTGGCATAATCTTCTCTTCCTCCTGTACAAATCAGTCATAATTTAAAGGAAGATGACCAAATTATGGCACTCTTACATTAAGACATAGTTCATGTATCATCGTAAATTGGATTGATAGGATAGGAAATATAATATGCATACAAGAGAGAAAGAAAAATGACGAAAGTTATGACAAGTGTGTATGGTCTTCAAAAACTATTTTCTGGTATTTGTTGGGGAGCACAAAATATTTTTACTGAAAAGCATTTACTAGAGTGGATAAGAGTGTCAACAAATTGGATAGTATTTTGCATTGAAAATTACTGATGAAACTTTTGAGTGTTAAAGAAGGATAACAATATCTATGTGTTGGTTGAAGCAAGCTAGTATTATCTGGAGTAGGAGATGGGATAGTCATAAATGAAAAAGGCTTCCGTTCACAAGTGAGAGAAGTCATTTCCCCCTTTTTGATGGAAAATATATATACTACTTTCGAACTCCAGAAAATGACTCTAAAAGAAAATCCAGAACAAATGACTTCTGTAAATCAGAACACTGAAAATAAAAGGGCAGCCCGGAGCACTAAGCTCTCGCTATGCGCGGGGGCCGGGAAAGGGCGTGACCACAAGGGTCTATTATGCGCAACCTTACCCTGCATTTCTGCAAGAGGCTGTTTCCACGGCTTGAATCCATGACCTCCTGGTCACGTGACAACAATTTTAGCAAGCTACACCAATAGGACAGAGTTTATCACCTTAAAGCACACTGTCTCTGCTAACTTTTTAATGGCTTCGATCTCTCTAATCAGTTTTTGTAGTGCTTTCCTCATTATAATATTGCAAGGGCTTGGCTGGCCAATTTTTTGATCAATCTCAGTAATTAATTGTTGAAGAGCTTCTTCATATTCAATATTGGCAGGTGTTTGCTCAGCCAGTCTCTGTTGAAGGATCTCTTCCAAAAGCTGCTTAATAGATTCCAAGATTATATCATTACAAGGCATTGGCTGCCCAAGTTTCTGTTTGAGCTCTTCTATCTCTCCAAATTGTTGCCTGATTTTCTGTTTGAGAGGGATAGGCTGCCCTAACTTACCAGCCAAATGGAGAATGTTATTGCCATCAACATCAACACCAAGAGTTATCAAGTCTTTAACTGCTCCTATTTGGTGTATAAGACTATAGACTTTTTCTTGTCGATGTAAAGCAGCAACATGAAAAATGGTGTGCTTTCTTCTGTCGACTTTCCATATCAGATCAGGATGATCACGAATTAGCACAGCTAAAAACTCTACATTTCCTGCTTTTGCAGCAGAATTCAATATTTGGGTCTTTGAGATTAACCGCGCGAGCTCAGCCTCTGGCAATTGTAGACACTCTGCCCAGAGCTCCTCAAGTAGCACACCAGCTTGCTTCTTCAGCAATGATTTACCCCGAATAACCCAAACCCTTTCGAACCCTAAAATTCCAGCAATGTATATTACAAACTACTACTAATAAAGAGCTCCATCTTGAAACAAAAGTCAAAACAAAGCAAGAAGAAATAAGCAATACTTCTAGCAAAAAATGCAGAATTTGAATTTGTGATACAATGTTTGTACACACCTATGTTGCGCGGACTCTCTAAAATAATGCCGCACCCGTGTCGGATCCTCCAAAAATACAAAGGATCCGACACGCACCCGGCAACATTTCTGGAGAGTCCGAGCAACATAGGTACAAACAAGACTGCAAATTGAAACAAAAAAGGTCTTAGTAGATCTTACGTGTAATAAATGGCATCCTGGAAATCATACTAATAAATATTCGCCGCACTGGAGAACAAACTCGCATACTTCCGGCATTTAGCATATGAACGAACCTTTTCCACTTCCCATCCGGATCTCGCCAACTGATTGTTAAAGCCTTCTTACTTAACGCATGTAAGAGTGATCGGTTTCCTTCTACTATAGTAGTGGCCAAAGCTGTGTCTTTCTTGAAAATATCTAACGCCACATCTGCATGTAAAAACCAACATCATACCCAGTATAATCCCACATAGTGGGATCTGCATGTAAAAACCAAGATAATAAATTAATTCTACAGTAGATATACACCTCAAAAGCACTCAAAGCTTGTTAAAAGTTTAGCCCCCTAACTGATTAATAACTAAATATAATGGTCCTATTTTTCGGGCAAGCTGATACAGTGACAGTAGAAGCTGGAAAGCTGCAACATTTTAGAAGTTCTCCCTAAAACTTGAGTTTAAGAATCATGCAAAAAAGAAAAAAAATTCACATTAACACAAAATAACACTTGATTGTTTCATTGTGAAAATATTTATAAATATATATGTCGTATCACATAAAAGGAATGTAAATACCACAAAAGCCATAATCAAAGAAAATCAAGAATGCATAGTGAATTCCTTATTTTAGGGTGGAGGGTTTTGAGGCGGTAAAGGAGGGAGAGAGCATGCTTTCTGTGTGCATATGTATGTATCTGTCATTGGAAGAGATCTCTCATATTCATACCATACAACTCATGCTGGATCGTGGCTTCGAGAAGTTCAAAGCGTTCTAAGTTGTCTAGTGCGGCAAGATCTGTGACCTTGTAAAGATATACTACCATATCTTTGTGTCCAAGCAAAGCAGCCATTGTGATTGCACTTCCATGTTTACTGATGATGTTGGGTAGCTTCTTATTCTTATCCCGCATTATACTAGCAATTTTAACAACCCCTGACGCAGCTGCAAAACAAAACGCATTAGTTCCCCCGTTATTTGGCAGTTCCAAGTCACTTTCCTCCATTTTATTCACTAGCTCCAGTATAAATCGTGTGCTTCTTGCCACAGCTGCAATGTGAAGAACTCTTTCACCACGTTCCGTCATCTTAGCTCTAGCTAAACTCAAATCCTTTTCCAGAATAGGTTCAGCAGCTCCCCAATCATCTCGCAAAGCAGCTTGATAAAGAATTTGTTGCGGTGTCCGACACTTTGTTTTCCTGCCACCTGCAAAATTAAAAGCGCGCAGTGAGTAATGCTTGGCTGCTTGAACCGAGAGTCTATCGGAAACAATCTCTCTACCCCATCTGGGTAGGGGTAAGGTCTGCTACACACTACCCTCCCAGACCCTACTTGTGAGATGTTACTGGGTCGTGTTGTTATTGTTGCTGCAATGAGTAATACTTGAACAACGCTTATTTGTAGATGGATATCCTGACGTACGTGTTAGCTTGTTTGTCTTTATTTTTGATTTAAGTGAATACAAAAATTCAATGAGTATCTGGATTGCTGGACTGGTACTATAACTAGTAGTATTACATTTACAATCTATTTTGGATGGTTAACTGAATAGCAACTAAAATCACTCTCTTTACGGACAGCTCCCCCTTTAATTTCTATTCAACTTTATTGTGCTCCCTCTGTACCATTTTATATGGTAACATTTCCTTTTTAATTCGTTTCAAAAAGAATGACAACTTTCTAACTTTGAAAATAATTTAACTTAAAACTTCCTACTTTACCCTTAATGAGATGATTTGTGGCTACATAAATCCTATGACTTGTTTTAGACCACAAGTTTTAAAAATCTTACTTTCTTTCTTAAACTCTATGAATATTCAAGCACTGCCACATAAAGTGGACCAAAGAGATTAGTAGTTATTTCAAGAATGATCTATACAAGAAAGTTCTGTATAGTTAAACACTAAGTAGCTCCGACATGGCAATTTAGGTGTCGCACCCGTGTCGACACAACACTAATATGGGTGTGGGTATGGGATCCGTACCGGATTTGGTCAAACAATTTTGGTACTTTGACCACGACAGACGGAAAAATTCGAGACGAGATACAATTTGATTCCCGAAATCAGAATCAAAACTAGGGTAAATTTGAAGAAAATAGCATACCTTATCTAAGAGATCAATCCTTTACTTATCTACAACTTGATACTTAAAAAGAAATCTACACTTGACAAGCTATACGTAAGTATTCCACAAAATTTCTCATAGGTTAAACATTCTCCCAATCCTTGTTCATCTCAGCATTAATTGGTTTCGAACAGGGGTAGGTGGTTCGTAATTTTTTTTTTGTCTAGCATTTTAAAGCAATGAGAAGCTTTGGGGTGCCTTTTTTTTTTTGGTTTTTTTATTGGTTGTTGTTGTTGTTTGTTTTGGGGTGTTCATTCAATACTAAGTGCAGGCAATGGATATCTAGTAAAGCTATACAGGAGAGATCCCAAAATGTTAAATTCCCGCATTCTTCAAAGCTTTTAGTCAGCAAAGAAATCTTAAAAACACCTTCCAAAATTCTAATCAATGGAAATATCTGATGGTTAATTCCATTAGCCCGAATCTTGGACTCCTAAATATATGGTAATGATTCATCAAGCTAAGTATCCTCTAATTACCTATATATGTTGATTTGGTAAAACCCAACGCCCTTATCTGTAAGCAAGAAAATAATACTACTGTAACTGTGAACTTACTATTAGAAAGTAGTGCATCCTGCAGACGGGCAGGAGATTGATTTTCGATATCAGATCGTGACCCTCCTTCATCTTGTTCTTCAATTTCATCAAAGTATGATTTAGCTGAGCAATAACGGCTGACTGCGGATGATCTCCGCGTTATAGATATATCAGGACTGTAATCTACAAAACTTACAAAATAATTAATTATAGAGGAATATAATTTATGACCAGCCAGATGTCACAATCAATCCTCCTTCTAAGAAATCAGATGGTGACAACTGATATAAATTTATTTGCTTGAGAACTTGTTTGGATGGTCCAAACAGAAATTGTATTGTAGTGTTTTTGAATGGATCGTATCGTTTTCCATTTGTTTCATAATGTAACGGATCAACAATAAGAAAAAATAAGCTTGTAACATTGCTAAAAAAAAGAATACAGAGTAAAATTATTATACAAAATACAAGGTAAATGACAAAATATAGTTATGTAATACATGAGGAAGGAAAAAATAAAAGAAAAAAAGCAAGGTAGATAGACATTTTTCGTCGTAACGATGAATTTAACAATACGATATAATAAAATTTAAGTAAAAAACTAGTTGGATGGTTATTACCTATTATACTGTATCGTACTGTTACTTTAAATACAATATTTGTTTTGATTGTTACTCAAAAACAATATCAAAAGTCATTTTCCAAAAAACTCTAAGAAAGGAAATCAAGTATCTAATAGGACCTCTATATCCGTGTCCAGGTGCTCACTTGAACATGCCTTAGTTCGAGTGTACAAATGAAATATGCTGGCAAATTTACGCGGCTGTCGATGTATTCTCAGAGGCGAAAGTTATGTTGGTCCAAGGATGATCAACTGATTATTCTTCGTCAAAAAATTATATTATGTATAAGGTAAAATATTATTTATTATTGATTAAAACTAGATTTTGAATATCTTTGCATAGCCCACTGACAAAGAGTGTTCAAAATTTGAACACCCTTATTGAATTTTTTAGTTTCGCCACAGTGTATTCCATCATTAATTGTGTATGAAGTTTTGTTACATAAAGCGGAATGACAAAATCAAGTCAATACATATTGAAAAAGATCATCGTTCCTTCTGTTTTTTTTTTGGTTTGGTTTTAGATTATAGATGTGTTTGGCACGGAGAAAAATATTTTAGAAAATAAGCGATTTTCTTATTTATGTTCTGGTGGTGGTAAATGAATTGAAAAAAATATCTTAAAATATTTTTTATATGATATAATTTATGCAAATTAAATACTATGGAGCGGGGGGATTAGTGGTTTGCAGGGGAGAGGGCGAGGGGGTGGTGGAGGGGTGGCTGTGGGGGTGGTAGGAGATGGATGGGGTGGTGGTGAGGGCGGCAATAGGTGACATGATGGTGTTGGCGGCGCGGAATAAACAATTCGCGTGGAATGCCACTTATGAAGCTTGTTTTCCTAGCGTCTCATAGGAAAGTTATTTTTCTTATTTTTAAGGAACTTGCTTTTTTAGAAGAAATATTTGTTAAAATATTTGACCAATCAAACGTATAATTGTAGAATAAAAACTGGATACCGAGCAACTTTAGAAGAAATGTAATGAATTATTTCAAGACCGTTTTGAATTGCTTTTTTTCTTTTATTGAATTGATATAATCTGAACAACATTCACTAGATTGATATAGTCTAAACTACGAATGTGTCATTTATTCAATCAAATCTCTTATGCCTATGCCAACCCAAACTAATTGACCATTTTTTTGGGAAGGAAGCAATCAGAAAATAAGTAAAAATTGAAAAATATTTTTTTTGGATATACTTTACTCCACACCAACCACACCTATAATTAAGAATGTTTGGTAATTTTTGAATTTTGATTTACAAAGAGATCACATGTCATAGTTCAAGACCAACTCATAGCTCATTTTAATTTTTTTTAAGCATTTGATTTAAAATTGATCTTTTAGCGATTATAATATTCTTCGTTTTTAGATATTAAAAAGTATAGCTTTTAGGCCAAAAACTAATAAGTGGGGTTGCTTAGCTTATTACTTTTGGCTTGTTTTATACGATTTTTACTTTTTAATTTTGTCAAGCTAAAAAGAACTTAAAAACTGATTAGACCACCTTAAAGCCAATCCAAACACCCTCTAAAAGTGTATAGATGAAATAAAAATATATAGATGAAGTTTCGATGGGAAGAATAGGATACCCAGAGTGTGAAACTTGCAATGATAAACATATATATATATATATATATATATATATGTGTTTTTCTAAATGATAAATTTTCAACTTCATGTTACTATTTTATTTTATGGTTGTTGTTCTTAGTCTAGTCTTTCCTATGCTGTTCCCTAATAAAATAAAATAATGAATAAAACATGAGAAGATAGAAGAAGGAGAAGAGAAGAAAGACGTACTCATGATGAACTGGAGAGAGTGAACTATCTTAGTATATGAAGCTTTATAAGCTCCTAATCTTCAACATCGGCACAGAGAGACAGATTAAAGAGCACAAACTTTTGGCTTTCTTTGTTATTTGGCGCAGGTGCTCACAGGGCAAGATGGAACTTATACAATTGTGATTAAAGGTACAACCCCACCACTTTTTTTGGTCTTTTTTTAATCTAAGAGGTCGTTGGGTTTTATTTTATATTAAATGCATGACCTGAGAATAGATATTGATATTCTGCACGGGACAAAAATAAGTGAAACAAGAAGATGTCTAGCAATTAATAAAAGATAAAACAGCTTGACTTAGGAATCTTTGATATAACAATCTCTGCCTAATAATTCTCAATTAATTATTTGATGGGTGCATCCCATGCCCATGTGAAGATAATTTTCTTTAGCTTTGAATTGTCAAGCCAACCAAATCAACCATGAAAAAGATTGGCAGGCAATCATTTCTCCGAATTTACAATTTGTCATTTGATTGCTTACATTGTGATGTTATCGATGACATCAAGAGGAGCTTTTCTAACACTATAAATAGGGAGCTCCATGCTTATTTTTAATATACATCAAACAGAGATAGTAAGAAGAACAATACTCTGTCAGAAAAAAGAAAGTTCAAACGATATTGTAGTGAAGTGAAAAAATCATAAGAGGATTATGTAGTGATTTTGGAGTATTTTACTTTGTATCACAAATTGCAAAATCTTTGCTATAGTGAATTAGTTTCTCTTTTCGGGCCGTAATTTTTTCCTTATTCAGAAGGGTTATCCACGTAAAAATATCGGTGCCCTTGTTTCTATTATTATTGTCGTTGGTTACTGTTAAGAGTGACAAACGGGCGGGTCAGGTTGGATATGGTTCAGATCGAAAACGGGTAATGAAAAAATAGATAAATTATCGGACCTGACTCATATTTAATACGGATAAAAAACGTGTTAACCGGTGGATAATATGGGTAACCATATTATCCATGACTTTTTGCATATGATCACTTTTGGGAGAATTCTTAGTCTCACTAACTTGAGGAGCCCCCAATTTGAGGCTTTACAAATGTAAAAGTTAGACTCATTAGTTATCCATGGGATAATATGGTCTTATCCATATTTGACCCGTTTTTAAAAAGTTCAATATCCAACCCATTTTTAGTAGATAATATGAGTAGTTAACTATTTTCTTTTAACCATTTTGCCATCCCTAATTACTGTATTTTAGTAATCCATATTTATTATAGTCATATACCATGGATATTATTTATGTGGGAAATATTTTCCTAACAATTAGTATCAGAGTACATGTTCTGGTCATTCACAAAAATATATGGTCGGTTATGCTTTGTGATAAAAAATATCAGGAGTAAAATACGAAGTAACAAGATTCAATAGTAATGACGGGTTCTTCATATGGAAAAGAAGGATGAAATATCTACACATCCAACAAAGATTAGACATTGTACCAGATGACAAAGAGGCAAACCCCGAAACAATAAAAGTTGAGAATTGGGCAGCTATGGATAAGAATGCGGCTAGTACAATCAGATTGCACTTGTCCAATTAAGTGCTCAATATTGTCAGCGACGAAAATAGTGCATCTGGTATTTGGAAAAGACTAGAAAGTCTATATATGTCCAAATCCTTAACAAATAAATTATTTTTGAGAAAATAACTTTATGCCATTCATATGAGTGAAAGTATAAATTTTTTTGTCCCATTTAAATATGTTTAATGGATTAATCATGCAGCTGACAAACCTCGGAGAAACAATCACTGAAGTATAAAAAGCTATCTTGCTTCTGAACTGGTTGTTATCTTCCAATGATAACTTGGCAACAACCATCCTGCATGGTAGAGATACCATCGAGTCAAAAGATGTCACATCAGCCATCCTGCCTAATTATAAGATGAGGAAGAAGCTTGAAAATAAGGATCATGGAAAACGGAGAAATAAGTCTTTATAGAGCTTCAAGTAGCCCTGATAAATTCAAAGGCCGTCCAAGAATCAGTCAAAAAGTAAAAATTGATACATTTGCAGCCAATCCTGTCACTTCAAAAGAGATTGCTTACATAAAAGTCGAGGTGAAAGAAGTGGCTAGAAGAATGATGACAACACAACTACTGTAGTGCACAACGATGATTCAATGATTCTCTTCGTTTATGAGGAGAAGGAATGCATGCACCTAGCAAGCCAAGAGTCAAATGGGTGGTTGACACAACAACATCCTACCATGCCGCATCAGTAAGAGAATTTTTTTCATTGGTACAAAATAGGAGACTTTGGGATGGTCAAGATAGGAAATACTAATCACTCAAAGATTGTGTAAATTAGTGATATTTATATCAAGACAAATGCAGGATGCACACTAGTTCTAAAAAACGTGTAACACGTACTAGATCTGCGAATGAATTTACTTTCGGGGGTTGCTCTAAATAGAGACGGGTAGGAGAATCACTTTACCAATAGGAAGTGGAGGCTCACCAAATGATTATTGGTGATTTGCTAAAGGAGTTTCTCCAAACGTATTGTACAACACAACTGCTAAGATAAGTGAAGGTTACATGAGGCTGTAGATGACATGCCTGCTGATCTACGATACCAGAGATTAGGCTAATATGAGTGAGAAGGGATTGCAGATCCTAGCCAAAGAAGTCACATATCTCTTTTGCAAAAGGTACAACTGTGAATCCCCGTGATTATTGTTTATTTGGAAAATAACATATGGAATCATTTCAAGCAACTCATGAAAGAAAATTGAATATATTTGATTTATTATATTCTGATATTTATGGTCCAATGAATGTAGAATCAATGAGAGATAACAAATATTTTGTCATATTTATTGATGATGCTTTACGAAAATTGTGAATTTGTTTCTTAAGAACAAAAGATAAGGTATTTTAAATTTTTCAAAAATTTCATGCTCTGGTGGAAAGGGAGACATGTCAAAAATTGAAGTGTCTTAGTACAGACAATGGAGGAGAATATACTTTAAAAGAGTTTAAAGTCTACTTCTCAAGCCATAGAATCATACATGAGAGGACAATTCTTGGAACCCCACAATAAAATGATTTAATTGAAAGGATGAATCACACCATTGTCAAAAAAGAGAGACGTATGCTTAAAATAACAAAACTACTTAAGTCATTTTGGGGTGAGGCATGTAAGGCCCCATGAAAATTTTTGCTCAAAAACCCGATATCTCGTAGTGCCAAGCTAGGAATATGTGTTAGAAATTCGCAAAATTCTTCGCGGCGTCGGACCCTTTGGATTGATCTGTGCATTAAAACGTTAAGGAATAATATTTTCCAGAAAAAGCACATTTCTGCGGTCCATTATGTGAATTTGTTTCTTAAGAACAAAAGATAAGGTATTTTAAATTTTTCAAAAATTTCATGCTCTGGTGGAAAGGGAGACATGTCAAAAATTGAAGTGTCTTAGTACAGACAATGGAGGAGAATATACTTTAAAAGAGTTTAAAGTCTACTTCTCAAGCCATAGAATCATACATGAGAGGACAATTCTTGGAACCCCACAATAAAATGATTTAATTGAAAGGATGAATCACACCATTGTCAAAAAAGAGAGACGTATGCTTAAAATAACAAAACTACTTAAGTCATTTTGGGGTGAGGCATGTAAGGCCCCATGAAAATTTTTGCTCAAAAACCCGATATCTCGTAGTGCCAAGCTAGGAATATGTGTTAGAAATTCGCAAAATTCTTCGCGGCGTCGGACCCTTTGGATTGATCTGTGCATTAAAACGTTAAGGAATAATATTTTCCAGAAAAAGCACATTTCTGCGGTCCATTATGCTGTCGCATAATAGCTATGCGGACCGTATAGTCGCCGTAGAGTGAGGCAGTTTGATGGTTAATTTTGAGGTCAACTATGTGGCCAATTATGCGATCGCATAATCCATATGCGGGCCATCATCGCATATGGCCCGCATATGGCCAATTATGCGACCGCAGAACAGGTATGCAGACCATATTCTTGTCGCATACCCAGGCAGTTTGTTCAGGATTTGGGGGCCATTTTTGCGGTCCCTTTTGTGAGCCGCATGTCCATTATGTGATCGCATATGCGATCGCAGATCGTGTCGGCGCTCCTATTTTCTAACATTAAAAACCCGACCCCATCCCATTAAAAATATCCCATTAGACCCCTTTTATGCTATTTTACTACAAATAGAGTTCTAGAGGGAGTTCTAGAGGGAGAAACTAACTCTCAATCCTTGCCTAAAAACTTGAAGATTATCAAGTAAAGCTACTAGGCCTTCACTCCAAGAGGTAAGAACTTGAGCCCTAACCTTTGATTTCGAAATTCACATTAGAATAGGTAATTAGCAAGTGGGTTCATGGGTATAAGGATTGATTGTCTTACATGAAAATCTGATAATAGGGTATGGGGAGGTTATGAGTTGAAAAGATAGCAATTGGTGTGTAAGATGATAAAAATATCTCACAAAAGGGTCCTAAAATCATAATGCACACTTAGTGATTGATAATATACTCAAATGAGCTAGAACCTTAATCATGTCTCTAATTCTTGGTTCAATTTATAATTCTCATAAAATAGATTGAAGTTGCTAGGAAATTTCGGAATTATTATAAGGACTTAAGGAAAGCTCTATTAAGGTATGTATGGCTAAAACTCCTTCTTCTTAGAAATTGAGCTTCCATGGTGTCCGTGCAAATGATTGTAAGTCTGAAATTTGATTGATGTAGTACTTGTTATATCAAATGAATTGGTGTTGTGAGAATATATATGGAAGGTGCGTCTCCATATGTTTAATGTGCTATTCTTTGTAAAATTGAGAATATGTGAAGAACATGAACTATGTGCTAAAATACCTAAGTTTCAAGTCAACGTTACATTGTAATTATTATGCCGAACTAGGTAAATTCCTCTTTATTCTTACACCTTGAATTGCTTTTGTATGTGCCTATGATCTTTAATGGCAAGGTTAATGTTGAAAATGGGAATAATGAGAAACCTGAGCTATGGAATGTGGCCTAGTGCCAAGAATTTATGTGGTAATTGTGTCTCCAAGTACCGATGAACTAATGTATGTGAAACCAAAAATTGAAGTGAGATGATTGATGGAAAAAGGGGTAACATCTTGGTAAGACAGCCTAGCCGATCGGGCCGTGATCGGACACCATGATACATACATGGTGGTATTGTGTTGATGATTGAAACCGGAAAGTGAGAATGAAATAGTGATTGAGGTATATGTCTCAAATGAGGCAGCTTAGCCGATCGGGCCGTGATCGGACTCCGCTCAAGAAAGCGGTGGTATTGTGAATGATGATGAATAATATTAAAGGCCCCAACCTAAAGCTACGGAAATTATGTGAAAGTTATATGATTCTTTTATTTGATGATGTGGTGTTCTTGTATGATAGTTCTTTCTAATGAGATGGTGTTTAGTTATACATACTAGTACTATTCCATGGTACTAATGTCCCTTTTGTCGGGGGCGCTATATTTTTGAATGAATGTAGGCGGATCTATAGCGGACAATGCCGATCACACGTAGCGGAGTATCTTCCTCTCAAAGTCTTGGCGAGCCCCTTTTTCCTTCAAAAGAGTTATGTTGTACATCTTTTGTTGTAAATTTCCACTTTTGAGGTATAGCCGGGGCCTTGTTGCCGGCATTATCATAATTATCTTTTGTACCCTTAGAGGCTCCGTAGACATTTGTGTGGGTTATGTTCGGGTTGGATGGGTCACTAGACCGTGTTGTAATTCTGAACTCTTGTTTCCTCTAAATTGTAAATTGCATGATGTTTTGGCAATATAACCACGGTTTAAGGTTTATAATATAAAATGAACTAACAAGGTTGAATGTACGATCTCTCCTATTGTCTAAATAAACAAAATCATGGTTCCCTTAATCATATTGAGTTGGGTAGGAAGTGCAAAAGGCTTGCTCAGTTGGGTTCACTCGATTGAGCTTCGGTCGCGCCTCTCGAGGTTGGGGCGTGTGGTATCAGAGCCTAAGGCGGAGCCGTGTCTAGTAGAGTCCTTCTTATCGGTGTGTAGTCGACCACATCTATAAGTTAGAGGCTACTTGGGCATTTAGGAATAACACCCTTCTTTGATATTCTGGATCGTGCGGCAATTGTGAAACTATTCCTCCTTTAAATAGTGCATTCCCTCAATTTTCAGTACATGGCACCTAAGAAAAATGCGAGAATTGGCTAAGAAGCCAATGCTACCTCAGGAGTGACTGATGATTCATTACTTGATACTGCGGGTGAGGATAATCGCCCTGCTATCACACTACCTGATTCTTCTACTCTAGAGCAGATTACCTCAGTTCCTACATCTACGGAGGGTACCACCATCCCTCCCGCCGGTATGCTTGTTCTGCCTCCAGCCCCAACTTTCGGTTCCGGTATTTCTGATAAGGATCTTAGGGGAGCTATCCAGATGTTGACCCAGCTAGTGGCCTCTCAGGCCCAAAGGTCAAATGCCGCACCCAGTTCATCTAGCCAGCAACGGGATTCCACCAGTTCTAGGGTAAACAAATTTCTCCAGCTAGACCCTACAGTGTTTACGGTGCAAATCCAGAAGAGGACCCCAAAGATTTCATTGATGAGTTGTACAAGACCCTCAGAGTTATGCGTGCAACTGAGACATAGGGAGTAGAGTTGGCTGCCTACCATCTGAAAGGGGTGGCCTATTCGTGGTTTGAGTTGTGGGAAGACTCTCGTGAGGAGGGGAGCCCTCCGATGAGATGGAGCGAGTTTGCCGATGCCTTTGTAAATCATTTCCTGCCTGCTGAGACAAGGGCAGCCCATGCAGCAGAGTTTGAGAATCTGAATCAAGGTAGCAGAAGTGTGTGGGAATACCACATGGAGTTTGCCTGCCTGTCCAAATATGCTATTCACATGTTGCCCACAATGGAGGCCAGGGTGAGCCGGTTTGTTCAAGGCCTTAATCCTTTGACTATTAATGAGGCTTCTACAACTGCCTTGAATTCTGACATGAATTATGGGAAGATAGTGGCATTTGCTCAGGCCACAGAGAACCGTAAGCTGAAGAACAGGATGGAGAGAGAGGGTAACAGAAAGGTCCGGTTTACGGGCAACATGGGTGAGTTACTAGGTAGGGGAAGATCAGCTTTCCGGGGAGGATCATCAGGGCCGTCCCAGTCTATTGCACAGTCTTCAGCCAGTGCACTGCGATCAGGGCCCAGCCAGCAGCAACAATGGAGTTGTCTCAGGCCCAGTCAGGGCAACAGGGGATCCCACCAGTGGGGTCAGTCAGGAGAGAGATCCCAACATCAGCAGAGGTCCCCGTGCCCCAAGTGCGGGAATATGCACTCAGGGATTTGCTACATGGAGTTGCCCATATGCTGTGAATGCGTGATGATGGGCCACATTTAGAGGCATTGTCATGCATCTCGCCAGGGTGCGGGTAGGGGAACAACACAGTCATCCAGTCCAGTAGCTGCTACATCTTCAGCACCCTCTCCAGCTCGAGTTACTCCAGCACCTGTGGGGCGCGGTGCAGCTAGGGGTGGTGCATAGAGTTCGGGAGGACCCAGCCGGTTCTATGCTATGAGTGGTCGCCAGACTATAGAGGCTTCTCCAGATGTTGTTACAGGTATTCTGACTGTCCAATCTCATAATGTGTATGCACTTATTGACCCCAGTTCCAGCTTGTCCTATGTTACCCCTTATGTTGCTATGGAATTTGGGATAGAACCAGAACAGCTTCATGAATTGGGGATACCATGGCCGATCTTATTGAATTGGGGATGGTTGATTTTGATGTAATAATGGGAATGGATTGGCTTTATTCGTGTTTTGCCAAACTTGATTGTTGGACTAGAACTATGAGGCTTGAGTTTCCTAATGATCCCATTGTTCAATGGAAGAGAGATAATGTAGTGCCTAAAGGTCAGTTTATTTCTTACCTTAAGTCCGCAAAAATGATCAAGAAGGGGTGTATCTATCATTTAGTCCATGTTATGGACACTGATGTCGAGACACCTAGACTTGAGTCCGTGCCGGTTGTGAATGAATTTCCGAATGTCTTTCCAAATGAGCTCCCTGGGATCCCACCAGACAGGAGATTGATTTTGGGATCGATGTGTAGCCAGGCACGCAACCTATATCAATTCCACCTTACATAATGGCACCGACAGAATTGAAAAAGCTAAAGGAACAATTGAAGGATTTTCTAGAGAAGGGTTTCATTCTGCCAAGTGTGTCACCATGGGGTGCACCGATTTTGTTTGTAAGGAAGAAAGATGGGTCGCTACGGATGTGTATTGACTACCGGCAACTCAACAAAGCCGCAATCAAAAATAAATACCCTCTATCAAGGATAGATGACTTGTTTGATCAATTGCAAGGTGCTACGTGTTTCTCAAAAATTGACTTGCGGCACGGGTATCATCAATTGAAGATAAGGGAGCAAGATATACCAAAATAGCTTTCAGGACTCGGTATGGGCACTTTGAATTTCTGGTGATGTCTTTCGGGCTAACAAATGCCCCGACAACTTTCATGGATCTTATGAATTGCGTCTTCAAGCCTTTTCTAGATTCCTTTGTGATAGTGTTCATTAACGATATTCTTGTGTATTCCCGAAGTCGGGAGGACCATGCTGACCATCTCAGGGCAGTTCTGCAGACTCTTCAGCAACATCAACTGTATGCAAAATTTTTGAAATGTGAATTTTGGCTTGAGTCTGTCACGTTCTTAGGTCATATCGTCTCCAGGGAAGGGATTATGGTTGATCCTCAAAAGATTTCAGCAGTAAGGAATTGGCCTAGACCTACCACTCCAACAGAGATTCGTAGTTTCTTAGGTTTGGCTGGGTACTACAGAAGATTTGTGGAGGGCTTTTCTACTCTTGCCTCTCCATTGAGTAAATTGACGCAGAAAGCAGTTAAGTTCCAATGGTTCGATGCTTGTGAAAGGAGCTTCCAAGAATTGAAATCAAGATTGACTTCAGCACCGGTATTAACCCTGCCAGAGGGTACATAGGGATTTGTGGTGTATTGTGATGCTTCAAAGATTGGTCTTGGGTGTGTGCTAATGCAACACAACAAGGTTATATCTTACGCTTCTAGGCAACTCAAGAATCATGAAAAGAACTATCCAACCCACGACTTAGAGCTTGCGGCAGTGGTGTTTGCACTAAAGATTTGGCGACATTATTTGTATAGGGTCCATGTGGATGTATTTACGGACCACAAGAGCCTTTAATATATTTTCAAGAAAAAGGAGTTGAATCTAAGACAGAGAAGATGGCTAGAGTTACTCAAGGATTACGATATCGATATTCTCTATCACCCAGGAAAGGCCAATGTCGTGGCGGATGCTCTTAGCCGGAAATCTATGGGAAGTTTGGCTCATTTGGAGGCATGTCAAAGGCTATTGGCCCGGGAGGTTCACTAGTTGGCTCGTTTGGGAGTTCGCCTTGCGGACTCTAGTGAAAGGGGAGTGATTGTGTAGAATAGGGCTGAATCATCGCTTGTAGCGGAGGCCAAAGAAAAGCAATACAACTATTCGTTATTAGCACAACTGAAAGAGGGGATTCATAAACACAAGACCACAACCTTTTCCTTTAGCATGGATGATGGTACCCTACGGTACCAAGGCCGCCTATGTGTTCCAGATATTGACGATCTTCAGGGAAGAATCATGGCAGAAGTTCATACTTCCAGGTATTCTGTGCACCCAGGTTCTACCAAAATTTATCATGATCTTAAGGAAGTTTATTGGTGGAGCAACATGAAAAGGGATGTGGCGAACTTTGTGGCAAAATGTCCGAACTGTCAGCAAGTGAAGGCCGAACACCAAAGGACCGGTGGATTGGCTCAAAGCATAGAAATTTCAATGTGGAAATGGGAAATGATTAACATGGATTTTGTGGTAGGGTTACCGCGCACTTCACGCAAGTTCGACCCAATTTGGGTAATCGTGGATCGACTCACGAAATTAGCGCACTTTTTGCCTGTTAAATCTACCGACACAACGGAACAATATGCTCAGTTGTATATCAAAGAAATAGTTAGGTTGCATGACACTCCAGTCTCAATTATTTCAGATCGTGGGGCTTAGTTCATGACCAACTTTTGGAAGAAATTTCAGCAAGGTTTGGGTACGCAGGTAAATCTTAGTACGACTTTTCACCCCCAAACCGACAGGCAAGCAGAGCAGACTATTCAGACGCTTGAGGACATGTTGCATGCTTGTGATCTTGATTTAAAAGGTAGCCAGGATGTCCATTTGCCACTCATAGAATTCGCTTATAACAACAACTTCCATGCTAGTATCCAGATGGCACCATTCGAGGCATTGTATGGTAGGAGATGTAGGTATCCCATTAGGTGGTTCGAGGTTGGAGAAGCTAAACTGGTAGGGCCGTACTTCGTGCATCAGGCCATGGAGAAAGTCAAAATTATTAAGGAAAGGTTGAAAACTTCTCAGAGTCGCCAAAAGTCTTATTCAGACATTTGGAGTTCAAAGATGATTGGGTATTTTTGAAGGTTTCCCCCATGAAGGGTATCATGCGATTTGGAAAGAAACGAAATTTAAGTCTGAGGTATATCGGACTATAGAGAATCATTCAGAGAATTGGTCAGGTGACATACAAGCTCAAGCTGCCACCCGAGATGTCATTGGTACACTAGTCTTCCATGTGTCTATGTTGAAGAAGGTAGTGGGGGATCCGTCCACTATTGTGCTAGTTGAAACTATTGAGGTTAATGAAGAACTGTCATATGAGGAAATTCTAGTTGCCATTCTTGACAGGCAGGTCCGGAAGTTAAGAAACAAAGAAAATTGCCTCTGTGAAAGTGTTATGGCGAAACCAGCAGGTTGAAGAAGCCACTTGGGAAGCCGAGGAAGAAATGAAAAAGAAGTACCCATATTTGTTTGTATATCCATATAACAACTTTTATGAATCTAGTTCCTATGAACTCTGTATCTTTTGAATTGGTCTATGTAGAACTATTCTATTTTGGTTATATGTTGCCTATGCGGCCATGGTTGGTGTCGTTGCAAGTTATGTCATGTCTATGGATTGTGTATAAGCTATTAGGATGTGTTTTTGGGGATCTCTGACAGGTGGATAAGCCTAGTTACAAAGGAAACTCTGGCAAAACTTTTGAAAATATAGGGAGTTAGCCAAATTTGGGGCTGTTGATATGTTTCATGATGTGAAAAAGCTGAAGTTGCATAAGGTTTCCTAATGAGTGAACCTTGATCCTCATTCGAGGATGAATGATCTTAAGTGAGGGAGGATGTAAGGCCCCGTGAAAGTTTTTGCTCAAAAACCCAAGATCTCGTAGTTCCAAGTTAGGAATATGTGTTAGAAATTCGTAAATTTCTTCGCGGCGAACTTGCTCGCCGCAGTTCGGACCCTTTGGATTGATCTGTGCATTAAAAAGTTAAGGAATAATGTTTTTCAGAAAAAATGCGTTTCTGCGGTCCATTATGCGGTTGCATAATAGCTATGCGGACCGTATAGTCGCCGCAGAGTGAGGCAGTTTGATGGTTAATTTTGAGGTCAACTATGCAGCCAATTATGCGATCACATAATCCATATGCGGGCCGCATAGTCATCGCATAATCTCCTTGGAATTTTTGCAAGGGGCAGTTCTGCAGTGTATTATGCGTAGGGGTGTTCATAAAAATCTGAAAAACCGAACCAAACTGAAAACCGAACCAAACCGATCAAAAAAATCGATATTTTTTGGTTTGGTTTGGTTTTGGTTTTGAATTTTAAAAAACCGATCAAATTTGGTTTGGTTTTGGTTTTAATCAGAAAAAACCCAAACCAAATCGACTATAGGAGTAGCTATTTCAAATTTATTATTACATCTATATATATGTATATTTTTATATAAAGTTTCAAAAATTTAATGGTAAGTGTTAATAGTTTGCACTTTTTGTGTAGTTCTTTATCATTACATTCTAGTTTGATTGGTAGTTTTCTTTTGTTAAGTGTAAGAATCCATTTCGTATTAAAAATAATATATTTTTAATTGAGTCCTTAAATTATTCATCACTATTTGATTCAATTATCATCAATATATCTTGGTAAATAATAGATTTCTCAAAGGGCAATTGATTTGATAGTGTTACGTTGGAAATGTGGCCTCCGGAATATGTGTTTGTTTGTGTATGTCTTATATTTAATAAAAAACTGACAAATAACCGAAAAAACCGAAAAACCGACAAAATCCGACATAAACCGAATCGAGAAAAAACCGACTTAATTGGTTTGGTTTGGTTCTAATATTTGAAAAACTGACTTACTTGGTTTGGTTTGTGTTTAAGGAAACTGATCCAAACCGAACCATGAACACCCCTAACTATGCGATCGCAGAACAGGTATGCGAACCGCATTCTTGTCGTATACCTGGGCAGTTTGTTAAGGTTTTGGGGGCCATTTTTGCGGTCCCTTTTGCGGGCCGCATGTCCATTATGCGATCGCAGATCGTATCGGGGATCCTATTTTCTAACTTTTAAAACCCGAAAAACACCCCACTAGACCCATTTTATGCTATTTTACTGCAAATAGAGTGAGAGAGGGAGTTCTAGAGGGAGAAACCAACTCTCAATCCTTGCCTAATCCCTTGAAGATTATCAAGTAAAGCTACTAGGCCTTCACTCCAAGAGGTAAGAACTTGAGCCCTAACCTTTGATTTCGAAATTCACAGTAGAATAGGTAATTAACAAGTGGGTTCATGGGTATAAGGATTGATTGTCTTGCATGCATAAATGATAATAGGGTATGGGGAGGTTGTGTGTTGAAAAGATAGTAATTGGTTTGTAAGATGATAAAAATCTCTCACAAAAGGGTCCTAAAATCATAACACACACTTAGTAATTGATAATATACTCAAATGAGCTAGAACCTTAATCGTGTCTCTAATTCTTGGTTCAATTTATAATTCTCATAAAATAGATTGAAGTTGCTAGGAAATTCCAGAATTATTATAAGGACTTAAGGAAAGCTCTATTAAGGTATGTATGGCTAAAACTCCCTCTTCTTAGAAATTGAGCTTCCATGGTGTCCGTGCAAATGATTGGAAGTCTGAAATTTGATTGATGTAGTACTTGTTATATCAAATGAATTGGTGTTGTGAGAATATATATGGAAGGTGCGTCTCCATGTGTTTAATGTGCTATTCTTTGTAAAATGGAGGATATGTGAAGAACATGAACTATGTGCTAAAATACCTAAATTTCAAGTCAACGTTACATTGTGATTATTATGTCGAACTAGGTGAATTCATCTTTATTCTTACAACTTGAATTGCTCTTGTATGTGCCTATGATCTTAAATGGCAAGGTTAATGTTGAAAATGGGAATAATGAGAAACCTGAGTTATGGAATGTGGCCTAGTGCCAAGCATTGATGTGGTAATTGTGGCCCAAAGTGCCAATGAACTAATGTATGTGAAACCAAAAATTGAAGTGAGATGATTGATGGAAAAAGGGGTAACGTCTTGGTAAGATGGCCTAGCCAATCGGGCCTTGATCGGACGCCATGCTACATATGGTGGTATTGTGTTGACGATTGAAACCTAAAAGTGAGAATGAATAATGATTGAGGTATATGTCTCAAATGAGGTAGCTTAGCCGATCGGGTCGTGATCGAACTCCGCTCAAGAAAGTGGTGGTATTGTGAATGATGATGAACAGTATTAAAGTCCCCAACCTAAAGCTACAAAAATTATGTAAAAGTTATATGATTCTTTTATTTGATGATGTGGTGTTCGTTTAAAGTATTTGATTGATTCTTTGTGATTTCCTTATTGTATGATAGTTCTTTCTAATGAGATGGTGTTTAGTTATACATACTAGTACTATTTCATAGTTCTAGCGTCCCTTTTGCCGGGGGCGCTACATTTTTGAATGAATGTAGGTGGCTCTATAGCGGACAGTTCCGATCGCACGTAGCGGAGTATCTTCCTCTCAAAGTCTTGGTGAGCCCCGTTTTCCTTCAAAAGGGTTATGTTGTACATCTTTTGTTGTAAATTTCCACTTTTGAGGTATAGCTGGGGCCTTGTTGCCGGCATTATCATAACTGTCTTTTGTACCCTTAGAGGCTCCGTAGACATTTGTATGGGTTATGTTCGGGTTGGTTGGGCACTAGACCATGTTGTAATTCTAAACTCTTATTTCCTCTAAACTGTGAACTACATGATGTTTTGGGAATATAACCATGGCTTAAGGTTTATGATATAAAATGAACTAACAAGGTTGAATGTACGATCTCTCCTATTGTCTAAATAAACAAAAGCATGGTTCCCTTAATCATATTGAGTTGGGTAGGAAGTATTTAAAAAGGCTTGCTCAGTTGGGTTCACTCGATTGAGCGCCGATCGCACCTCCCAAGGTTGGGGCGTGACAAAGCAGCTCGCGCAACATGTTAACTGATTAACAAAAGTCCATCAGTTCCATTAGAGTTTGACATTCCAGATAAGGTCTAGACCAACAAAAAAGTGTCCTATTCCCATATGAAAGTATTCAAATGTAAAGCTTTTATGCATGTGACGAAGGAGTAGATAAAATCTAGATGACTAAGCTATTCCCTGCATCTTTATCGGTTATGGAGATGAAGAGCTTGGCTACAGATTGTGGGACTCAGAAAGAAAGAAGATCACAAGGAGCAACTAGCCTAAATCTTGAAGTGGAGAAGTTGGACGTGAAAACTGCATTTCGACATGAAAATTTGGAAGAAGAGATCTACATGAAGCAACTAGAAGGTTGGAAATAAAGGCGAAGAAACACATATTGTGCAAATTAAAAAAGAGTTTTTAAGGGCTGAAACAAGTGCCAAGGCCGTGGTACAAGAAGTTTGACTCATTCATGAGAAGTCAAACATACATAAAGACTTTTTTAGATCCATGTGTATACTATAAGAAATACTATAATAATAATAACTTTATCATTTTGTTATTATATGCGGATGGCATGCTGATTGTAGGATAAGACACAATGTGATTGCCAAGTTGAAGGAAAATTTATCCAAGTCATTTGACATGAATGACTTGGGTCCAGCACGATAAATACTAGGAATGGAGATTTTTCGAGATAGGACAAATAGAGCATTGTTGCTATCAGAAAAGAAGTACATTGAACATGTGCTTAAACACTTCAATATGATGAGTTCTGAATCAGTTAGTACGCCTCGTGTTGGTCATATAAAGTTGAGCAAGAAAACTTGTCCTACAACAAAGGAAGATAAAGAAATCATGGCTAAAGTTACATATTCCTGTGCAATTGGGAGCTTATTGTATGCAATAGAATGTATTAAACCTGATATTTCTCATAGTGTTGGTATTGTTAGTAAGTTTCTTGACAATATCGAAAAAGAATATTAGGAAGCTGTGAAGTGGATACCCAGGTATCTAAAAGAAACCTTAAATAAATGCTTGTATTTTGGGAGATCAGATCCAATCCTGAAGAGCTATATAAATGGTGATATGGCCGATGGTAATGATAATAGAAAATCTACTACTGGATATCTATTTATCTTTTTTTTGGGGAGGGGGGCACTATATCATGGCAGTCTAAATTGATAAGTGCATTGCACTTTCAAGAACTGAAGCGGTGTACATTGCTTCTACAGATGCTAGCAAGGAGATGATATGGCTCAAGCGATTTCTTCAAAAGCTTGGATTGCATCAAAAGGAGTATGTTGTCTATTGTGACAGTCAAAGTACAACTAGACTTGAGCAAGAATTGCATGTACCATACAAGAATAAAGCATATCGACATGAGATATCATTATTGTGATGACTCGGCCAGTCGTCTCATGGGTTACTACTCCGTTTTCCCTATTTTTTTGCTTTTTTATGCTTCGTTATCCGTGTTTTGTGGTATCAGGTTGGTCAGATTGAGTCCGGAATGATTATGGTAGGGTTTGAGATACTTAGCCTCTTTTAAGGAAGTTTAAGTTGGAAAAGTCCGGAATGTGAGTTTTTATGGTTCAGTTAGCTTCAGGAGGTGATTTATGACTTAGGAGTGTGATTGGAATGGGTTTTAGAGGTTTGGAGTAGATTTAGGCTTGAATTGGCCAAGTTGATATTTTGGCAATTTTCGGCTGGTAGGCGAGATTTTGATATAGGGGTTAGAATGGAATTCCGAGAGTTTTTATAGCTCCATCATGTCATTTGGGACGTGTGTGTAAAATTTCAAGTTTTTCGGATGTGGTTTGGTTCGGTTTTTGATCAAAAGCGGAATTCGGAAGATTTTTGAAACTTAGGCTTGAATCCGATGTGTTTTGGGTGATTTAATGTTGTTTGAGGTGTTTTGGTGATTGGAACAAGTTTGAATAAAGTATTGGAATATGTTGTGCTTTCGGTTGAGGTCTCGGGGGCCTCGGGGTGATTTTGGGTGGTTAACAGAGAAGTTGAGATATTATTACAACTGCTGATGCTTCTGGTGTTTTCGCACCTGCGGTTTGGGGACCGCACGTGCGGCGCCGCACGTATGGAAGGGGAGCCGCAGAAGCGGATTTGAGAGGAAGAGGAAGGAACCGTAGATGCGGTAATTGGACCGCACCTGCGGAGTCGCAGGTGCGTAGATTGGATCGCATATGCGGAATTGGTCCGCTAAGTGATTTCCGCAAAAGCGGAGGATAGACCGCATATGCGGTACCACAGAAGCAGCAATGGTGCCGTAGATGCGGAACAACTGGGCAGAAGGTATAAAAAGGGTCCTTCACAAATTATGAGTTTATTTCACCATTTTTGACTTCGGTTTGAGAGCTCTTTGGGCGATTTGAAAGAGGGATTTCAAGAGAACTTCATTAAGGTAAGAAATTTGAACTTAAAACTCATTACTATGCTATTATTTCATGGATTAGAGCTAGAAATTATGGAATCAAAGGTTAAAATTGGGGAAACTAGTGTTTGGAAACTTAGGCATTTAATTGTGGATTTGAAGGACCATTTGGGGTCGAATTTGAGAACTTTTGATATGTATGAACTCGTGGGGAATTAAGGAACCTATTGATGTAAAAATTTTCGAATTCCGAGATGTGGGCCCGTGGGTTGGGTTTGGCCAATTTCGGGATTTTTGGTATTTTTCAATTGTTTTAGCTTGGCTTCGTTCCCTTAGCATATTTTGACGTCGTGTTTCTGATTTTTGATAGATTCGATGCGAGTGGAGGTCAATCGAGGGGCAAAGGCATTGCGGAGTAGTATTTTCACCGGTTTGAGGTAAGTAACCATTGTAAATCTGGAACTGAGGGTACAAAACCCTGGTATTTGACTTGTTTTGATAAACGCAGTGACACACATGCTAGGTGACGAGCGTGTGGGCGTGCACCGGTAGGGATTGTGACTTGGTCCGTCCCGTAGATATTATTAAGCCGCATATTTGATTTGGAAATATTATGTTATTCCGTATTTTGGATATTTATACTGTATTATGGGTTGTATGCCCTGTTTGGGGCCTTATGCCGACTTATAGAAACCCTTAGTGGTTTTTTGACTATTTTTCCTCACTTTACTTGCTAGAAGCAAATCCTCAGTCATGTTTTACCTGCTTAAATATTTAAAACTGGTTTATTACTCTACTCCCAATTGTGAGGACTGTTTGGGCTGAGTTCCCTAATTTCCATTATTGTGCCCGAGAGACTGTGAGGTTAAAGACCGAGAGTGGTTGAGAACCCAATTGTGAGGATAAGTATATATATGTGAGTTATGGATCGGGCTGCACGCCGTAGTGATATATATATTGGATCGGGCTGCACGCCGCAGCGATATGACGCTTGGGCTGTAAGAGCCCCTCCGGAGTCTACACACCCCTAGTGAGCGTAGTCGACTATTGTATATGGATCGGGCTACATGCCGCAACGGTTACTATGATTTCTATTATTATGAGATACTAATGAGCCGAGTGCTGTGAGTGAGTAATGTGTGACGAGAGTCGAGTCACGAGTGACTGAGAGGTTGCCCGAGGGGCCATATTCTGAGTGATTCCTTGCCCGAGAGGCCTTGTTATGATGTTTTCACTAATTTCACTCTTCTTTTAAATAAGCCTTTTTTTGATATACCGCTAAGTATTTGATTCCAAATGTTTAAACTGGAAATGTGATTTTATAACGAAAACTGATTTTAAATTGTAAAGATGACCTGATATTCTGTTGATTATCTAGTTATGTATTTTTGAACTGCTCGTCACTGCTTTCAGTCCTTATTTACTCTAGTTACTTACTGAGTTGGCGTACTCACGTTACTCCCTACAACTTGTGTGCAAATTATTGTGCCCGAGCGGCCGAGTGAGGGCTTTCAGCTGCTTCTGTATTTGACGGAGACTTCGAGGTAGCTGCATGACGTCCGCAACCCTGTTCTCTCCCTCCTATCTTATTATTTTTCCGCATTTCCTTGACTATTGATGTATTAAGTATTCAAACTTGTATTAGAGACTCTAGACTCGTGACATCAGATTGTTGGGGCTGTGTAGTTTATTGTTATTTTGACTTTCCGCATATCTTTTGTTGTCTTGACGCTTATAATGAATTTGGTATCTAAAACTTGCGTTAGAAAATGACTTAATGTTATTAGAAAGAGAGTTGTGGTAATTGATTAGTCGGCTTGCCTAGTAATGTGATAGGCGCCATCATGACCGATATTTGGGGTCGTGACAAGTTGGTATCAGAGCCAGGTTACATAGGTCTCGCGAGTCATGAGCCGGTTTAGTAGAGTCTCGCGGATCTGTACGGAGACATCTGTATTTATCCTCGAGAGGCTATAGAACCTTTAGGAAAATTCTTCATATTCTTGAAATTCTTATTGTGTGAACTTGTTGATCTGAATACTAAACTTCTATTATTCCTTTCTCTCGCAGATGGTGAGGACACGAGCTACCGGGAGGGGTGGACGACCATCAGTTCCACTAGTTGGGGCCACCAGAGGTCGAGGACGCGGTCGAGGCCGTGGTAGGGGCAGAGCAGCTAGGGCAGCACCTACAGATCCACCTAGTGCCCCAGTTCAGGATCAGGTCCCAGTTGTGGACGCTACAACAACACCAACTCAAGCACTAGCTGTGCCCATTGTGATTCCAGGCCTTCAGGAGGCTTTAGCTCAGATCTTATCAGTGTGTACCGATTTGGCTCAGGCGGTTTCAGTTACTACGACCGCAACTACTTCTCAGGCCGTGGGAGGCACCCAAACTCCCGTTGCTTGCACACCTGAGCAGGTTGTACCAGGACTCCAGACACCGGGGGCACCTCCAGCCCAACCGGTTGCACCAGCTCAGGAGTTTGTAGTACCAGTTATGTCGGAAGACGAATAGCGTCGACTTGAGATGTTTGGCAAACTCCAACCCCCAACATTCAGTGGTGCAGAGGGTAATGATGCCCAAGGTTTCTTGGATAAGTGCCAGAGGATGCTTCATTCAGCAGGGATTCTTGAGACCAGCGGTGTGGCATTTACTACCTTTCAGTTTTCTGGGGCTGCCTTCACTTGGTAGGAGGCGTATGAGAGGCGTAGGCCTGTTGGTGCAGCGCCCCTTACTTGGAAGCAATTCTCTGTTCTCTTCCTAGAGAAGTATGTACCACAGTCGTGCCGAGAGGAGCTGCACAGTCAATTTGAGCAGCTGCGTCAGGGGTAGATGACAGTGACATAGTATGAGATGCGGTTCTCTGAGTTAGCCCGTCATGTAGTTTGGATGGTTCCCACAGATCGAGAGAGGATCATGAGGTTTGTTGATGGCCTCACGTACCAGCTTCAGATTCTCATGACTAGGGAGAGGGTGACAGGTGATACCTTCGAGGAGGTTGTTGATATCGCCTTTGAGATTGAGTCAGTTCGCCGACAGTAGTGAGAGGAGAGGAAGGCCAAGAGGCCTCGAGGATCTGGTAGCTTTAGCAGTGCTCCTTCGAGGGATCAGTTCCAGCAGGGCAGAGGCCGTTATTTTAGGCAGGCCCATTCAGCTCGCCCAGGTTACCGTGGAGCATCATCGGGTCATGGCTTTCACAGTTCTCATCAGGGCCACTCATCACTTAGTGCCCTTCTAGCTCAGAGCTCGTCTTGTGCTCCATCAGTCCAAGGTTCTTCCATGCCGGGCCCTTCTACTAGTCATTCCAGTGCCAGGGGTTCCCTTCAATCCCTATCTCCAGCACCGGGGAGTTGTTATGAGTGTGGAGAGTTTGGGAATATGAGGAGGCAGTGTCCTCGTCTTCGTGATGGTCAGTCTCAGCAGAGGGATCAGCCCTCGACTTCTGCTCCAGTTACTTCACCACCCGCCCAACCAGCTAGGGGTGGAGGTCAATCAGCTAGGGGCCGCCCTAGAGGGGGAGGTCAATCAGATAGGGGTCAGGCTCATTTCTATGACCTCCCAGGTAAATCAGATGTTGCTACTTTAGATGCCGTGATTTTAGGTATTATTTCAGTCTGCCACATAGATGCCTCTGTATTATTTGATCCCGGTTCCACCTTTTATTATGTGTCATCATACTTTGCCTATTATCTGGATATGCCCCATGAGTTTCTTGTTTCACCTGTTCATGTATCTACTCCGGTGGGCGATACTGTTGTTGTAGACCATGTGTATCGGCCGTTTGTGGTGACTATTAGGGGTCTAGAGATCCAAGTGGATCTTTTACTATTATGTATGGTGGATTTTGATATCATTTTGGGAATGGATTGGCTATCTCCGTGTCGTGCTATTCTGGACTATCATGCTAAGACAGTCACATTGGCTATACCGGGTGTGCCACGAATTGAGTGGCGATGCTTGACCGATTATGTTCCCAGTAGAGTGATCTCATTCTTGAAAACCCAGCGTATGGTTGGGAAGGGTTATCTTTAGTATCTAGCCTTTGTGAGAGATGTCGGAGATGAGACTCCCAGTATTGATTCTGTTTCAGTTGTGAGGGATTTTTCTGATGTGTTTCCTGCAGACCTGCCGGGCATGTCACCGGACAGGGACATTGATTTTGGTATTGACCTGGTGCCGAGCACTCAACCCATTTCTATTCCGCCGTATCGTATGGCACCAACGTAGTTGAAAGAATTAAAAGAAAAGCTGCAGGAGCTCCTTGATAAGGGGTTCATTCGGCCTAGTATGTCGTCTTAGGGTGCGTCGATTCTATTTGTGAAGAAGAAGGATGACACTATGAGGATGTGCATTGATTATAGGCAATTGAACAAAGTAACAATTAAGAATAAGTATCCTTTACCTCGCATCGATGATTTATTCGACCAACTTTAGGGAGCGAGAGTGTTCTCAAAGATTGATCTCCATTCAGGTTATCACAAGTTGAAGATCAGGGACTCGGATATTTTTAAGACAGCTTTCAGGACCCGGTACGGTCATTATGAGTTCTTGGTGTTGTTTTTCGGGCTGACAATGCCCCAACAACATTCATGCATTTGATGAACATCATGTTCCAGCCTTATCTTGACTCGTTTGTCATAGTCCTTATTGATGATATTCCGGTGTATTCGTGTAGTCAAGAGGAACATGCGAAACATTTGAGAGTTGTGTTACAGAGATTGTGGGAGGAGAAAATTTATGCAAAATTCTCCAAGTGTGAGTTTTGGCTTAGTTCAATGGCTTTCTTGGGGCACGCGGTGTCCAACGAGGGTATTCATGTTGATCCGAAGAAGATAGAGGCGGTTTAGAGTTGGCCCAGACCGTCCTCAGCTATAGAGATTTGCAACATTCTTGGCTTGGCAGGCTACTATCATCGGTTTGTTCAGGGATTATCATCTATCTCATCGCCCTTGACCAAATTAACTCAGAAGGGTGCTTTATTTGTATGGTCGGACGAGTGTGAGGAGAGCTTTCAGAAGCTCAAGACAGCTTTGACCACAGCTCCAGTGTTGGTTTTGTCATCAGCTTCAGGTTCGTATACCATGTATTGTGATGCTTCGAGAGTTGGGATTGGTTGTGTGTTGATGAATAAGGGTAGAGTTATTGCTTATGCTTCTCATCAGTTGAAACCCCATGAGAAGAACTACCCCATTCATGATTTGGAGTTGGCTGCCATAGTTCACGTGTTGAAGATTTGGATACATTACTTGTATGGTGTGTCTTGTGAGGTGTTTACTGATCATCGTAGCCTCTAGCACTTGTTCAAACAGAAGGATCTCAATTTGAGGTAGCAGAGGTGGTTGGAGTTGCTTAAGGATTATGATATCACTATATTATACCATCTGGTAAATGCCAATGTGGTGGCCGATGCCTTTGCCCGAAAGGTAGTGAGTATGAGGAGTTTGGCATATATTCCAGTTGGGGATAGACCTCTTGTGGTTGATGTTCAGGCCTTGGCCAATCGGTTCGTGAGATTAGATGTTTTGGAGCCCAGTCGGGTATTAGCTTGTATGGTTTCTCGGTCTTCCTTATATGATCGCATCAGAGAGCGCCCGTATGATGATCCGTATTTGCTGGTCCTTAAGGACAGAGTTCAACATGATGATGCCAGAGATGTGACTATTGGTGATGATGGGGTGTTGAGGATGCATGGCCGGATTTGTGTGCCCAATGTGGATGGGCTTTGGGAGTTGATTCTAGAAGAGGCCTACAGCTCACGGTATTCCATTCATCTGGGTGCCGCGAAGATGTATCAGGATTTGAGGTAGCATTATTGGTGGGGAAGAATGAAGAAAAACATTGTGGGATTTGTAGCTCAGTGTCTCAATTGTCACCAAGTGAAATATGAGCATCAGAGACTGGGTGACTTGCTTCAGCAGATGGATATTCCCGAGTGGAAGTGGTAGAGGATCACTATGGACTTTGTTGTTGGGCTTCCACGGACTTTGAGTAAGTTCGATACTATTTGGGTGATTGTGGATCGGCTGACCAAGTCAACACACTTCATTCCTGTATGTACTACCTATTCTTCAGAGCGGTTGGCAGAGATCTATATCCGGGAGATTGTTCGTCTGCATGGAATCCCAGATTCCATCATTTCAGATAGGAGCACTCAGTTTACTTTGCAGTTTTGGAGGTCTGTGCAGCGAGAATTGGGTACTCAGGTTGAGTTGAGCATAACTTTTCACCCTCAGACGGATGGGCAGTCTGAGCGCACTATTCAGATATTAGAGGACATGTTGCGTGCTTGTGTCATTGATTTCGAAGGGTCATGAGATCAGTTTCTACCACTTGTAGAGTTTGCCTATAACAACAGCTACCAGTCGAGTATTAAGATGGCTCCATATGAGGCTTTGTATGGGAGGCGGTGTAGTTCTCCAGTTGGTTAGTTTGAGCCCGGTGAGGCTAGGCTATTGGAGACTGATTTGGTGTAGGATGCTTTGGAGAAGGTGAAGATGATTCAGGAGAGGCTTCATATAGCGCAGTCGAGACAAAAGAATTATGCTAATAGGAAGGTTCGAGATGTGTCCTACATGGTTGGCGAGAAGATTCTGTTGAAGGTTTCACCCATGAAGGGTGTTATGAGATTTGGAAAGAAAGGGAAATTGAGTCAGCGGTTCATTGGACCTTTTGAGGTGCTTCGGAGGATTGAGGAGGTGGCTTATGAGCTTGCTTTGCCGCCCATCTTGTCGAGTGTGCGCCCAGTATTTCATGTTTCTATGCTCCGGAAGTATGTTGGGGATCCATCTCATGTTTTGAATTTTAGCACGGTTCAGTTGGACGATGATTTGACCTATGATGTGGAGCCAGTAGCTATTTTGGGTCGGCAGGTTTGAAAGTTGAGGTCAAAGGATATAGCTTCAGTGAAAGTGCAGTAGAGAGGTCGGCCCATGGAGGAGGCTACCTGGGAGACCAAGCGGAAGATGCGGAGCAGATATCCTCACCTGTTTGAGGCTTCAGGTATGTTTCTTGACTCATTCGAGGATGATCGTTTGTTTAAGTTGGGTAGGATGTGACGACCCAGCCAGTCGTCTCATGGGCTACCGCTCCGTTTTCCCTATTTTTTTTTGCTTTTTTATGCTTCGTTATCCGTGTTTTGTGATATCGAGTTGTTCGGATCGAGTCCGGAAAGATTATGGTAGGGTTTGATACACTTAGTCACTTTTAAGGAAGTTTAAGTTGGACAAGTCAACCGGATATTGACTTATGAGTTACAGGGCTCGAATGTGAGTTCTGATGGTTCGGTTAGCTTTAGGAGGTGATTTATGACTTAGGAGTGTGATCGGAATATGTTTTGGAGGTTTGGATTAGATTTAGGCTTGAATTGGCGAAGTTGATATTTTGGCAATTTCCGGTTGGTAGGCGAGATTTTGATATAGGGATCGAAATGGAATTCTGAGAGTTGCAGTAGCACCGTCGTGTCATTTGGGATGTGTACATAAAATTTTAGGTTATTCGGACGTGGTTTGGTTGGGTTTTTGATCAAAAGCGAAATTCGGATGATTTTTGAAACTTAGGCTTGAATCCGATGTGTTTTGGGTGATTTAATGTTGTTTGAGGTGTTTTTGTGATTGGAACAAGTTTGAATAAGGTATTGGAATATGTTGTGCTTTTGGTTGAGGTCGCGGGGGCCTCGAGGTGATTTCGGGTGGTTAACGGAGAAGTTGAGATGTTATTGTAGCTGCTGAACTTTGGTGCTTCTGGTGTTTTTGCACCTGCGGTTTGGGCACAACACGTGCGGAAAGGGAGCCGCAGAAGCAGATTTGAGAGGAAGAGGCAGGAACCGCAGATGCGGTAATTGGACTGCACCTGCGGAGTCGCAAGTGCGTAGATTGGATCGCAGATGCAGAATTGGTCCGCTAAGTGATTTCTGTAGAAGCGGAGGATAGACTGCTTATGTGGTACCGCAGAAGCAGCAATGGTGCCGCAGATGCAGAACAACTAGGCAGAAGGTATAAAAAGGGTCCTTCGCGAATTATGAGTTTATTTTACCATTTTTGACTTCGTCTTGAGAGCTCTTTGGGCGATTTGAAAGAGGGATTTCAAGAGAACTTCATTGAGGTAAGGAATTTGGACCTAAAACTCGTTCCTATGCTATTATTTCATGGATTAGAGCTAGAAATTATGGAAATCAAAGGTTAAAATTGGGGAAACTAGGGTTTGGAAATTTAGGCCTTTAATTGTGGATTTGAAGGACCATTTGGGGTTGGATTTGAGAACTTTTGATATGTATGAACTCGTGGGTAGTTAAGGAACCTATTGATGTAAAAATATTCGAATTTCGAGACGTGGGCCCGGGGGTCGGGTTTGGCCAATTTTGGAATTTTTGGTATTTTTCGATTGTTTTTGCTTGGGCTTCATTCCCTTAGCATATTTTGACGCCGTGATTATGATATTTGATAGATTTGACGCGAGTGGAGGCCAATTCGAGGGGCAAAGGAGTCGTGGAGTAGTATTTTCACCGGTTTGCGGTAAGTAACCATTGTAAATCTAGAACTGAGGGTACAAAACCCCGGTATTTGACTTGTTTTGATAAACGCGGTGACACACATGCTTGGTGACGAGTGTGTGGGCGTGCACCGGTAGGGATTGTGACTTGGTCCATCCCGTTGCGACTATTAAGCCACGTATTTGATTTGGAAATATTATATTATACCGTATTTTGGATATTTATACTGTATTATGGGCTGTATGCCCTATTTGGGGCCTTGTGCCGACCTGTAGAAACCCTTAGGGGCATTTTGACTATTTTTCCTCACTTTACTTACTAGAAGCAAATCCTCAATCATGTTTTACCTGCTTAAATGTTTAAAACTAGTTTATTACTCTACTCCTAATTGTGAGGACTGTTTGAGTTGAGTTCCCTAATTTTTATTGTTGTGCCCGAGAGGCTGTGAGGTTAAAGACCGAGAGTGGTTGAGAACCCTATTGTGAGGATAAGTATATATATGTGAGTTATGGATCGGGTTGCACGCCGCAGAAATATATATATTGGATCGGGCTGCACGCCGCAATGATATATATATTGGATCGGGCTGAACGTCGCAGCAATATGACGCTTGGGCTGTAGGAGCCTCTCCAGAGTCTGCACACCCCCAGTGAGCATAGTCGACTATTATATATAGATCAGGCTGCACGCCGCAACGGTTACTATGATTTCTATTATTATGAGATACTAATGAGCCGAGTGCTGAGAGTGAGTAATGTGTGACGGGAGTCAAGTCACGAGTGACTGAGAGGCTGCCCGAGGGGCCATATTCTGAGTGATTCCTTGCCCGAGAGGCCTTGTTATGATGTTTTCACTGATTTCACTCTTCTTTTAAATAAGCCTCTATTTGATATACCGCTAAGTATTTGATTCCAAATGTTTAAACTGGAAATGTGATTTTTTAACGAAAACGGATTTTAAACTGTAAAGATGACCTGATATTCTGTTGATTATCCAGTTATGTATTTTTGTACTGCTCATCATTGCTTTCAGTCCTTATTTACTCTAGTTACTTACTGAGTTGGCGTACTCACGTTACTCCCTGCTGTGTGCAGATCCAGGTGCCTGAACGGTCGAGTGAGGGCTTTCAGCTATTTCAGTATTTGACGGAGACTTCGAGGTAGCTGCATGACGTCCGCAGCCCTGTTCTCTCCCTCCTATCTTATTATTTTTCCGCATTTCCTTGACTATTGATGTATTAGGTATTCAGACTTGTATTAGAGGCTCTAGACTCGTGACACCAGATTGTTGGGGCTGTGTAGTTTATTGTTATTTTGAATTTCCGCATATCTTTTGTTGCCTTAACGCTTATAATAAATTTGGTATCTAAAACTTGCGTTAGTGAATGGCTTAATGTTTTTAGAAAGAGGATTGTGGTTATTGATTAGTTGGCTTGCCTAGCAATGTGATAGGCGCCATCACGACCGACATTTGGGGTCGTGACAATTATATTTGTGAGGAAGTGGAGAACAGATCTTTGCAGGTCAAGAAGATGCACACGAGTGAAAGTCTAGCGGATATGTTGACTAAGGTAATACTGAGAGATAAGTTCGAGATATGCAAAGAACTTGCTGACATGTACTCTTTATTAAAAAACTGAAGATACCTCCTTCAGGTGCATAGGACTAAAGGGGGAGATTTGATGGGTCCATCCCATGACCATGTGAAAGAAAGACAACTTCTTTTGGCTTTGAATTATCAAGCCAACCAAATCAATACTGATAATGATTTGGGAGGCGATCATTGCTCTGAATTCACAATATGGCATTGATATTTTATTATATTGTGATGTAATCCATGACATGAAGAAGAGTCTTTCTAACACTATAAATGGAGAGCTCTAGGCCGATTTGTAATACACACCAAACAGAGAGAGTAAGAGAGCAATTCTAGAGTACGAAGAAAAAATACTTTGTGAGGAAAAAATGAGAGTTTGAGCGGTATTGTAGTAAGGTAAATATTAAAATAAAAGAGGATTATGGCTTTTGAGTGTGTAGTCTTGGAGTATTTTACTCAGTACTACAAATTGAAAAATCTTTGCTATAATGAAATCATTTGCTTCTCTTAGGTCACGGTTTTTCCTTTATTCAAAAGAGTTTTTCATGTAAAAATTTTGGTGTCCTTGTTTCTCTTATTATTTTCGTTGGTTACAATATTTTAGTAATTCATATTTATTACAGTCATATACCATGAATATTATTTCTGTGAGGGTATTTTTCCAACATTATTAACCATACTACAATATTTGTGTAACAATTTATTTTTGGTAGTTCATGAACCAAATGGCCCAAAATTGATTTTAGTATTGGTGGATGCTCACAAAGATGCACTTGCAACTAGACTTGGATAATGAGTCGAGTCGCTCAGGGCTTGGTTATATTTTTGCTAGCTCGGTTATACTCAAAGCTTTGTTAGCTTTTATATAGCCTAATTTTTAAGTAAATTAGTAATATATCAATGTAATAATTGTTTACTCATAAAGTGGTAATTTCTTACTTAATTAAATTTTAATGCACATCATTTGAGGTTATTCACGATAAAGTGGGTGTGGCCTCTATTGAGGACAAAGTGTGAGAAGCGTAGCTTAGGTGGTTTGGTCATGTGAGTAGGAGGAGCACAGACGCCTCGTGAGGAGGTGTGAGAGGTTGACTTGGAGGGCCTACGAAGAGGTAGAGGTAGGCCAAAGAGGAGGTGGGGAGAGGTGATTAGGCAAGACATGGCGCAACTTTAGCTGACCGAGAACATGACCTTCGATAGGAAGTTATGGAGGTCGAGGATTAGGGTAGTAGAGTAGGTAGTCTAGAGTGTTCATACCAGTAGTATGGGAACCCAGTCTCGCTTTCTGTTGGTAATAGGTTTTTATGACTAACCGTTGTTTTCTTTCACCTTACTATCTTGTTGTTTTTATTCTGCTTTTATATGATTTTTTGGTATTATCCCTTCTTGTGTATATTTTCATTAATTTGGTGCTCATGCTTTCCTGAGCCGAGGGTCTATTGGAAACAACCTCTCTATCCTCACAAGGTAGGGGTAAGGTCTGCGTACACACTACCTTCCCCAGATCTCACAGTGTGGGATAATACTGGGTATGTTATTGTATTTTATGAGTAACATAAATGTAATTCTTATAAATTTAAGAATTCAATAATTCAAAAATTAATATGGTACAAGTGTTTTGAATTTATTGCTATTTTTATTTTATTTTTTGGCTTAAAGCTTATATTTTATGTTCAGTACTATCATGACCCGAAATTCTAATCTTGGGCTATGATGGAGCCTAATATCCACTTGCTAGGCATCCGACGTTAGCTAATTAATTAACCATTTTAAGTATTTAAAACATAATAATATTTCAAAGCTGATACAATCTGAAATACATGTGATTAATACAAACGTAATGCAGTCTAAACACATCCCAGAAAACTGGAGTCACGAATACATGAGTGTCTAAAATACTAGAAACATGATCTGAAATGAAATATAACTGTCTGAAACCAGAATAATATTAAAACAAGATAGAAGGGGATTTCAAGGACTGGCGGATGTTATGCAGCTCTACCTCAAGTCTCCTAGCAAGTCAATCCGAGCGAACTACTTTACGCACCACTGGAACCAACACTGAGATCTGCACAAAGAAGTGAAGAAGTATAGTATGAGTAAAACCGACTCCATGTACTTTGTAAGTGCCGAGCCTAACCTTGACTAAGTAGCGATGCCCTATACGAATAATAATAACAAAATACAGAAATATAGATAAAGTTGTAAACTCATAAAAACAAACTCAAAGGTCAACTACCAGAGGTCCCCGAATAACATGATCTCAAATCTCATATCACAATATCAAGATAAAATTCTACAACAAAATACAGCCACAAACATCATACTCTGTTGCAGTGCACAACCTGATCGCAACAATTATCACAATACTTGTTGCGGCATGCAATCCGATCCCAACATTTATCACAATATCTGTTGCGACGTGCAACCCGATCCCAATATCATATCATATTATTATCTGTTGCGGCATTCAACTCCATCCCGATATCAATTCGTTTCAATACTGTTGTGGAGCAAAAGCCGTTCCCAATATCAACTCATTAAAATTAATCACTCAACACAACTAATTACGTAATCTCAACACAAAAAGGGAAATGAAATGCACGTAATATCAAGGAACTACTAATACAAACAGAGAATATTCAATACCTCGTAATCACAAACCTTGAAAATTCATTAATACAAGAATAGCTAAATGGCTCACATAATCGAAATAACATAATAAATTGCACCAGGTAATATAAGGACAATAAAGGAAAGTATAAATACGAGACAATAAAAATATACAATTAATGCAGATAGGAACATGTAGCAGGTAAATAGATATGAGTGAAAAATGAACAAATCGAAACAGGTAATAGCTAAATTACAGATAATAAGGAAGACATGGATAGTATATAGTAATCAAAATATGTAACAAGAGATAACATGGAATACATGATGACGTGAAAGTAAACAGCCCAACCCACATGCTTTAACCCATGATAGCTCATATACAGTCATTACCTCGTATATAAGCCATTCCCACACATAATTCATATAACAAAAAGACCAACAAGCCCCAATTCCCTCAAATCAAAGTTAGACATAATACGTACCTCTTTCCGCAACCGAATCAATACTCAACTACAACTTTTCCTTTTGTACAAGCCTCCAAACCAATCAAATCTAGCCAAATAGCGTTCAAACAATTCAAAATAAGCTTTAGAAACTACCCACGAATAAAAAAGGTTCAATCTTTTTATGAAATTGAAAAAGTCAATAAAAGTTAGCCTTGGTTCGCTTGGTCAAAATCCAAGATCCGTACCAAAAACCGATTACCCATTCACCCCCGAGCTCGGTTATGTGATTTGTTCCAAAATCCGATCTCAATTTGAGGTCTAAATCTCAATTTTATAATATCCCTAAATTCTATCCAAAATCCCTAATTTCTACCGTGAAATTTCTAGATTTGATATTAAAAACTCATGAAAAGCAATGGGGAATTGATAGAAAATGAATTAGAGTTGCTTACCAATAAATTTGGGAAGAAACGGTTCTTCAAAAATTGCCTTTAGAGTGTTTGGGGATTGAAAAATTATATAAAATGAGCTAAGTCCCGATTTTCCCCTCTTTTACCCATCCGCAGGTGTTGCATTTGAGAACATTTGTTCGCAAATGCAAAGTCGGCATATGCGACGCGCTGATCACAAATGCGATAAGTGCATTAGACCCAGTGATGTCATAAATATGAGCTAAACTTCGCACTCCAGTCGTAAAAGTGATTCAAAGGTCGCAAATGCGAACATATAGAGTCCGCAAATGCGAACTACTCTTCACAAAAGCGAATTTCCAGCCCACTAGCCCTATATCACAAATGCTACCAATTGACCGCAAATGCGAGATCTGCAGATTACACCAGCAACTTGACTTTCACCAACAATGCCCAAACTCTTTCGTAATGCACCCGAAACACACCCGAGCCCCTTGGGCTCCAAACCAAACATGAAAACAAGTATATAAATATCCTACAAACCTATTCGTTACCTCAAATCATCAAAATAACATCAAATAACAAGAATCAATCATCAAAACTCAAGATTTTCAACTTAACACTCATTTTCATAATTTTTCACATACGCTCGAAATGTGCTCCGGTCACTTGGGACCCCAACCAAACGTGCATACAAGTCCAAAAATATCATACGAACCTACCAAAATTTTTAAAACACCGATCCGAGGTCGTTTACCAAGAATATTGACCGTGGTCAACTCTAGTCTCATTTTATGCCAAAAATCACATTTTTTCAAAATTTTACGTAAAATCTTTCCGAAAAATTACACGGACCATGCATGAAAATCAAAAAACATCAAATGAAGCTAATAAAGGTCTCTTAATATGGAAATAAAGACTAGTACTCAAAATGACCTATCAGGTCGTCACATTCTCCACATCTAATAGAAATGCTTGTCCTCGAATGGATATAGAAAAGTATCTGGAGTGGTAAAAGGTGGGGGGTATATACTCCATATATCGGACTCGAATTCCCACATAGCCTCCTCATTCGGCTGACCTCTCCATTGCATTTTCACAGAAGGAAAACTCTTAGATCTCAACTTGTGAGCCTGCCGGTTTAGAATAACTACCGAGTCGTCCTCAAAGGTTAGATTTTCATCAAGCTGCACCGTGCTGAAGTCCAAAACATGTGATCTATCCTTATGGTACTTCCGAAGCATGGAAACATAAAATACCAGATGTAACCCTACTAGGCTAGGAGGTAATGTAAGCCTATAAACAACCTCTTCAACTCTATCCAATTTCTTGTACAGGCTAATAAACCCCAGGCTCAACTTACCCTTCTTCCTAAACCACATCATGCCCTTCATAGGAGACACTCAGAGAAGAAGAACCTTCTCACCCACCATGTAAACCACATATCGAACCTTTCGATTTGCATAGCTCTTCTTCCTTGACTGAGCTGTACGAAGTCTCTCCTAAATCACCTTAACCTTTTCCATGGCATCACAGACCAAATCAGTGTCCAACAGCCTAGCCTCACCGGGCTCAAACCAACCAATCGACGAACGACATCGCCTCCCATATAATGCCTCATACGGAGCCATCTAGATACTTGACTTATAACTGTTGTTAGAGGCGAACTCCGCTACAGGTAAGAACTGGTCCCATGAACCTTCGAAATCAATAATGCAGGCACGTAACATGTCCTTCAAGATCTGAATAGTGCGCTTAGACTATTTTTCCATCTAAGGATGAAATGCATACTCAGCTCGACCTGCGTGCCCAACTCACGCTGTATGGACCTCAAATAATGCGATGTGAACTGCGTGCCTTAGTCACAAATGATAGAAATGGGCATGTCGTATAGGCGGATAATATTCTAGATGTAAATCTGAGCCAACTGCTCTAAGGAATAGGAAGTCATCATCGGAATTAAGTGTGCGGACTTAGTCAATCGGTGCACAATAACCCAGACTGCGTCATACTTACTCAAGGTCCATGGTAAGCCTACCAAAATCCACAGTGATGCGCTCCCACTTCCACTCCACTATCTCCAATCTCTAAGTCAACCCACCCGGTTTCTGATGCTTATACTTCACCTACATACGATTCAAACACCGAGAGACATAAGCAACAATATCTTTCTTCATTTTTCGCCACCAATAGTGTTATTTTTAGTCACGGTACATCTTCTTGAAAATTGGGCGAATGGAATAACGATGTCACGACCTAAAATCCTAACCTGACGTGATGGAACCTAACACACTTACTAGGCAAGCTGATAATCACATAATAGGTAAACAATTGAATGGAACATGATTTAATAAACTCAACAACGAAAAATCTCATAAACATATGATAAAAATAACTGCAACTCTACTATATCCATCCCAAAACCTAGTGTCAACGAGTACATGAGCACTACTAAGTATTAACATCAACCAAAACTCTAGTACAACTATCTGAATAATAAAACAATACTGAAGAAAATAAAAGGGAAGAGACTCAAGGTCTGCAGACACCATAACATCTACCTTGAAGTCTCTAAACAAGTACTATCAATGATCTAGCAATCACCGCGTCCAGATGTACCTAAATCTGCACACGAAGTACATAGTGTAGTATGAGTACGACTGACTTAATATACTCAATAAGTAATAGGACTAACATTGGGCCGAAGGCAGTGACGAGCTCAGAAGGATACATTCATAATCCATATAATGACAACACATGTATGATAATGACAATGATAATAAATAACTCAGAAAAATCCCATAATACGCTCGTTCAGGGTATAGAAATTTAGGCATACTTTCAAGTTCAACAATTAAAGTCCAACAATGATAACATATATCAAGTACATCTAGCATGAGGAATGTTACATGTCTATGCTTACATGTCAAATGTAATGTATCACAGTGATATTCCTAGGTACTCATACTCTCAGGGTACTCAATCTGTCCATCTCACCCACTCATCACACACACAATCATTCATCACTATACGGGTGCCTGACATCAATGCCCCTCACAAACGCACATGTATATATCACTGTGCCTACTTTCAATGATGGTGTGTCAGACTCCGGAAGGGTGGACCCTCCCCAAGCATTAATATAAAGCCTATAAGGCCTGCTGCAACGTGCAGCCTGATCCACAATAATAAATAAGCTAATAAGGCCTGCTGCAACGTGCAACCCGATCTAGAATAACTATCACAATCTGGCTCTCAGGCCCATTCCAGTCATCAATCTCTCAAGTCTCAAGGGCTCACAATCTCGTACCACTCATCCTAATTGCAAATGAAGAATCATGACTGAGTACATAATTGCAATTAAAACAGATAACTCAAAATAATAGAATTAACCTCATTACTCAACCGAATAAGCACATAGGCTAAACATGATTTCTAACATGAATCATAGTCCAGTTACTCTAACAAGTAAGGTTTTCACGGATAGAACAAGATTTGATAACAACATAGTATAAAAGAATCAACCGGATCATAATTACCACGGTGCACGCCCGTCACCTAGCATGTGCGTCACCCAAACATAACACAAATAACATGTTTTCCATGGATATATACCCTCAATTCCAAGTTTAAAAATATTGCTTACTTCAAAGTGCGCAAATCACTACTCCGACAAGCCCTTCCCACGCATATCAACCTCCAAACGACTCGAATCTAGTCACAAACAACTTAGTATAATCAATAAAAGCTATAGGAATCGATTCCATACGATAAAGGTCAACCCCGGGTTCACACCGTGGAACCCGACAAAATTTACAAAATTCAAACATCCATTCAATAATGAGTCCAACCATGCCAAAAATCATCCAATTATAACCACAAATCGACCTTCAAACCTCTATCTTTCATTTTTGAAAAGTTCCCACCAAATTCCCCATTTCTTCACTTTAATTCACTAAATAAATGACAAAAAGAAGGATGGAATCATGATAAATGAACAAATCCAAGTCAAAAAACATACCCTGATCCAAGACATGAAAATCCCCTCCAAAATCTCCCAAAACCGAGCTCTACAATTCAAAATATGAAAATAATAATCTAACCCTTGATTTGGGTTTATAAATATGCCTAGGTTCTCCATCGCGAACGCAGAAAAATCCTCGCGCTCGCGAAGCACAAAAAAGTCCCAGCTGATAAATCCTCCTACGTGACAGAGTAGTCGCGAACACGATGGCCAAAATTCACAAAGCTTCGTCATCATGGTCCATGACTCACAATCGCGACGAATAAATTCCTGCCGCCCCTGCGCCTTGCCTCCCTTCTACGTGAACGCAACATGCATCACGCGTTCGTGATGCACAACCTAGTAGAGCAATGCACAAATTTTACCAGCCACCTAAAGAGTCTACGCGATCACGACCCTTCCCTCACGCACGCGTATAATGAAACCAAATACCAGAAAAATCAGCAGTCCAACAAGTCTAAAATGTAGCCAAACATGATCGGAATCACACCCGATGCCCCCGGGACCCCATTCAAACATGCCAACAGGTCCTAACATACGATACAAACTTATTCGAAGCCTCAAATAATATCAAACAACATCGAAATAACAAATCGCACCCCAATTCACGCCTAATGAACTATTGAACTTCCAACTTTTAGAACTAATGCCGAAACATACCAAACCAATTTCGATTGACCACAAATTTCGCTCTCAAGTCATAAATGACACAATAGACATATTCTAACTACCGAAAGCAAAATTCGAGTCCGGTACAAACAAAGTCAACTATCGGTCAAACTTCTCAACCTTCCAAACCTTCAACTTTCTTGCTTTCACCAACTCAAGCCAAAATGACCTACGGTCATCTAAATGAATATGTGGACATACTTCTAATTCCAAAATTGCCATACAAAGCTATAGGAACTATAAATACTCCATTCGGGTATCGTCTACACAAAAGTCAAACTCTGATCAACTCTTCCAACTTAAGCTTCCAACCGTAGGAGTAAGTATCCCAATTCACTCCGAAACTTCCCCGAAAAAGAAACCAACTACCTTGACAAGTCACATAACCATAAATGAACATAAAATAAGTGATAAAATAGGGGAATGAGTCTAAATACATAAAACGACCAGCCAGGTCATTACAAATGCGAATTGTTGGCCTCCTCAAGGATCAACTCTCTCAACCCATCTACATTTGGAACACAAAACCAGCCTTGAAGCCACATAACATCATCATCTCCAATCATAGCCTCCTTAGAACCACCCTGCTGCACCGTGTCCTTCAATACCAATAAGTGAGGATCATTAAACTGGAGAACCTTGATACCCTCCAACAATGAGGACTATGCCACAACAGAAGCAACAACCCAACTAGGCTCCAAATTATCCAATCTCTCAAATCGATTGGCCAAGGCTTGGACATCCATGGATAGTGGCCTCTCCACTGCCGATAAATATGCCAAACTACCTATGCTGTCAGCTTTCCTACTCAATGCATCGGCCACTATATTGGCCTTCCATAGATGATATAATATGGTATATTGGCCTTCCATAGATGATAAAATATGGGGATATATGATACGCTCAAATTACACTTTAATTAAATAGTGTAAGACTGTCTATATCAAATCTAATAACCCAACAAGGTTGGGGTCGAATCCCACAGGGAATATGGTGTGAAAAGTTTACTTTAGTACTGTGGATCTTGACTTAGGTCATAATTCTATTCCGTTAACCTAACAAGAGAATGATATGATTGTGAATTAAAGAGGTAACTAATTTTGATATGAGAATGTAAATGATTTCACTAAGGAAACCAAGGTTGTGGCCCCGACAATAAAATGTAATGCTATTGGTGTTAATATGCTATATTTCTAATGGAAGGTCCTTTGATATGGAAATGATTTCTAAATGACTACCCAATATTTTCCAATGGTTGGGTAGTATTTTCTCTTTATGATTTTTGCAAATAAAAAAGAGTTGCAATTTAAGAACAACCAATTTATGCAAGTAGAACCCACTTATTCCTAAGCGATTCTATTAAACAAGATTTAAAGTCTTGAGTTCTTGATATTCAATTCTACCAAGCCCTAACTTACTTTTCCAAGTAAAGAAAGAGTAAAATGGAATAGATTAATGTTTGCAACCACCAACCATAAATAAAGAACAAGAATTGAATCAATATCAACCAACCAATATATATATATATATATATATATATTCAATCTTAAACACCCATTAACATTACACCCATCTAGGATACACAACCTTAGTATTTAAAACTAGCTACTCATGCTAAACTACAAGTACAAAGTGTTTAATAAAGTCATAAAGCTTACAAAAGTGCAAGATTCCTTCTTCACAACTTTCCAAATAAATGGAGTATTCAATGCTCTCTAAGTAGGACCTTGTTTCAGATTTCAATGACCCACAAAAATCCTAGTTGTTCTCTTTATAGTGGACCAAAAGTCGTGGTCAAAATCGGACAAAAATACCCCTTCAGGTAACTTATGCGATCGCATAATGGTCACAAACCACTTATGCAGTTTGCATATTCTTCATTCCATCGCAGACTTGCTAAGTTCCCAGTTCCTGCTTCAGTCGCATACCAATTATGCGGTCCGTATGTGTGTTATGCGATCGCATATGCCATCACATATCATGGTGAGAACTTTCTTCTACTGAAGTTATGCGACCATTATGCGGCTCGCATAAGTGTTATACGACCGCATAATGGACCGCATATTTTCTTCTTCATTTGGCCAATAAGTCTGTCCCTATTTGCGATCACCATTTGAATTATGCGGTCCGTATGTGAATTATGCGGCCGCATACTTGCAACATATCCATTCTTTTGCAACATTTTGACTTCTTTTCCATGTTTTCGGGTTTTCAAGCTCATGCACTACAAAACAACCAAACTTGATCAAAATTAACAAAAAATGCATTAAAAGACGAGTTAAAATCTAAGCAATTGGTATCAATTGTGCCAAAATTCTATGGCACATCAACACCCCCAACTTAAATTCTTGCTTGTCCTCAAGCAACTAAAACAAAATTATCTTATTCTATACTACTTTTATTTCCGACATTTCACAAAAGAGTAATGACTATAGATGGTTTTAACTGATAGCTAATAAGCATGTAGCCCCATTTATTTACCCTTCCTGGAAGACAACTTATCATTCAACCATTCGCCTAATCAATTCGTGACCTTAGAGCCTCGACCAAAATGACAAAATGCTATTCACAACTAAGTGCACTTGTATTCTACTTCAAGAACCTATCTTCTGCTCAGTCTTACAATTCATGTGCACTCACAACAAATAAAATCCACACTCACATATATACGCTAACACTCGGAACAAAAGCTACATGCTACAAGTATCAGTCCATATGCTTGCCCTTATTTTAGCTTTGCCGCTATCTCAGGAATGATTGACCATAGATCACTAAGGACTTTTCATGGGTTATAATATAGGCTTCGAGATGGGTTGGATGAATATTTAGGAATGTAGTGGTTATACCCTCTTTGAACTCTACATACGTTATGCTCTTTTACTACATAGCCCCTATTTACCTGGGGTTACCAACCTAGAACCACCTCAAAGTATTTCTTCAAGTTCTACAAGACTCCACTCTTTTTCTCTTTTCTCTCTTTTTCTCTTTTTTTTTCTTTTCTTTTTGGAGCTTGCATTTTGTTATATACACAACTTTGAGGTTATTATTTTTTTTATTTTTATTTTTTATTATACACACAGTAGCAAACTTTGCCAATTTCCACTTTATAACGACACCCCCAACTTAGGATTTTAGCCTCAATCTCACACGTTCAAGGAGGGTTGGGTTCAAAAGAAGGAATTACTTAACAGAAGGGGTAAAGGTTTGTAATGTGGTAGCCAATGAAAGGTTAAAGGCTCAAAGGGGGTAACTAGGGTAATTAATATATCAGGGAGGTCAATTTAGGCAAAATTGGCTAGTAGTCACAAGGAGGGCCTATGATCATTTCAACATCCAATCATTAACCTGAGAGTCACACTAAGAAACCAACCGGGCAAGTTCTAGACATCACAAGTTAGACATGTGCATTATTTATACAAATTCTCACTCACTCATAACAAATGAATTATTCAACTCAACATAGTTTCAACCCTCAAGTGAAACAAGGCAACTCAACACTTTCATCTCAAAATATGTAAGATTCTGAATAAGCATAAAGTCAAAGAGTGAGCCTCAAATTCACAAGAATGGCTAACCAACATATTATGTATTTATTTATATTTTCAAAAGAAGGAAGGGTATCATATATTTACAACATTTAGCACACGCTTGAATCTACACAGTCAACACCAAATAAGTCAAAACATTTCATGCTACTGCCGTGGTTCTACTGTTGCACCCTTGGAAAAGAACCCGGCGAAGAAAAACCAAAGGGAATTCATTGCTAAACTACAAGAGTTTATATACAAACATGGGGTACAACACAATATTTACACAAAATATGGGGTACAAGATCATGATCATAACTACCCCACCCCAACCAAAGATCATGTATGACAAGCATCAAGATTGATGTGGGAGAGACAATATTCCAAGAGCTGGGAATCAGAGCCAACCAGAAACAAACATCACTTCCGTCCCCCTGCTTGATCACTGCTCTTTGCCAAGCAGCAAGTGTGCCTCCTCTGCCTAAGCATGACAAAATGGAGAAGGCTCTCAAAGACATTGACATCATGAGAATCAGTGACATAGTAGCAAAGGAAACTGCAACTCAGTTAGAGACTCACATTCCTCCTCCAGCAGATATAGCAACATTAGAGGTCCTAGCACTGCCGGACACCTCTTAGGCCCCAGCTACCTCCACAGCCACTCCACAACCCTCTACTGCACAGGCCCAGGTCCCTTTACTAGCTCTTCCAAGCTGGGTCTACTTCCACAGTATGACAATGCTAAGGTAGACCGGCTAATCAAGGAAATTCCCAATCTCATCTGGCAAGCATTGACTCCTATCAAATCCTCAGTGACTACTCTTCAGCAGTAACATCAAACTTATGAGGATAGCCTCAAGCATGTTGAAGCACGTCTTGAGAAGGTTGAGAGGGGTGAGGTTGGAGGTATGCCTCAGCTTCGGAAAGATGCGGATGATTTGAAAGATGAGCTGCAAAAGATGCATAGCCTAGAGTTTGACTTGACACCTTTCCTCCCAAAGGAAGGCAAGCAGGGTGCTGACACTTCCGTCCCAAGAATGGATATTGATTTCACGACCCTGATGATAGCCCAAGAGGCACATCATGTTGAGACCTCCAAGGCTCAAACTCCTCCTACTCACATTGTTGTTCCTTCAGATGAGGCATCTGGAGATACTGAGGAGTCCTATGAGGGGGAGTCAGGAGATGAAGAGACGGATGAAGAGGCACTGGGTAAGGATACTAAGGGTCATCAAGACAAGGGTAAACATGTTGTTATCTCTACAAGGGCAGAGGATGAAGAGGAAGCAGCTGTGCAGACAGAAATTGTACATTCGCTAGCACCAGTAGCCGATCCCACAGCTCCCAGATCCTTCAGCTTCCTCGAGCACCTAATGTGCTCTAGGGAGTCTCCAAGCTTTCTTTTACTTTATATATGCATTGGGGACAATACATGATCTTTGGCTGGGGCTGGGGTAGTTATGATCATGATATTGTACCCCATGTTTTATGTAAATATTGTGTTGTAACCCATGTTTGTATATAAACTCTTGTAGTTTAGCAATGAATTCCCTTTGGTTTTTCTTGTTTTTGTTCAAATGTGAGTATGTGCAGAGAGTGGGTTAGGGTTTATACCTGGCAGATATGCAGCGCTTAAGTTCATCACATAACAAATTATGCGATCGCATAAGTGTTATGCGGTGAATTGAAGATTGGGCATCCTAGATACACTTTGCGATGCAAAATGTGATTTTAAAGTGGGTATGCGGGCCGCATAAATGAAAAATATACCGCATAGTTGACGACTAAAGTAGCCATATTTTCTGCCTGCGTCTCCGATGACTATGCGGTTCACATATTGATTATGTGACCGCATAGTTGTCGCTCCATCTGGACCTCTATTTCCTTCAGTTTCTTCAGCACTAGGACCCTGTTCATGATATTTTACCTGCAATCTAGCACACACGTCAACTTGCTCAATCTAATCTACGTAAATAATAAAAAAAACTACAAAAGAGTGTTACTACACATGGGTTGCCTCCCAATAAGCACTTGATTTAAGGTCACGACACGATGCAATTGACTCTTTTAGATTATTCCTTGGTGGAAGCTGCTATTGGACTATCCCTTAGAGCAAATTTTTCTATCAAATGCCTTTCTCCTGCAGTACCAAGGTAATGCTTGATTCGTTGTCCATTCACCTTGAAAGTTCGAGTCCTATCCTCTGGCTCCAGTTCAATAGCACCATAGGGAGACGCACTCACAACTTTGAATGCGCCAGGCCATTTAGACTTAAGTTTACCCGGAAATAACTTGAGTCTTGAATTGAAGAGTAAGACCAAGTCACCAGAATTGAACTCCCGCTTCAAGATCTTCTTATCATGGACAAACTTCATCATCTCTTTGTAGATGGTTGCACTCTCATAGGCATGGAGACGAAATTCGTCTATCTCATTAAGTTGTGTCATCCTCAGGTTAGCAGCCTCGGCCCAGTCAAGATTCAGCTTCTTCAATGCCCACATGGCTTTGTGTTATGGTTCCACTGGCAAGTGACAAGCTTTGCCAAAAACCAATCTGTACGGTGAAGTACCAATGGGGGTCTTAAATGCTGTGTAATATGCCTAAAATGCATTATCTAGCTTCCTTGACCAGTCGATCCTGTTTGCATTGACAATTTTTGCTAGGATGTTTTTGATTTCTCTGTTCGAAACTTCAACCTGACCACTCGACTAAGGATGATAGGGTGTGTCCACCTTGTGATTTACACCATATTTTTCAAGCACCCCGGTGAAAGCCTTGTTGCAGAAATGAGACCCACCATCACCCAGGATGGCCTTTGGAGTACCAAACCGTGTGAATATGTTCTTCTTTAAAAGTGCGGTTACACTCCTTGCTTCATTGTTAGGTAAGGCGATTGCCTCGACCCATTTAGAGACATAGTCCACAACTACCAAGATATAGGTCATGCTATATGAGCTCACGAAGGGGCCCATAAAGTCTATCCCTCACACATCAAATATTTCAACTTCTAATACAAAATTCATCGGCATCTCATGTATTTTAGATATTGACCATTGTCTTTCAAATTGGTCACATGCATTGACCATTTGATTTGCATCCTAGTAGATCGTTGGCCAATAGTAGCCACATTCAAACACTTTTGTCGCCATTCAATTTCCTCCATGATGACCCCCAACCGGTGAATCATGGCATGCCTTAAGAATTGACATTACCTCATACTCCGAAACACACCACCGGATAATGTTGTCGACACAAATACGGAACAAAAAGGGTTCCTCCAAATAGTAATGCCTACACTCCCGCAAGAACTTTTTCTTTTGATAAGCTTCCAATCCATCGGGAACAAGGTCACTAACCAAGAAGTTAGCAATGTCGGCATACCAAGGAGTAAATGTGTTAGACAATGCCAATATGTGTTCATCTAGAAAAACATCATTATTTTCAAGGTCTTATTTTGGTCTCCCTGCTTCTTCAAGCATAGATAGGTGATCCGCAACTTGATTTTACATCCCTTTCCGATCCTTGACTTCAAAGTCAAATTCTTGCAACAAAAGGACCCACCGAATCAATCTTGGTTTGCCATCCTTCTTCAACATAAGATAGCGAAGAGTAGCATGGTCGATGTATACTATCACTTTGGTCCTCAACAAATAAGCCCGGAATTTTTCAAAAGCATAGACAATGGCAAGAAGTTCTTGCGCAGTCACAGTGTAATTCATTTGAGTTCCATTGAGTGTCCTGATTGCATAATAGGCAGGTTGAAGAATCTTGTTATGACGTTAGCCAAGCACTGCCCCAATAGCTACACCACTAGCATCACATATGAGTTTGAATGGAAGAGACCAATCAGGTGTGACAATAATAGGTGCTGTGGTGAGCTTTTCTTTCAATTCCTTAAAGCTTTGAGGCACTTCTCATCAAATACGAACTTTTCATCTTTCTCAAGGAGTTTGCACATGGGATTTGCAATTTTGGAGAAGTCCTTGATGAAACACCTATAGAAGCCGGCATGCCCCAAAAAACTTCGGACACCTTTAACTGAAGTAGGTAGAGGAAGCTTGGAAATGATCTCGATCTTTGCCCGGTCAACCTCTATGCCTTGTTTGGAAAATATTTGGCCCAAAACAATGCCCTTTTCCACCATGAAGTGGCATTTCTCCCAATATAGCACAAGGTTTGTTTCTTCACATCTTTTGAGCACTTGTATAAGGTTGTCTAGACAATGCTCAAAAGAATCATCCACGACAGAGAAATTTTCCATGAATACCTCTAAGAAATCTTCCACCATGTCTGAGAAGATTGACATCATGCACCTTTGGAAAGTAGCCAGAGCGTTTCATAGCCCAAATGGCATCCGGCTAAACACAAACGTCCCATATGGACAAGTGAATGTTGTCTTTTCCTGATCTTCCAATGCAATACTGATTTGGTTGTAGCCGGAATATCCATCCAAGAAGCAGTAGAATGACCTTTCCGCTAGTCGATCAAGCATTCGATCAATAAAAAGCATAGGGAAATGGTCCTTGCACGTAGCACTGTTTAGCTTTCGGTAATCTATACAAACCCTCCATCCAGTCACTGTTCTTGTTGGGATGAGCTCATTTCTATCATTTTCAATCACGGTCATGCCTCCCTTTTTCAGAAATCATTGCACCGGACTCACCCAAGAACTATCGGTAATGGGGTAGACTACCCCGACATCCAACCACTTGATGATTTCTTTCTTTACCACCTCCTGCATGGAAGGGGTTAACCTTCGTTGATGCTCCACACTTGGTTTACTCTCATTCTCTAATTGTATCTTGTGTTCGCAAATTCTGGCGGGAATCCCTCGGATGTCCACTATTGTCCACCCAATAGCTTGCCTATGCTCCTTCAAGACATTCGACAATTGTTCTACCTGCACATCATTCAACAAAGAAGAAATGATTACGGTAGAGTGTCATTAGAGCCAAGAAATTTATACCTCAAGTGCGGTGGAAGTGGTTTGAGCTCTAGTTGCGGTGGCTCAATAATTGAAGGTTTTGCGGGAGGAGTGGCTCTATTTTCTAATTCGATAGAGAGTTTCTTTGGAGCATAAGTGTAGGACCCAAGCCCTTCCAATGCATTTACTGATTTCATGTACCCTTCCATATCTTCACCATCGAAATTTACCAAAATAGCCACCAACGCCTCACCGAGGCATTATTCTTCCATCTTTATTTCAACTGCATCTTCCACCTCATCAACAACATCAATCACCGAGATGCTTTCATATTCATGTGGCAGCTTCATACCCTTGCTTTCTTGGAATGTGACCTCTTCATCATTCACACAGAACTTGATCTCATTCTGTTCTGAATCCATAAGTTCTCTTCCTCTAGCAAGAAATGGCCTCCCTAAGATGATAGGGATCTCTTTGTCAACTGCACAATCAAGGATTACAAAATCGGCATGCAAATGGAACTCTCCCACTTTTACAAGCACATCATCGACAATTCCCACCAGTTTCTTTATGGAACGATCAACCATTTGCAGCCTTATACTTGTAGGCCTCAGCATAACTAACCCCGCTTGCTTGTAAATAGCAAGAGGCATTAAGTTGATGCTATCCCCATTATCACAAAGAGCTCTTGCAAAATCATGCGCCCCAATAGTGCATGGAATGATGAAAGCTCCAGGGTCTTCTTTCTTTTGAACGGTTGTTGTTGCAATGATGGAACTAACTCGGTGAGTCACATTCACCACTCCATTCTTGGTGGTTTTCTTCTTTGTGATCAAGTCTTTCAAATACTTAGCAAAATCCGGCATCTCTTGAAATGTTTCCACAAATGGGATATTTATCGATAACTGTTTGAGAATGTCATAGAACATTTTGAGTTTGCTATCATCAACCTTCCTAGAAAGTCTTTGAGGGAAAGGAGGAGGAGGTCTAGGATTAGGTGGTAGAGCCTTTGGTGTCTCTTTTACCTTTTCCTTAACCTCTTCCCGATTCACTTCTTGAACTTTAACTCTTCCAGGACCTTTTTAGTTTCAACAACAATTGGCTCTTCAACTTGTGCCTCAACCTCTTGTTCGGACTCTTCCACTTCAACCACTTGTTCACTCTCTCCTTGAAGTACCTTCCTACTCTGACTAGTAATTTCCATGCAATGAGAAGTTGGACCACTCTGACTACCCTTTGGGTTTGCAATTGTATCACTTGGAAGTGTCCCCTTTTGCTTTGGATTTTGTTCCCTAGAGAGATCTCTCATTTGCATCTCCAATTTTTGAATGGATGCAGTATGAGAACCAGCAAGCTCGGTCATATTCCTCATAGAAGTGTCAGACCTTTCTTGATTTTGCAATACCCGTTCAAGCATGTTTTCCAACTTGGAATCACTTGAGGAACCTTGATTTGAATATTTCCCCTTTGGTGGAACATAAGGGTTTGAACACCGATTTGATAAGTTGATGTTGTTGTTATTCCAATTCCCTTGATTTGAGCTACCTTGGTCATTTCGCCACTGTTAGTTGCCTTGCCCTTTCGGGTTAGGCCTCCATTGATTTTGTTGCCCTTGACCTTGGTATTGTTGCCTTTGATAGCCTCCTTAAGAGTTGTTGACGTAGTTTGTTTCCTCATAATCTTCAGTTGATGAGGATCTTCCACCATATTTACCTTTCGTTTGGCTTTCAGTGGACATTTTTGTCAACACATTGACATTGATGGCAATCTCTACAATTACTTGATCTCTTTCTTGGTTCTCCTTAATCATGTTGGTCAAGGAGGGAGTACCATATGCAATTCCACCTGTGGTGTCCCTTTGAGTGCCAAGCTTGGTTATGTTTTGCCATTTTATCAAGGATTTGTGTGATCCTTGCAAATATCTTATCCATAAAAGATCCATCAGCTGCATTCTTGGCTATTGATTAATTCATAGCATCTAAACCCATGTAGAATTTCTCCAACAAGATAGAATCCGGAAAACCATGATTAGGTGACCTCACCAAGTATAACTTGAATCGATCCTATGACTCATGTAGATGTTCTCCCGGTAGTTGCTTGAAAAAGAAAAATTTATCCCGGAGCTCAGATTTCTTGCTTTGCGGGAACCATTTAGCTAAGAATGCTCGGACAAGTTTAGGACAAGAATAAATGGAATTTGGTGGCAAATTTTGAAGCCATTTCCGTGCTTCCCCAGCCAGTGGGTACTTGAACACCCTCAACCTTAGGGCATCATATGAGACATTGTTCTGCTTGTGCATCACACACACACCCAAGAAGTTTCTAAGATGTTGTGTCGGATCATCATCAGTGGAATTCCTGAAAAACCTCTCCGCTTTGAGAATTACGATTAAACTATGTTCCACCTTGAAAGTGGCAGCGCCAACTATCAGAGGTACAATAGCATTTGTATCCTCAATGTACTCATCTATGTCCGCAAAAGAATTTTCTTCTTCCTCATATTTAGCCATGTTTTCCTATCAACACCAAGCAAAACAAGCAAAGTGTGATGGAATAGAAGAAGACGTAAAGTAAAGCACACACTAATTAGTAATTTCAAAACCGTAGTCCACGACAACGGTGCCAAAATTTGATATGCTCAAATTACACTTTAATTAAATAATGTAAGGCGGTCGGTTTCAAATATAATAACCCAACAAGGTTGGGGTCGAATCACACAGGGAATATGGTGTGAAAAGTTTACTTTAGTAGTGTGGATCTTAACTTAGGTCGTAATTCTATTCCGTTAATGTAACAAGAGAATGATATGATTGTGAATTAAAGAGGTAACTAATTTTTATATGAGAATGTAAATGATTTGACTATGGAAACCAAGGTTGTGTCCCCGTCAATAGAATATAATGCTATCGGTGTTAATATGATATATTTCTAATGGAAGGTCCTTTGATATTTAAATGATTTCTAAATGACTACCCAATATTTTTCAATGGTTGGGTAGTATTTTCTCTTTATGATTTTTCCAAATATAAAAGAGTTGCAACTTAAGAACAACTAATTTATGCCAAGTAGAACCCACTTATTCCTAAGCGATTCAATTAAACAAGATTTAAAGTCTTGAGTTCTTGATATTCAATTCTACCAAACCCTAACTCACTTTTCCAAGTAAAGAAAGAGTAAAATGGAATAGATTAATGTTTTCAACCACCAATCATAAATAAAGAACAAGAATTGAATAAATATCAATCAACCATCATACATATTCAATATTAAACACCCATTAACATTACACTCATCTAGGGTCCACAACCTTAGTATTTAGACTAGCTACTCATGCTAAAATACAAGAACAAAGTGTTTAATAAAACCATAAAGCTTACAAAAGTGCAAGATTTCTTCTTCACAACCTTCCAAATAAATGGAGTATTCAGTGCTCTCTAAGTAGGACCTTGTTTCATACTTCAATGACCCACAAAACTCCTAGTTATTCTCTTTATAGTGGACCAAAAGTTGTGGTCAAAATCAGACAAAAATACCCCTTCAGGTAACTTATGCGATCGCATAATGGTCACAGACCACTTATGCGGTCCGCATATTCTTCATTCCATCGCAGACTTGCTAAGTTCCCAGTTCATGCTTCAGTCGCATACCAATTATGCGGTCCACATATGTGTTATGCGACCACATATGCCATCGCATATCATGGTGAGAACTTTCTTCTACTAGATTTATGCGACCATTATGCGGTTCGCATAAGTGTTATGCGACCGCATAATGGATCACATATTTTCTTCTTCATTTGGCCAATAAGTCTGTTCCTGTTTGCGATCATCATTTGAATTATGCGGTCCGCATGTGAATTATGCGGTCTGCATGTGAATTATGCGGCCGCATACTTGCAACATATCCATTCTTTTGCGACATTTTGACTTCTTTTCCATGTTTTCGGGTCTTCAAGCTCATGCACTACAAAACAACCAAACTTGATCAGAATTAACTAAAAATGCATTAAAAGACGAGTTAAAATCTAAGTGATTGGTATCAATTGTGCCGAAATTCTACAGCACATCAATATCATAACTCTAACCATCTCTGCTACCATAAATTAAGGTCTTTCTACTTGTACAGGTGCTAGAGACTTCATTGGTCGATCTAGACCTTACATGGAACGCTGTATAAATAGTGCCTCAAAATTTTCAGTGCGTGAACAATGACTACCAACTCTAAGTCATGCACATGGTAATTCTTTTCATGAATCTTCAACTACCGCGACATGTAGGCAATCACCCTAACATTCTGCATCAATACCATGCCAATCCTAATACGCGATGTATCACAATACACAGTATAGGATCCCAAACCTGTTGGCAACACCAACACTAGGGTTGTAGTCAATGCAATCTTGAGTTTTTGAAAGCTCAACTCACACTCGTTGGACCATCTGAAAAGAGCATCCTTCTGGGTCAACTTGGTCAATGAGGCTGAGATAGATGAAAACCCCTTCACGAATTGGCGATAATAACCCGCCAAATCCATAAAGCTCCGAATCTCTGTAGCTGAAGTAGGTCTGGGCTAGTTCTGAATTACCTCAATCTTTTTAGGATCTACCTTAATGCCCTCGAAAGATACAACATAGCCCAAAAAGGCAACCAAGTCCAACTAGAACTCACACTTTGAAAACTTGTAATATAATTAACGATCCCTTTAAGTATGAAGATCGATCCGAAGATTCTGCTCATGCTCCTCTCGATTGCGGGAGTAAACCAAGATATCATCAATGAAGACAATAAATATAGATAGGGCTTGAATACCCGGTTCATCAAATCCATAAAGGCTATTGGGGTATTAGTCAAGCCAAATGATATCATTAGGAACTCATAGTGACCATACCAAGTCCGGAAAGCTATCTTAGGGACATCCGATGCTCTAATCTTTAACTGATGGTAGCCACTTCTCAAATCAATCTTCAAAAACATCTTGGTACCTTGAAGCTGATTAAATAAGTCATCAATTCTCGGCAATAGATACTTTTTCTTGATAGTGACTTTGTTCAACTGTCGATAGTCTATGCACATCCTCATCGTTCCATTCTTATTCTTCACAAACAACACCGGTTCAGCCTAAGGTGAGAGACATGGTCTATGAATCCTTTATCAAGCAAATCCTGCAACTGTTCCTTGAATTCTCAACTAGGGCCATATGATATAGTAGAATAGAGATGGGATGAGTGCCCGGATCAATGTAGAAGCCGATATCTCTATCGTGTGGCATCCCCAGAAAATTTATAGCAAACACCGCTGGGAACTCATGCACAACTGGAACCAAATCCACGGAAGGAACCTTCGCACTAGGATCACGGATATAGGCTAAATATACCAAACACCCCTTCTCGACCATACACCAAACCTTCACATAAGAAATGACCATGCTAGTGGAATGTCCAGAAGTCCCTCTCCACTCCAATCAAAGCAACCTCGGCTTGGCTTATGTCACGGTCTTGGCATGAAAATTGAAAATCGCATCAAAATCTACCATATCAAGTAATAGAAGGTCTATCCAAGTCTCATAGCTCTCGATAGTGATCAAACAAGCACGATATACCCGGTCTACCACAATAGAATCCCTAACAAGCGTAGACACACAAACAGGAGTATTCAAATAATCACAAGACATATCCATATATGAAGCAAAATAAAATGACACATAAAAATAAGTAGAACCCTTATCAAATATAATTTGCAATAGTTATACAAGTATTTTCTGTAATTTCGTTTTCATAATTTTAAGGCTTTAAAATTGATTTTTTGATTTTTTTTGCATTTAAATTACTTGATTATTTACTAATTATCCTTTCAAATTATTTTGTGATGACTTAATCATTCAAATTTATCATTTACACCCACATGTATGTTTTATAGTATTTTACTTCATTTCATAAAATTACATTTTGCATTTTTGAGCTATTTACACAATTTTTGTAATAATAGTCTATATTTTACAATTAATTGCATTTATCGTTTTATTTGAGAGTCAAAATAATTTTTCATATTTTATAATCTTCAATTGTTATTTTATAATATTAAGTTTCATAAATAGTATTTTATATTTATTTATAAATTTTATTAATTTATTTTCCCCATAATTTCTTTTATTTTAAATTTGGCCCAAAAACTAGGCAAAGTTTTGGACCAAAAGCTGGCCCAATACCCTCACAACCCAAACCAAGTGTCCCTTTAATCCAACCCGGCCGGACCCCTTCAAATAACCCGCCCCACTTCCCCTTTGATCCTAGCCGTTGATGTCAAATGATCAACGACCCATAATAAACCTACCCATCTCTTTATATACCCTCACCCATCAACCATAACCCATTTCTACCCATCCGCCGCCCCTAAAATCCCTAGAACCTTCCCCTTTTCTCTGAAGAACCCTAATCTCCTCCCTTTCTAATCCCTCTCCTAATCCCGTCAACAATATTTGCTTACTATATTTATGTTCCTTCACTACTTCTTGCTCCTTTACGGTATCACCAAGATACTGGCTTGGTTTTGGAAAGTATTCTCTACAAAACGAATCAGGCAGACTCTATTTTAGGGATTTGGATGATGATTCCATCTATATGTGCTCAATAATGAGCGATTTGCACCTTTGATTCGATTTTCAAGCGATTGAACCCAACAAGGGTTTGAGATTTTACATCTTCTATACTGATTTTGATTTGCATGTGATATTTCCTTTCCTTATTCACGTTTAATTGATTGTTTTCCATGTATGTTCGTTCAATTTCAACACTATATAAACCCCTCCTTAATTTCCCTAAACGAACCTTAAGAACTACTGTTATTCTCTCACTTTCACACCTTCTATACTATTTTTGCTCTTTCTTTATTGTGCCCGGCTGAAAGCCAAGGCCACCGAAATCTTCTCTATCAACCTTCGTGCGAGCGCTGCTTGAGGCTCACTGAAGCTCCTATGAATTCTGACACACTAGGATCTGGGGTTCTCACTGTTATCTTTCTTTTGCTGTCACTACTGAGATTCCGAGTTACTCACTCTTTTGCTCGTTTGTCTTCACAACTGGTTAGCATTCTTGACCATTTTGCAACCTAAATTATTACTCCTCTACTTAGTCATGTATGTGTATTCTACGTGCCAACACTGTTTGAACTTTTAGACAAGCATGACCTTGGTTTCTTTGTTATTTGTGAACTCCTAGTATTGTATTGCTGTATGCTTTCTATAATTCTATTATCTCAATGATGTTCTGCAGTTCCATGTTCTATAGTATCGAACTTGATAGGTTTCAACATGTGTAGTATACTTTCACTTTGTGTATGTCACGACCCAAACTGGAGGGCCATGACTAGCACCCGACCATACTTGCCGAGCACCAACGTACATTTTATCTTACCTTTTTTATATTATCTTTTAGGGTTGACGAGATCAATATAAATGGTAGACCTGGATCATGGACAACCAGCAATAAAATATGATGGCATGAACATACATAGCAGGGGATGACCAGACAATCAAGAAACTACATATAAGGTACGAGCTACCACGCTACCATGAAAGACTATACAACAAAAACCAGCCGACAAGGCATACCAAACTATACATGAGTCGACACTTGTCTATGAGCCTCTATAGGAACATAAGTACTGCAACATAGCCGGAACAGGGCCCCGACATACCCATAATGTCTATAACAAAAATGCATACCAAGACCACGGCAAGTCCGGAGAAGGGATCTCGCCAATCACTGCTGAACTGGACAACCTACTGTGGTGGGGGAGCTGCACCTGCCTGTCTATTAGGGCCTGCAACACGACATGCAACGTACACAAACAAAAGGACGTCAGTAAGAATAAAGTACTGAGTATGTAAGGCAGGGAACCATAAATATGAACAGTAATGTAAGCAAGGATAGAGAATATACAACCTGGAACATCTGAGTACCTCTGAGGGCTACTGACATGAAATGCATGATACATATGTATGTATACATAAACTTTTAAAACATACGCCTCTGTGGGCATCATCATCATCATATCGTACCCAGCCATAATAGGCTTGGTAAAAACGTACCCGGCCGTCATTAGGCTCGGTAGATTCGTACCCGGCCACATGGAGCTCGGTAAAACCCAACTGATCAGTGGTTGCACAATAGGTGCCGTACCCAGCCGACTATAGCGCGGCTTGGTAGAGTAAAATAGATACATATATATAATGCATGCTCGACTCATGGAATCACATTCTAAACCTTTCGGAGTGACATAAGGTCGGTATCCTCTGTACACGTTATTAGGACCAACTCTTCATTAAGAACCTTATAAGAATCAGGAAGTACCAGCAACATTGATAACATAAGAATAAGAGAAGCAATATTAACATCAATCGTTCCATAAGAGGGAAAGCAATGTAAGTACTGCTAGCTTCTAAGAGTAAAGTATCTTTGGAAGCTCGTTCATTACATTATGTACAATCGGAGTCATGCAAAAGAAGAAAAGGGATAGCCTCACATACCTTGTATATACTTCCCCAATCACAAGCTATGAAATTGTCACAACTCCTTAGTCTACAATAAGAGAAACGATACTATCGTTATCATTTAAGCGTCATAACTATTATGTATCGACCACAACCTATTTTACGTTGAAACGGACAACACCTCCCATATATATATGACTTCACACCATTCCAAACAATCACCAAACAGCCCAAACAACATCAATAATAAACATATTGAGCCTCCCAAAACAGTCCACGCACAACCTAATTACATCATACATACGATGACCACTGTAGTCGTGTCAAACGACCCGGAAATGTTACGAATAACTATCAGCCCAAAACCCTACATATATATGGTATTTCTCCACACCCTTCCACCTCCAAAACTCCACAAAATAGTAGTAAAACACGCAGTCCAATAGCAACACAAAATAGTCCACAAAACAGTCCGCTACAAGTGAAAAACTCGAACTCACGGCTTCCGATCACCATCTCGTGAGTTCTTACATGTATAGAACGAATTGCCATGAATTCACAGCAGAGAAAAATGTATGAAAGATGGAAGTAACTTACCTTACTTGTTGGATAACTCAGCCCTTCCCTTGGTTCTTCAAACTCTAGGTTTTACCTTCAAATAGAACTTGAAAGAGAGGGAAAATCGATTAGGGTTTGTGTGGGATTTTTGGGGAGGAGTTGCAGGGGTTAACTTTGGTTTTGAGGGTATAAAAAATGGATGAAATAACTGAGTTCATAACCCCTTAAAAGTCCTCTCTTGGCCGACTTAGGGCTTTTAATTTTGTCCTATCATTTTGGCAAGTAGGTGATGCACCTACTTGTCATCTACCAATCTGCGCATGCTTGCAAAAATATGAATATATCTATACTCCGAGATCGTATTGACAAACGGTTTAATGAGTTGAAAACTAGACTCATAGATATTTTATTTGGTGGGTAGATCACCCCGTAATTCATTGTAAATTAGGAGAAAAGCTTAGAAACATTTAACCTAATGTTTAAGTAAAATTATGAACCTAAGTTGCGACAACGTTTGTCGACTTTTGTTTCATAACTCGTTTGACTTCAAGACTTATGATACGGATATTATATGATTCAAACACTTTAATACATGACCTTGAGTGTATTAAGAACCTCTAGGTTTACCTGAAAATACGAGTTACAACATCCTTGATTCGTTTAACTTCTAATACTTGTTAATCACCCTTATACACCCTTGTATCACTTAAGACCAATAGGATTAACTTCTTATCATCTCAAAAGTAATTCCTTCTTGAATTTATGTTAACTAATATATGGCATGAACTAACACGTGTGGATATGGGTTGTAACAGTGTATTTGACTTAAATGGTTTCTGGCCTTCTTAGGTTTTGCGTGATTGGTCATGATCATTTTAGCCTTAATGTTGTGTCTTTTGCCTGTTGTGAGTTCACACTCATCCCTGGATTTCTGGGACTTTTTGTAGAAACTGCTTGCTCAAAATCTGCTTTAATGAATCTCTTCCTACTAAATCCTTTATGTGTAATCTACTATTTCCTGCAAACTAATCCTTGACTCTCCCATGTTATAGCATTGTCTTAATATCTAGCCAAGAATGTTTGTCTGCGATTATTAACTTTGATAATTGTGTTCCTTGACATGTAAATCCTGTAGTCTTTAGCATTGCTTCTAAGTTAAAAACCAATATGTAGTTTTCTCTCATATGTGGTCGACTGACATGAATCCTAATGTCTGCTTGTCCTGTTAGCTTATAGTTGACATGTTCTTTTACCTACTATGAGTTCTTAGAATCTTTGTGCTATAGTTAATGTCCATCATGTTAAGTTTCATGATTAACTAAGTATGTTTGCCAAACTGTGCTACTAGTATATTGTTATGCTAGGCCTTTATGTTAAAATCCTCATATGAAGATTGCACTCTACCTTATTCTTGTCTATGATTCTGCTAGGTTGTTATCTGAAGTTCTTTAGGTTGGTTCTACTTCGAGACACTATTTGTAGTAGTTTGCTAGCTTATGGTATCCTTTCTTGTAACTGTTAAATCTTGTTTTCTGGAATTACTTGCCCATATGTGTCTTTGATGCCTTTTAACTTAGCACGATCCTGTTTATTGGTTGAAGCTGCGGCTATTTCAATTATAAAAACTAAGTGCTTAAGTTATTCTATGAGTAGTTTTGTTATTTGTATGGCTAAATTTGGCATCCATTAGCTTAATTACTTCAACCATTTGGGCATGGTATACTGGGCCTACCTCTGGTATTGGGGGTTTGAAGTACACTGTCTGCACCTAGAGTTTGGGTGTGCTGTCTGCATGAAGTTCTAAGCCCAGTGAAGGCCCAAACTTTATTGGGTTAACTTCTCTTTGGGCCTTCTTTGTTTATTGGGCTTGTAGTCGTTTTAGATTATAATATTTGAACTTGTGCTCTTTTATTTTGGGCCTGTAAGAATTTGTAAACAAACAATTGGGGAATTAGTGAATTGGGGAAATGAGTATGTTCTATGCTTGCATAAAAGGGTAGAAAACATGCCTATAGGGTCTATGTGACCTATTGGATATTTTGTTTAGCATACCTTATATGTTATTTAGTTTAATGTGTTGTACATTAATAGAAAGCATGCTTAGAGGAATCACACACACACCTTCACTTCATTTGTCAAAATATGCTACACTTGTTTTCATGTCTGCTATTCAACGTTCTTAGATAATATGCCCATAGGATACACCAATGCAATACCTTTGCTTATCTAAATACCATGACTATAAGGTCTTAACTAATTAATCAACTGCTTCATGCTGCTTTTGTACTGCTTCACTTAGATAGCATGCCTATAGAGATAAAGTGTTATAAAATCAAGTCTAATTATTAATTTCTAGAAATCCTGCCCATAGGGTGTTTATTAACGCTACTACTCCTGTGTTTTCAAATGACTTCACTTCCTAATTGTGCGACTATTAGAGATCATGTCTATAGGGTACGGTCATCTGCCTAAGACACATATCTATAAAATTGTGCGTTGGTAATTCAGATTGTTTTCACTACCTTATTACGCAAACGATTAGATATCATGTCAATAGGACTTGCAACGCTCTAATATTCCTATACGTTTGTCCAGAAATTACAGCACTGCCTATGTAATACTAGAATCCAGAATCACATAGAAATCATGCCTATAGGACTTAATGATTCCAACACGTCTTAATGTCGTCTACTGCCTAACCAAAAATCTGTTTGCGTGCTTTCCTGCTTATGTGTGGAGGTTACTTGAGCATTTTATTGCAATTATATGCAGTCCTGTTTGATTTTGATTGTCACCTAGTTTTATCATTTTAAGCACCCGAGTTGAGTCTAGAACTACCAAATAATAGGTCCAAAGCCTCCTGGACCATAGGCATGAGATGGGTAGTGCATGCATAGGGTATGACTTAAAATTGAATTAGAATGCCTTTAAGCAAACAACTTTAACATAGTAATCGGGTAGCAGTAGATGATAGTCTATGCCCACTGAATAATATTAGCTACCCCTACCTAAAGGGAGTTGTGAAGTATTATTTATGTTTCACGGGGTTATCCTTTAGGCTAAAAAACTTAGGACCCTCCTTTTTTGTTTGTGTGCATGTTATTCATACTTAACATAGATCAACGTAGTTTGTACCTACGTGGTTATTAAGACTTGTATCGATTATCATATGTTTTAATAAGACTCTACTAATTTTGAATTTTCCTTCTATTTATTTGATCACCTAGCTTAACTATATAATCCATATAGTCTAAAGTTCAGCAGGGACCCATAGTTGTGGACCTCGAAGAGTGCCTAACACTTTCTCTTTGAGGTAATTTAAGCCCTTACCCCATCTATAATGGTGTTGACTAGTCAAAAAGATTTGTTTGCAATTAGGTGCCCTAATGCACCTTAAAAATCATTAGGTGACAACTCTTCTCTTTTAATACCTCATTTAAAAGAAGTTGTCACACGTCGAAACCCGCTTTTGCGAGAAAAAAGTGGCTTGACAATTCCCTATGGCACACTGAAATAATACCGATGACCGCATCCGATGACTTTGCTTCAGGTCTAACTGGGAATGCATAGAAATGGTGTTGAGCCCCACCATGCTGACCTCTGCCTCTTGGATAACCTCTAACTAGCTGGCCTCCATCTCTAACATCTCTAACATCCTGACTATCACCTCGGGCTGCCTGACCCCCACCTCTAGTTGGCTAACTGGGTGGTAGAGCAACCAGTGTCGGAATCATGGCATGAGTACCCTACTGTGGTCTACTGCTTCTCAATCTAGGATAGTACCTCATGATATGACTTGCATCACTGCACTAAAAGCAACCTCTCGGCTAGCACAACCTCTAAGTCTAAGATGATCCTTGATGACCCAAATAACCACCGTAGTAACTCTGTAGTGGCGATGCACTAATATGAGCTGAAGGTGTGCTGAATAATAGTTGCTTAGGATGAGACCCATAAGGACTACGCCTACCCAAAATAGTGTGTGCTACTTAAAGATGACCGAATCTACCTGGAAAGATGGCCTCTACCAACTGAACCCCTGCCTCCAGATGAGGCACCACTGAAACCACCAAAATGATGAGGCTTCATTTCATATGCCGCCTCTCTACGTTGACCACAAATCCTCTCGATTTGTCTAGCAATCTCTACAACCCAATTGAAAGCCATCTGCAGCCTGATACCATAAGTAAGGCTATTTATAAATATCCACACCCTTTCCCTCTTAGTAGGGATAAAGACTACTATATGGCGATATAGTTCCATAAATTTGGTCTCGTACTAGGTAGCAATCATGCTACCCCGATGTAGGAGCTTAAACTGGTTGCAGTAGTACTCTCTTAGAGTAAAATAGAAGAACTTCACTAAGAATAGTTATGAGAAATGATCCCAATGAGTGGAGGTAAACCTATTGGTCTGCCTCGAACATAGTCCTGCCACCATCTCTAGACAGAACTAGTCATACTGAAAAAGCGAAGTTGACTCCATTGGACTCCACAATACCCATAATGCACAGCACCTCATGGCAATAGTACAAATAATCCTGTGGATCCTCAGAAGGTGTACTACAAAAATGAATAGGAAAGAGCTTGGTAAACTTGTCCAACCTCTTTGGTCCCTCAGAAGACATCGCGGGTCTCTCCCCGGACTGTGTAGCAATAACAGGCTGACCTGCTCCAAGTGATGGAATCACCAGAGTCTGATATATGAGAGTCATTTACTCTGGAGTATGGGTAGCGAGAGTCTGGGTTCCTCTCCTAGCCTGAGAGATGGCTGGTGCTACAGGAATACATCATCTTGGGCCACGCTGCCCATGAGACCCACTAGACGGACGAGAGTGTCCTGAAGTATGGGGGTAGTAATTAACCCCTATAGGACCTGAGTGGGTCCACCTGGCACGATTTGAACAAGGACCTACTCCTCCTACTTGGTCTGAGACTCTGCGATAAGTGTTGCATTATGGGCTCTAGGCTGAGCTCTACCGCTGCCTATGGCTCGACCTCGGCCCCGACCCTTACCCCTGGTAGTGTCTACCACCTAGGGCTCTAGATCCTGCTCGGCTGTGGATGTTGTGCATGTCGTCACCATCTGTGAGAGAATAAGAATAGAATGGTTCAAACTTCACTAATAGAATAAAATTGCATGATAGAGAAAGAAATAAGTGAAATTTCCTAAAGCCCTATAGCTTGTAGAAGATAAGTACATACGTCACCATACCAATCCTCTAGATTATGCTTAGCTTGCTCATGACTTGTGAGACCTAGGCAACCTAGTGCTTTGATACCAACTTGTCATGACCCGAAATCCCAACCTTGAGGCCGTGATGGCACCTAACTTCCACTTGCTAGGCAAGCTAACATTAAGTAATTAATTAACCATTTTGTAACAATTTAAAAAAGAATAATAATATTTCAAAACTGATATAATCTGAAATACATATGATTAACACAAATGTAATGCAGCCTAAACACATCCCAAAAATTCGGAGTCACGAATACATGAGCGTTTAGAATATTACAAAAGTGGTCTGAAATGAAATATAACTGCCTAATACTAGAATAATAGTAAAATAAGATAGAAGAGGACTTTAGGGACTACAGACGCCAAGCAGCTCTAGCTCAAGTCTCCTGGCAAGTCAATCCGAGCGAACTCCTCTACGCACCACTGGGACCAACACCAGAATCTACACAAGAATTGCAGAAGTATAGTATGAGTACAACCGATCCGATGTACTCTGTAAGTGCCGAGCCTAATCTTGATGAAGTAATGATTAGGTTATGACAAGACACTCACAATAAACCTGTACGAATAATAATAATAGAATACAGAAATATGGATTAATAAAAAAACATAAAAATTGACCCGAATGTCAACTACCAGAGGGCCCCCAGAATAACATGATCTCAAATCTCATATCACAGTATCGAGATAAAACTCTACAATTATAAATTGCCATAACACATCATACTCTGTTGTGACGCGCAACCCGATCCCAATAATTATCACAATACCTGTTGCGACATGCAACTCGATCACAACATTTATCACAATATATGTTGTGGTATGCAACCCGATCCCAATATAATATTATGTCATTATCTCTTGCAGCGTTCAACCCGATCCCAATATCAATTCATTTCATTACTGTTATGGCGCACAACCCGTTCTATATATCAACTCATTAACAAAAATAACTCAACACAACTAATGACGTAATTGCATCACAAAAGGGAAATGGAATGTACGTAACATCAAGGAACTACCAGTACAAATAGAGAATAATCAATACCTCGTAATCACAAACTTTGAAAATTGATTGATACTAGGATAGCTAAATGGCTCACATAATCGGAATAACATAATGAAGTGCATCAGGTAATATAAGGACAATAAAGGCAAGTAAAAACATGAGACAATGTAAATATACAATTAATATAGGTAGGACCATGTAGCAGGTAATCAGATATTGAGTGAGAAATGAACAAATCAAAACTGGTAATAGCTAAATGATAGATAACTAGTAAGGCATGGATAACAATTAAGAACGTATATCAATCAAAACATGTAACAAGAGATAAGATGGAATAAGTAATGATATGAAAGTAAATAGCCCAACATGCACGTTTTAACCCATGGCATGACATATACACTTGTCACCTTATATATACGTCGTTCCCATACAAAATACCTCTTTTCGCAACCAAATCAATACTCAACCACAACTTTTCATTTCGAAAAAGCCTCCAAACCAACCAAATCTAGCCAAATATCTTTCAAACAATTCAAAATAAGCTTTAGAAACTACTCACGAATGAAAAAGGTTCAACCTTTGATGAAATTGAAAAAGTCCGCTTGTGTGATTTGTTTCATAATTCGACCTCAATTTGAGGTCTTGTAATGGTCCGACCGGTTGTTTTGAGCATTTGCATTTCGTTCGATGGTTCAAAGTCATGTGTAGCTTCACATGATGTATTATAACTTAGATGTATCATCATTTTTTATTTTTGGGTGATTCGTAATTGATTTGGAAGAATAATTCTCATTTTAAAACCTTTAGGTTGGAAGAGTTGATCAAGTTTGACTTTTGTGTATTTGACTCTGGATCAGAGTTTTGATTGTTCCGTTAGGCTCGTAAGGTAGTTTTGGACTTGGGCGCATGCCCGGATTTGCATTTGGATGTTCCTAGAAGGTTTCAACACTATTTTGTAAAAGTTGGTAATTTGAAGCTTTGAAAAGTTCATAGGTTTGACCGCGAGTTGACTTCAATATAAGCGGGTTCAAATTGTTGTTTCGGGAATTGGAATATGCTTGATATGTCATTTGGAACTTATATGCAAAATTTGAATTCATTTCGGATTGGTTCGGTTTGAATCGGGGGCTTGGTTCGACGTTTGATGTTTGTGAACTTAAGAGATTGACTTTGATCGATGATTCGTGGTTTTGATATTATTATGTGTGATTTGAGGCCTGGAGTAGGTCCGTACTATGTTTTGGTACTTGTTCGTATATTCAGACGGGGTTCTGAGGGGCTCTGGTGAGTTTTGGGGTGGTTTCAGACCATTTCTAGGCTATTTTTAGTTGTTGGTTTTTTGCTAAAGGGTGTGCATCGCGATAGCGGACTTTGGGTCACATTCGCGAAGAGAAAAATGGAAATATTAGACCCGTGAATCGTGTTTGGGAAGGAAGCTTCACGTTCGCGTAGACGTAATTCTGCTGTCACCGAGCTAACTTTTGAAGCTTATATCTTGCAATCTGTAAGAAATTTGGAGATGATCCAAAAATGAAAGTTGTAGCCTTTGTGTCTAGTTTTCAGAATAAACTGTTTGTTGTGAGCACGTGATTTTTTCCTCACATGAATTACTTCAAAAGAATTCTCAAAATTAGGTCTTTTTCTTTAATTATGTGTTATTCTAGGAATTACTGTGCAATTTTCCTGATTGTTTGCATATTTTATGCATTTTTAAATTTATTAATGCATTGAAAATATAAAAATATAGCATCTGCATTTAGAATTTAGTTTTACATTTTTACATTAATTAAGTAAATTGTTATTTTGCAAAAAATGAAAAATCCCAAAAATAACGTATTTTGCATTTTTTTATGTTTAATGTTACAATTTTGTGATTTTCTTTTAATTTGGAATTTAATTATTTGTAATTATTATTATTTAGAGTTAATTAGCATTTTTGATAGGATGATTTGGTTTTATAAATTAATTTAAGATTTTAGTTTTAATTTTCGAAAATAGTTTGAAATAAATAGAAAAGGAAGAGAATTAAACAAAAGAGGAGTAAAATTTGTTGGGCTACCTCCCATTTTACCCAGGCCCAAGCAAAATCCACCCCATTATCCGCCCAAACTAGCCTAGACCCATCTTTCCTACCCGACCCGACCTAGCATAACCAAAACGACACCGTTTCATGCTGAGATTAATCACAGCCGTTGATTCCATTCAATCCAACGGCTCTAGATCAACCATCCATTTTAATAATACTAAACCCTAAACGACCCCCTACCCCCAAAATCAGAACACCCCCCTCTCATTTGTGTCTCTCATTGCTTCAGAGACAACCATGTCTCACCGCCGCCCTCCGCCACCGGAAATCGCCTCATGGCGGTTCTGGTGGCCCAAACCACCACAAATTAACACCAGAGATTCTCCTTCACCTCATCATCTCAAATTCCCAAACCATTTCTTTCGAATCACAACCGAACTGGTTGAATCTTCGATCGAAGTTTGAACCCAAAACCCTAGTTTACCCAATCCCCTCCATCTTTACACCATAGAATCCCCTCACTCCCCTCTTTCCAAATCCATGAACCTTATCCATCGAATGTACCGGGAATCTTTCGAATCTAGATTTAAAGAAACGAACCCTAAAATCCCAAAATCCAAGTCATTACGTGTTTAAAGGTTTGAGGTCAAAATCGACCTTAGTTGTGTGTTCTCAGTCGAGAACACTCGATTAAGGTCTATCCGACCACAAATTCGAAGATCATTGAAGGTCTAGTTTGAGACGATGTTCAATCAATTTTGGTAGGTATTCCTAGTTTTAATTTTTTCTATTTTTTCTTTTATTATTATCTTCTTCTACTCCTTTCTGTTATTAGAAGGTTATTTGGTCAGTTTGTTCTATGATTTTCTTTTTTATGTTTTTTCCGAATTAATAGGTTGTTTGTTGATTTCATTTGGTTTTTTGTTTAGTTGCTCAGAAGTTTAATCTCGTATAACGGTAGTTCTTGAACTGATTCCTGATAATTTTCGTTGAAAGATTGGAATTGTTTCATTTTTCAGTATTAAGAGCTATTAAGCAGTCTGCTGATATATTTTGTTTGTATAAGGATCGAATAGCCTTAAACGATGTGAATTGGGTTCAGCTTGGTCCATGAATTTCAAGTTTTAAAAAGGGGAACTTTAAGATAATAGTGGGAATTGTTTAATTGTCACCTAACTTGAGAAGCGGCTACATGAGTGGTAGGGTAGAAATTGCATTATTGAATTAATTAAGAAAGCACTAAGTAGTGGAATGAATTAAAAAATAGAAAAGGGTACAGATAGTGGAAACTACACTTGTTTATGGACCTTTGCTAAGGGATACACATGGGAAGGAAATATACAAGCTGGAAAGGGAAAAGATCTGAAGAAAAAGGGAGTTGGTTCTAGTCTTTAAATAGACACACACGGACAGACACACACACACAAGAGAGAGATTAAGAGATTGGGGAGAGAACTTTCTGAGAGAGTACATACAGACAGACAAGGGAAGAGGGAGGGAATCAGAAAAGAAAAACTGAAACTGCTAAAAATTGGCTACTGTTCCATTGAGCTCTGATTTGATTTCCAAAGTTTTCAATTTCTGAAATAGTTTCCGGTCTATCTAGGCTGAAATGATTTGAGTTTGGTACTTTAAAAAGTTTGGTTCTTGAAGTTCTGACCGCATTTTCGTGAGTGTTGCACTTCGTTTTCTGGTTTAAAACTGGTTTACCTGGTTGTTTCTATTGCTGATCACTGTTGTTGCTACTGTCCTGCTGTTTCTTCCTCATTTTCCGTGTTGTTTTCGAATTTCAGGTACTTTTCTTTAGCTTTTGAGTATAGCATGACTGCTGGACATGTAATTCTAGCGAAATTCTGGTTGAATGGAAGCTGCATTTAAATTTGACCTCCCATGTTTCTCTTGCTGTTTCAATATTACGTAGTTAGGTTTTGAACTACAAATGTCAGTTAGGTTTTCTGAATTCGTGTGTGAAGAGTAGTCTGCAGTAGTAAGTTTGCATTTGTATTGATGTATGAACTATGGATTCTATTTACTTAGTTTTCTTTTAACAAATCTAAGTGAGTGCTAGTTAAAGGATTTATTATGGTTTTGTATAAAGGTTTAGTGTAATGCTTTGGGTTGTAAATCCATGTTTAGCTTATACTGTAGACCAGTTGTCTTAGCTTGGGTAGCCATTTGATTTCAGTGAATTGCTAAATATCGGCTTGTATCTATTCACTCATATTCTACCTTGTAAACATGCCCATTGGTGAAGCTAAGGTTCAGAGTCATGTTTAAAGTTAGTAAAAGCTGAATCAAGCATGCTTACCTGATTGTTTAATGCTGAGTTGTGTTATTCATGTCGGGATATGATGATTAAAATTAGAAGGCTAAGTAGGTAGGAAATAGGATAATTTCCTATTCCCAGAAGGTATCAGTTAAAAGGCATTTAGAATTGGTATCATAATTTGGGGCTTAGTTTCCAAGTTAAATACGTTTGGGCTCCGCAAAGATTCGACCTTGAGCACTTGTTTTACAATTGCATCGTGAATAGGGCTTTCTTTGGGTCATTTTAATCCATCAGTGATTTCAGCAGCTTTTGGGTTCTGAAAAGTTATTAGGCTCGTTGGGTCAAGTTTGAAAGCAGTTGTGAATTAGATTCTTAAATTAAATATTCCCTTAATTCAATGTTTTTCTAATTAGCCAGTAGATTGAAATTTTATTTCGAATGAATAGAGGCTCTCTAATTTTCTTTCTTTATCTAATTAATTGGTTTTCTTTTTCAAAGTAGATTAGGGGTGAATCGTAGTAGATAATAAATAGTCCATGGCCCTCCAAATATAATTTGAAAACCCTTTTAAATTAGAATCAAGGTGCATCATGCCAAACAAAAATGACAATTGCATCGCACTCGTTTTAATTAAGTTCTGTTAAATCCTCAGAATTCGAGGCGCGCCATTTAGCAAATTCCCATGGCCCTCGCAAAGTTAAAAATGCGTAGTTGCTTTAGGCGCGTTATTTTAATAATTTACTTTCCTAAACTCGGGTGTGCATTTATGTGACCCAAATCCAAATCTCAACGTCGGATAAAATGTGTTGCGAATCGCGGGTGCATTTATGTGACGTGGTTCAAGACATATTTTAAGTGACGTTGCAATTTTCCTTGAAAAAAATAATAATTAAATAAAGCGGTTAAAGGTAAAATTGCACATAGGATTAAAAATGTTTAAAATCAGATAATTAGGCTAATAATAGCAATTGAGCGACCGTTCTAGGACCACGGAACTCGGGAATGCCTAACACCTTCTCCCGGGTTAACAGAATTCCTTACCCAGATTTTTGGTTCGCGGACTGTCAAACAGAGTCAATCTTTTCCTCGATTCGGGATTGAAACCGGTGACTTGGGACACCATAAATCTCCCAAGTGACGACTCTGAATTTTAAATAAATAAATCTCGTTTTGATCGTCCTTTAATTGGAAAAACTCCTTTATACCCCTTCCGGGGGTGTAGATGAAAAAAGGAGGTGTGACAGCTCTGGCGACTCTGCTGGGGACCGAACCCAGAATCTCTGGTTCAGGGTTCAGCATTCGAGCTTAGAATAATTGTTATTATTTGGCTTTATTTATTATCTGATTTTATTACATGTTTGGGCCTGATGTGCTAATTGTTGCTTTTTACCGCTTTGATATTATCTGAACTGTATATATAAACTGCTACGAAACCCCTCTCTTCTCCCTCCTGAGGAGTGCACGCTGGTCGTGACTTCTTTCTATTAGTGTCAAATCCCAAATAGAACGAGGTTCGGACAAGTTGCAAAGCCGGATGATCTTTTGGTTACCGGTACGCAGCCCCCCCGGCTCGAGTTGTCCGCTCGGGTAAGCCATGTCTAAAACAAATAAACCTAGGTTTTTAAACCTAGTATAACAATACCTCATGCTGGATCCCTAGTAGGAACGTTTGTTTGCATCATGTGCATTTTGACTTTGGAGACACAACACAAGGGTTGGGTATGTCTAGGACAGGTGCACTCGAAATAAAAAGACCATCCTGATGCATCTTACTTGCTACTTGCACATTTATTTGCTTCGGATTCGCATGTTGTCCGGCTTTGGAATGAAAGGAGAGAATGGGAAAGAAATAGCAGTGTAGAGGGTTAAGAGAGTGAATCACATGTTTAAAGAAAAACCAGTGTCCAAATAGCGCTGAAACTCTGCTGAATTTTAAAAAAAAGAAGAGAAAACGAATAAAAATGAGAAAGGAGTTTTGTTTTCGAAAATAGTTCGTTTTATTTACCCGAACTATGCCAGTTTGATTCTCACAGGGTGTGAGATACGTAGGCAACCCCCATCGGGTCCAACTTCCTTTTTGCAAAAATAATCCGAAAGAACAAAAATTTTACTTTTTATTTGAAAATAGTTAAGGTAATTCCATTCTTGTCAAAAATAGCCGAATATCCCTAAAAGGGCGCCGGAAGGCTGTTTTTGCAAAAATAGCTGCCTGTGGTCATTTTTCAAGGTTTTCACCGATTAGCCAACACAGCCTTAAAATCTTCGTCTTCGAGGTGCTGAAAGGCCGTATTTGCAAAATCGGATTTTATTTTTTGGAAAAAAAAGGGAAAAGAAAAAGTGTGTCAATTTTGTCTTCGAGTCAAATGAGTCTTGATTTTTGCTTAATCACCCTAATAAATGTGCAGAATGAGCACGAGTCCAAATTTGCCTGTAACAGTTTTGAACAAGATCCCTTTGGAGTTGTGTATGTGGTGGGAAGATCTGGGCAAATCAGAGCAAGATAAGGTCAATTTACATTTGGGGGGTCTCACCGGATTATTAAAAATCAGACCTAGAGGAGACATCATAAAGGCTTTGGTTACGTTCTGGGACCCGGCCCATAACGTATTTCACTTCTCGGATTTTGAACTCACCCCAACCTTAGAAGAGATAGCAGGTTATATGAAAAGTATTGCATGTTTGAGGCATAAGTATCTGATCGCTCCAAGGGTCGTTAACTCTCACAAATTCATGGATTTGCTAAATATAAACAAGGGAATCCCATATTCCGAGTTGGAAAGGGGTTTTTCCACTCTACGTTTTATATACCAGAAGTACGGGCATGTAGAAGGGTTCAATGATCCGGAAAGCGGGGTTTGCAGTAAAGGGAACCGAACAAAATGGGACGAGCATAGGCGTTTCGCTTTCATGGTAGCAATCTTAGGCCTTGTGGTGTTTCCCCGAAAAGATGGGAATATCGATTTGCGGGTAGCTGGAGTCCTCAAGGTCCTGGTTACCAACGCCAAGATCAGTCTCGCCCCTATGATAGTGTCTGAGATATACCGAGCTCTCACAGCTTGTAAAGCTGGGGCAGACTTCTTCGAGGGATGCAATTTGCTACTAGAAATGTGGATGATCGAGCACTTGTTCCACCACCCTCAGTATATGAGTTATGGATCCGCAGAGAAAAGCTGCATTGAAGAATTCAACATAAGGGTTTCAGGGTTCAAGTTACCGGAGGGGTTTGGAGAATGGATAGCCCGCCTTCGCGCCATCACTACGGGACAAATAGAATGGACACTAGGTTGGCTTCCTATTGAAGAAATTGTGTATATACCCGCCACAGGTCCTTACTTCCTCCTAATGGGTCTTCAATGTATTCAGCCTTATGCTCCCTACCGAGTTATGAGGCAATTAGGAAGATGTCAGGTGATGCATCCAGATGAAAATCTCAGTATCCACGCGGTTGAGATTAGTTCCGACGGCCAATTTCACGAAGAAATAGTTAGTTCTATTTGAACGAGTGCTAGTATTTGATGGCAAGCACCCAAGGGCGAAACCTATCTAAAGGCGAGGTCTCACCCGCCTACCTTGCTTGATATTAAAAGAAGAACGCTGCAAGGGCCGAATCAGAAAGACCGACCAAAAAACCACACATTCAGGAATTCGTCGAGGCATCGCGAGAACCGTGGGCTTGGTTGGACAAAGAAAACGAGTACAGGGCCACAATAGGAAAGCTGGAAAGGCAAGTCAAAGATCTTCAATTCGAGAATGGCTTACAAGCAGCGGCGGATGAGGGTGAAAAGAAAAGGCTAGCCAAAGAAAATGAGGCCCTTCGAGCTCAAATTCAGAAACTGAAAGTAGAAGCAGAAAATCCAGTCCGAAGTAATAGAGATGAAAAGCTCGTAGCTAACCTAAGGTAGAAAGTGAGTAACTATAGTTTCTATTTGAACAAAGCAGAAAGTGAACTAGCCGGGGCTCAAAAACAATTGGCTAAAAATGCAGATGAACGGGTATGCCTGGTTAAGTAGTTGAGAGAAAGGTACGACGATGAGGTTGCGGGGTTGAAGAAAAAGGTCATCGCCACGAGAAACAAAATTATCAAGCAGGCAAAAGACTTCAAGGTTGAAAGGGAACACTGTTACACGACATTGGCACAGTTAGAAATAGACTTGCAACAACTTCAAGAACAAAACTATGCAGCCAAGCAAACTTTGGAGGCCAGGTCCCAGCAGATTGGGTGTTTGTTACAAGAAAAGGGCGTCATAAGAGAGAGAATTAGAAACATCGCTGACTACATCGTTATAAAGTGCCACATTTGTAAGGATATGACTCGCACTACATTCTTTGCAGCGGTGATGACCTTTGTTAAACAAATAATGTATAGCTTGGACCGACTTCAAAGGGATTTTGCATATAGGCCCGTGGTGAGACCGAATGATGTCCCACGGACACCAGGAGCATTGATGTACTCATGATTTTCAGTTTGAGTCTGTATTTCCTTTTCTGTCAGAGTCTGTAAGGCATGTTGAGTTTATATTTTCTCTCTGTTTTGAGTCTGTATTTCTTTAAAGTATGATAGCTTAATTTCAGAGTCTGTACTTTGTCTTTGCATCAGTGTCTGTTAGTCGTTTTGTAATTTGTTAGTATTGAGTTTTTGTGATCGAAGCATCTGTTTTTATAAAAGCTGAAAATCCCAAAAATATTTTATCGGATAGAACTACGCACGGTCTGATTCATGCGGGGACATGATAAATAGGCAATCTCTATAGGATTCGACCACCACTAAAAAAAAGGGGAAATAAAGAAGGATAGAATAAAAGAAGCTTAAAAGAAGGGGCACAATTATGAGAGGCCAGAATGACGCACGCAACCGAAGCAAATGCATGATAGAAAATGGTTAATTGCCTAGGTGCATTGCATCCCAACGTGTAATTGCATATGTGTTAAACTCTAAGAACTAACAAGTTTGTTGTTTATCAGAGAATTCAAGCAGTTTGTTTATTTAAAGGATACTGGCACATTATCATTACCAAACCAGATCAAAGGGACCAATACCAGAAATCATGTCTATCCCGGATGTCGACACTAGTGTTGAGGTAGAGGAGTTGGGCGTCAATAAAATGAAAGAGGAAATGCTCAAGCTTAAGCAACAGATGGCCGAAATGTACCAGGCCTGGTCCAAAGGGCGATCACAGCCGTCTTACCCAGCCAACCCGATTTTTACCCCACCATTAGCTCAGTCTTAGGATCATCCCGCCACCGATCCAGGTTTTCCCATTTATCAACACTACATGGCACTACTTCTCATATGCCGCAAGCTCCACCACCAAAATCAATTCCATACCCTCTTCCGCCAGTCACCCTATCTTTATGGCATCTCCACCAGCTGCACTCCATAGATCCCCGAGTGAACATGTGTTCCAAGCTCAGGACAACCAGTATTATCCCCCGGAGCCCACCTTCAAAGCTCCCGAAACCTACCCTTACGATCCACGTTCTAATCTCCCTAGAGAAGCTGAGAGACCAGCCAAAAATCCCGAACGTGAGGAGATTTTCAGAAAAATGAAAAGCATAGAACAATCCTTCAGGGATATGAGAGGGCTAGGAGGTCAGGTAAGTGTGGCTTACAAAGACCTGTATTTATTCCCAAATGTACAACTACCGGCAGGGTTCAAAATGCCCAAATTCGACTTGTACAACGGACACGGTGATCCGGTAGCTCATTTGAGAGGTTTTTGCAGTAAGATGAAGGGAGCCGGAGGAAAAGATGAATTGCTAATGGCCTACTTCAGTCAGAGTTTGAGCGGATCAGTATTAGAGTGGTACACCCGCCAAGATCACGGAAGATGGTACACATGGGATGATTTGGCACAAGCATTTGCTTGTCACTTTCAGTATAATCTTGAGATCATTCCAGACCGACTATCTTTGACTAAACTAGAGAAGAAGCACAGTGAAAGCTTTAGAGAATATGATTTCCGGTGGAGGGAGCAAGAAGCAAGGGTTGGTCCCCCAATGAAAGAGAGCGAGATGGTTGATTACTTTTTGCAGGCTTTGGAGCCAACTTACTTTGGTCATTTGGTGTCCGCAATTGGCAAGTATTTTAATGAGGTTGTAAAAATGGGAGGCATGGTCGAGGAGGGGCTTAAGTCCAACAAAATCATGAGTTATTCAGCGATCAAGGCAACCACTCAGGCTATTCAAAGCGGCACTGGGGGTGTACTTGGGAAGAAGAAGAAAGAAGATGTCACGATTGTTGAGTCCAGTACCTGGTTCGGATCTAGATGCCCGTCACCCTACTATATCCAACCATGACCCTACCACCAAAATTACCCCCACACTCCATATAGCCCTCCACAACATTACTACCCACCGTCAGATCCCCATTTTTCCGTCCATCATGCACAAACCTATAGCCAAACTTTGGTACACATATAATGGTGTGCGCCGGCTCTACAAAATCCATACCCAGCTCCACAAAATCCATACCCAGCTCCACAAAACACATATCCACCCCCAAGAGCCTACATAAATCCCCTCAGAACGGGTTTTTGACCAAACCGAGCCTTCAAGAATGAGTGGTTACAGAAGCAAAAGACTTTCACTCTATTGGGGGAATCATATACCAGTCTTTTCCACAAGTTGAGGCAGTTGGGCATGCTAAATCCAATTGAGCCTAAAATGCCAAATCCTCCTCCTAGAAATCTTGACCACTCGGTGAGTTGTGAGTACTGTTCAGGAGTCCCAGGGCATGATACAAAGAAGTGTTGGAAACTGAAAACAGATGTGCAAGATCTTATTGATACTCATCGAATTGAGGTTCAGGCCCCAGAAGCACCAAATATTAATCAGAATCCACTGCCAGCTCACCATGAGACCCATATGATTGAATTGATACAAAAAGGAGGGGATCCGAAGAAGCCCGCGCAGATGGTAATGATGATCCGTTCCAGTGAAACCAGCTCAAAGGAAAAGGTAACTAGTGGGAAATCAATGGTCCAGTTGAAAGGGGTAGACAATAAGCCAGCTGTGGTAGCCGATAAAGGGTCATCAAGCATTGTTGCAGTGAAACCAGAGAAAGCTAAAGTGGTAGTGCCAGGGGTTGCAAGTAAACCTGTTGTGGTCATGAAGGGTGCTCGCACAGAGCCTGTTATTATAAAACCAGTAACTCAGCTTCCAGTGATCAACAGCAAGGCTGTTCCTTGGAATTATGAACGAGTGACAGTGATTTACAAAGGGAAAGAAATCAAAGAAGAGGTTTGTGAAGCACAAGGTTTGACTCTCTCAGGAAGGTGTTTTACCCCGAGGAGTTAAGAAGAACTAAAAATAATCCAACGCCTGTAAAGAAAGCTGTAACTGAAGAAGAGGAAAATGAAAGTGCATGACTATTCTGTTGTAGAGCAGTTGAGGAAAACGCCCGCTCAGATCTCATTGCTCTCATTGCTAATCCATTCAGATGAGCATTGCCGATCATTGATGAAAATCCTGAATGAGGCCCATGTCCCCGACAAGATCTTGGTGAACCATCTGGAAAAGATAGCCAGCAAGATTTTTGAAGTAAACAGAGTCACTTTTTCGGATGATGAATTGCCCGTAGAGGGTACTGAGCAGAACAAATCCCTTTACCTGACAGTAGAGGATTCCGTGGTTACTCGGGTACTGGTTGACAATGGTTCAAGTGCGAACATCTGTCCTCTCTCCACTCTAAGCAAGCTGAAAGTAGAAGAGGAGAGGATCCATAAGAACAGTATCTGTGTGCGGGGATTTGATGGCGGAGGCAAAGACTCAGTCGGGGACATAATGTTGGAGCTAACTATAGGTCCAGTAGAATTCACAATGGAATTCCAAGTGCTGGATATAGCTGTTTCCTACAACTTGCTATTAGGGCGACCGTGGATTCACGCCGCTAAAGTAGTACCATCAACACTCCATCAGATGGTCAAGTTTGAATGGGATAGACAGGAAATAGTTGTGCACGGCGAAGATAATTTGTGCGCTCATAGCAACACCATTGTGTCATTCATTGAAGTGGAAGATGACAAGGGACCATGGGTCTACCAAGTTTTTGACGCAATGTCAGTCGAGAATGTTCCAGAAGGGAAGTGTATCCCAAATCCGAAGATAACCACCGCATCAGTCATGGTAGCGTATGAAATGCTGAAGAATGGTTTTGTACCAGGAAATGGTTTGGGATCAGCTCTGCAAGGCATCATACAGCCTGTGTCTCTCCCCGAAAACTTTGGAACATTTGGTCTAGGATTCAAGCCCAGAGCCATAGACATAAAATAGCCAGGAAATTGAAACAGAGGGCATGGGTCCTTCCAAAGCCAGTCCCACGTCTTTCCAGATCATTTGTCAAGTCCGGTATGAGGAATCGCCTAGTGACAACAATTCCTAGTTCTGTGATTGATCCGGATAAGGAGTTAATTGAAAGATTTGAGAAGTTGTTCGACAGTGTGAACATGGTGGAAATTGGAAAAGGTTCTAGCAATGCGGAAGTGCAATTTGTTGGGCCAACAACAAAGCTTAATAATTGGAAGGCTACTCCTCTCCCTACTCGAAAGGAGTCTTGGTAGTTTGCTTTGATTTTCCTTTAAGTTTGTATGGATTATTCCAGGGTTGTAATCCGGATTTCATTTTTCAGTCTGTTTGAGTGTGCAAACCTTGTTATCTTTTATCATTCAATAAAATACAATTTCCCTTTCTTCATCATTCTTGATGGTTTTCCTTTTTGTCTTGTTTTCTTTTCTATACAGTTCTTTTTACGCTGGTTCTAATGACGTGGTATGCGTAAGGAATCCTCAGCCCAGTCTTAAAAATCAATCTGATTCCGAAATATTAGTTCAAGAAGTAGATTATGACTACGAATCAGAATATGATGATGAAGATGAAGCCTTCAAAAAAATTAGTAAGGAGTTAATTCACTTCGAAGAAAAACCCAAACCCAACCTGAATGACACAAAAGCTGTCAATTTAGGGGATACAGACAATGACCGAGAGACTAAAATAAGTGTCCACCTTGAGCCAAAAATCTGGGAGGAGTTAATCAAAACACTCATCGAGTACAAAGATGTTTTTGCAGGGTCATATGACGACATGCCAGATTTAAGCACTGATTTAGTGGTCCATAGATTGCCCACTGATCCATCATTTCCTCCCGTCAAGCAAAAGTTGAGGAAATTCAAAACTGATATGAGTGTGAAGATTAAAGAAAAAGTTACCAAGCAGTTGGATGCAAAGGTTATTCGGGTCACTCGGTATCCTGTTTGGTTGGCTAATGTCGTTCCTGTGCCGAAGAAGGATGGCAAGATCAGAGTATGCGCCGATTACCGCAATCTCAACAAAGCAAGTCCGAAGGATAACTTCCCACTACCCAATATCCACATTCTGATTGACAATTGTGCCAAGCGTGAGATTGGATCTTTTGTGGAATGCTACGCCGGGTATCATCAGATTCTAATAGATGAAAAGATGAAGAAAAGACGGCATTCATCACCCCATGGGGAACTTATTGCTACCGGGTAATGCCATTTGGTTTGAAGACTGCTGGGGCAACTTATATGAGGGCAATGACTATTGTATTTCATGATATGATACACAAGGAGATTGAGGTATATGTAGATGATGTGATCATAAAATCAAAACATCAGGTCGACCACGTCAGGGATTTGAGGAAATTCTTCCAGAGGCTTCGCAGGTACAACCTCAAGGTTAACCCCGCCAAGTGTACATTCGGTGTTGCATTCGGAAAACTGTTGGGATTTATAGTCAGTCGGCGAGGCATCGAGTTGGACCCATCGAAGATCAAAGCCATACAAGAATTTCCACCTCCGAGGAACAAGACTGAAGTGATGAGTCTATTAGGAAGGTTAAACTACATCAGCAGGTTTATTGCTCAACTCACGAAAACTTGTGAGCCTATTTTCAAGTTATTGAAGAAGGACGCTGCGATCAAGTGGACTGATGAGTGCCAAGAAGCATTCGATGAGATAAAGGGATACTTATCTAACCCGCCTGTGCTGGTACCACCAGAACTAGGGAGACCTTTGATTCTTTACTTGACTGTCCTGGAAAATTCATTTGGCTGTGTACTAGGGAAGCATGACATTACCGGCAGAAAGGAACATGCCATCTACTATCTTAGCAAGAAGTTCACGGTTTATGAGGCTAAGTACACTCACTTGGAAAGGACATGTTGCGCTCTAACTTGGGTGGCGCAGAAATTGAAACATTATTTGTCATCCTACACTACCTACCTCATTTCGCGTTTGGATCCGTTGAAGTATATCTTTCAAAAGCCTATGCCGACAGGGAGACTTGCGAAGTGACAGATATTGCTCATAGAGTTTGACATCATCTATGTGACTCAGACCGCAATGAAAGCCGAAGCATTGGCTGATCATTTGGCCGAAAACCCGGTCGATGAAGATTACGAGCCATTGAGAACTTATTTCCCGATGAAGAAGTGATGCGTATCGATGAACTGGAGCAAATTGAAAAACCAGGCTGGAAACGTTTCTTTGATGGGGCTGCCAACATGAAAGGAGTCGGAATAGGAGCTGTGCTTATTTCTGAAACGGGGCATCACTATCCTGTTACGACTTAGCTTCGATTTTATTGCACCAAAAATATGGCTAAATATGAAGCCTGTATTTTGGGTCTAAGGCTAGCTGCAGACATGGATATCCAGGAAATCTTGGTCTTGGGAGACTCGGATCTTCTGGTACATCAAATCCAAGGAGAATGGGAAATGCGAGACTTGAAGCTCATACCGTACCGACAATGTTTACATGATCTTTGTCAATGGTTTCGATCAGTGGAGTTCAGGCATATTCCAAGGGTCTATAATGAGGTCGCCGATGCTTTGGCTACCCTGGCATCAATGTTGCACCATCCGAACAAAACTTATGTCGATTATCTGCATATTCAAGTCCGAGATCAGCATGCTTACTGTAACATGCTTGAAGAAGAACTTGATGGTGAACCATGGTTCCACGATATCAAGGAGTACATCAAAAAGGGGGTATATCCAGTGCAAGCCACGAGGGATCAAAAGAGAACAATTCAACGGTTGGCAAATGGATTCTTCTTAAGTGGAGGAGTTTTGTATAAGAGAACACCAGACCTGGGATTTGATTCATTCTCCACTATCAGAATTGCACACAATGTCAGCACCATGGCCCTTCGTTGCTTGGGGCATGGATGTCATTGGACCAATTGAGCCAGCAGCATCCAACGGGCACAGGTTCATTCTGGTAGATATTGATTATTTCACCAAGTGGGTTGAGGCCAAAACTTTCAAATCGGTGACCAAGAAAGTAGTGGTCGATTTTGTTCACTCAAATATCATCTGTCGATACGGAATCCCAAAGGTGATCATCACGGATAATGGTGCTAATCTTAACAGTAAATTGATGGAAGAGGTATGCCAACAGTTTAAGACTACGCATCGCAATTCTACCCTATATCGTCCCAAGGCGAATGGAGCAGTTGAGGCATCCAACAAAAACATAAAGAAGATACTTCGGAAAATGGTAGAAAGTTCCAGGAAATGACATGAAAAATTACCGTTTGCGTTGCTGGGTTATCGCACTACTGTCCGTACTTTAGTAGGTGCAACTCCTTATTTGTTGGTATATGGAACTGAAGTAGTGATACCTGCGGAAGTTGAGATCCCGTCCCTTTGGATTGTCGCTGAGGCTGAAATTGATGATAATGAGTGGGTCAAAACCCGTTTGGATCAGTTGAATTTGATTGATGAAAAAAAGATTGGCAGCAGTGTGTCATGGCCAGTTATATCAAAAGAGAATGACAAGAGCATACAACAAAAGGGTATGTCCCCGGAAGTTTGAAGTGGGCCAGCAGGTGCTGAAACGTATCCTTCCACACCAGGCTGAAGCGAAAGGCAAGTTCGCCCCAAATTGGCAAGGGCCATTCATTGTGACCAGAGTATTGTCCAATGGTGCTTTATGTTTAACAGATATCGAAGGAAAATGCATAGACATGGCTATCAATTCTGATGCAGTAAAAAGATATTATGTATGATTTCTTTGTTATAACTGTTGATTGTTTGTATTTGGCATTATTTCGAAGATTGGAATGACGAAGGCAATTTGTTCTGCTATCTAAACACTTCACCCTTTGTTCCCCCTTTTGAGCCTTATTTATTTCTTTCATACCCCTCTTTTGGAATCAATAACTAAAAAGAGAGAAAAAGAAAGAAAAGAAAAAGAGAAGAGAAAAAAAAGAGAAAGTATAACAAAAAGGAAATTTAGGTGTGAACTACGTTTGACCTGATTCCTGTTAAGGATATGTAGGCAGCTGCCCGGCTCGGTCATAGTAAAATAAAATATCAAAAGATCCCCAAGCAAGAAACTTGGGCAGAAGTTGTACTTGTAATAAGAAATGTGATTCCAAGAGTTGTAATTTTAAAACCCGTGTCAAAATTGTTTTGAGCCTTTGATACCCTTTCTTTCTAAACCCATCCAAAAGCCCACATTACGGTCCAAAGAAAGACCTTCCAATCAGTCTTCGAGAGATGCCAGGTCGAGCAATGTAAAGAAAATTCATATTAGGAGTAACACTCCAGTTTAAGTAAGAAAAATCAAAAAATGAGAGAGTCTTATTGGTGAAAACCCTCATGGGCACCATGAGGCGACAAAAGCTGAGAGAAAATAAAAATGAGAGAGTCTTATTGGTGAAGACCTTCACGGTCACCATCAGGCGACAAGTAATTGAGGAATCAACAAATGAGAGAGGTTTGTCGGTGAAAATCCTTCAGGACACTGCAAGTCGAACGAGGTCCGTAAGTTGGAGGAAAGTAAAATTGGGTTGTGGAAATCTTGGAGAACAAAGTAAAACAATTGGAAAGGAGATTGGTTAAATAGACTGGGCTGATTAATCCAAATGCATACCATGATCATTGGTGCTGGTGATTCCGCTCTGATAAGTCCCTTTTCCTGTCTCCAACAGTCATCCAAATTTGGAGTCTTTTCTTTATTCTTAAAATCATTGCATTTCATTGCTGTTAACTTTACTTCTCTAAAGCTCTACCAAGTTTAGCCTTGTAAGAAGGAATTTCAAAGCTTACTACCAGTTTCGGAATTGCACAAAGCAAAATGCAGCTAGAACATGCCAAAGATGATATGATGAAAAGTGGGACCTATGGTGTAAGCAAAAGTTAAAACTATGGAATGGTTCAGTAATGTCGTGGGAGATGTACGGTTTCAGGCAGAAAGGTCAGGAGGGGAGAATAGAAGTTGGGGATCTTGCAGTTAAGGATCGGTCACAAGGTCAAAACAATCTTTTCGATAAGTTCAAGGCAGTTGGACGAAGCAATGAATTGTAAACAAAAAAACCACCTCCAGCAAGAATGCCACGATGAACCAGCACGTTTTAAACTGACGAAATTTTCTTTGATTTGAAACAGGGGCAAAAATGGCATTTGTTTCGGGAAATCATCCGTAGGAAGAGTAAGTACTAAGAAGAATTGATCGCGGAAATTCTCAGGACCCTCCTGGAAAATAGGACTTAGTTTAAAATTCAAAATAATCATGAGTAGCGGAATTTGGCATGAGTGCACCCTAGAAGATTATAAGTGGAACTTTGAAGTTTGTATGTTTGAGATACACTTTGGAAATTACCCCATGAGAACAAAGATTCTGACTTCTCTTCTTTCCTAGATTAATGATTATGATTTTCTGTTTCCTCAACGTTTTCCCCAAGCAGAAACGCCATAGTTTTCCGCCTTTTCCCAATTTAGTCGAAAATTCTCAAGACCCTCCTTGAAAATGGGACCTAGTTTTTTTTTTAAAAAAAATCGAAACAATCGTGAAAAACAAGATCTAGCATAAGTGTACCCCAAAGGAACATAAGTTGATTTCAAAGTTTGTATGTTTTAGATAAGATTCAATTAGGAATTTTCAGGATCCTCCTGAACAATGGGACCTAGCTTTGAGAGTTTTCATTAAATAACGAGATTCAGCGGAAGTCACACCTTTAAAAGATATAGCTTAGATTTAAAATTGTCAAGAGTTGTCAGGACCCCCGGGATAACGGAACTTAGTTTTCAAATGCTTATTGATATTTGATAATGTGAACCATTTTACACTTATATATGTGCCCAGCTACCAAACTGGGGCAGAAAATTTTTCTTTGTTTTTGTCTATTTTGATGAAGTCAGGAGCCCGCCTGGAGAGCAGGGAATACATTTCAAGTTCAGCAATCAGGAGCTCTCCTGGAGAGCATGAGAATACATTTCAAGTTTAGCAATCAGGAGCCCGCCTGGAAAGCATGGGAACACATTCAAGTTTAGCAATCAGGAGCCCGCCTGGAAAGCATGGGAACACATTCAAGTTTAGAAATCAGGAGCCCGCTTGGAGAACAAGGTTGTATAATGTAAGTTTTAGCTTTCAAATTCTTGGTTTGTCTATTTTGAAGTCAGGAGCCCGCCTGGAGAGCAGGGAATACTTTCAAGCGCAATAGTCAGGAGCCCACCTGGAGAACAAGGGGATACCATTCAGATTTCAAGTAATCAGGAACCCGCCGGAAAAATGAAGGGAAGAAGCAATTCAAGCTCAAGCAATCAGGCGTCCACCTGGAGAACAAGGGAATACGATTCAAGTTCAGCAATCAGGCACTCAAATGAAGAACGAAGGGAACAAGCAAGCCAGGTTCGAGTAATCAGGAGTCCACATGTAGAATAGAGGACAGACAACAATTGTCAAAGAAAGACGTTTAAAGGTTCAACAATCAGGTACCCGCCTGAAGGGGAGGGAAAACATCTCAAGAGTACAATTCGAGTCAGCAGCAAAGGAACAACTGAGGGAAATACAAATCAACAAGGCAACAACAGTCACAAGACCAAGATTGAAAATAAATCATTGTAAAACATAGATTATAGCTTAGTCTAGCTTCTTCATTTTGTCATGGTATAATAAGGAGGTCAGTAAGCAGTATCAGCAGCAGTAGTAGTAACAGTGAAACCACAACTCATGGTAGTCCCAACTACCGAAACTTCCCAAACTACACTGACCTGATTCCTTTTTAGCCAAGGATATGTAGGAAACTTTTGAAGCAGAGGTTCGGTCAAATCTTTCAAAATGCTTCCCCACGGAGTATTCAGACGGGCAAAAATCGCTCGTATCCGCTCACTTTATCTTTGCACGAAAACTCTTCGTGTTTCCGGACAAAGAGGGGCAGCTACGTGATTTTTGCATCACATGAATTACTCCAAAAGAATTCTCAAAATTAGGTCTTTTTCTTTAATTATGTGTTATTCTAGGAATTACTGTGCAATTTTCCTGATTGTTTGCATATTTTATGCATTTTTAATTTTATTAATGCATTAAAAATACAAAAATATGGCATATTCATTTAGAATTTAGTTTTACATTTTTACATTAATTAAGTAAATTGTTGTTTTGCAAAAAATGAAAAATCCCAAAAATAACGTATTTTGCATTTGTTTTATGTTTAATATTACAATTTTGTGATTTTCTTTTAATTTGGCATTTAATTATTTGTAATAATTATTATTTAGAGTTAATTAGCATTTTTGATAGGATGATTTGGTTTTATAAATTAATTTAAGATTTTAGTTTTAATTTTCGAAAATAGTTTGAAATAAATAGAAAAGGAAGAGAATTAAACAAAAGAGGAGTAAAATCTGTTGGGCTATCTCTCATTTTACCCAGGCCCAAGCAAAATCCACCCCATTATCTACCCAAACCAGCCTAGACCCATCCCACCTACCCGACCCGACCTAGCATAACCAAAACGACGCCGTTTCACGCTGAGATTAATCACAACCGTTGATTCCATTCAATCTAACGGCTCGAGATCAACCATCCATTTTAATAATACTAAACCCTAAACGACCCCCTACCCCCAAAATCAGAACACCCCCCTCTCATTTGTGTCTCTCATTGCTTCAGAGACAACCATGTCTCACCGCCGCCCTCCGCCACCGGAAATCGCCTCACGGCGGTTACGGTGGCCCAAACCACCACAAATTAACACCGGAGATTCTCCTTCACCTCATCATCTCAAATCCCCAAACCGTTTCTTTCGAATCACAGCGGAACTGGTCGAATCTTCGATCGAAGTTTGAACCCAAAACCCTAGTTTACCCAATCCCCTCCATCTTTACACCATAGAATCCCCTCACTCCCCTCTTTCTGAATCCATGAACCTTATCCCTCGAATGTCCCGGGAATCCGTCGCATCTGGATTTAAAGAAACGAACCCTAAAATCCCAAAATCCAAATCATTACGTGTTTAATGGTTTGAGGTCAAAATCGACCTTAGTTGTGTGTTCTCAGTCGAGAACACTCGATTAAGGTCTATTCCGGCCACAAATTCGAAGATCATTGAAGGTCTAGTTTGAGACGATGTTCAATCAATTTTGGTAGGTATTCCTAGTTTTAATTTTTTCTTTTATTATTATCTTCTTCTACTCCTTTCTGTTATTGGAAGGTTATTTGGTCAGTTTGTTCTATGATTTTCTTTTTTATGTTTTTTCCGAATTAATAGGTTGTTTGTTGATTTCATTTGGTTTTTTGTTTAGTTGCTCAGAAGTTTAAACTCATATAACAGTAGTTCTTGAACTGATTCCTGATAATTTTCGTTGAAAGATTGGAATTGTTTCATTTTTCAGTATTAAGAGCTATTAAGCAGTCTGCTGATATGTTTTGTTTGTATAAAGATCGAATAGCCTTAAACGATGTGAATTGGGTTCAGCTTGGTCCATGAATTTCAAGTTTTAAAAAGGGGAACTTTAAGATAATAGTGGGAATTGTTTAATTGTCACCTAACTTGAGAAGCGACTAAATGGGTGGTAGGGTAGAAATCGCATTACTGAATTAATTAAGAAAGCACTAAGTAGTGGAATAAATTAAAAAATAGAAAAGGGTACTGATAGTGGAAACTACACTTGTTTATGGACTTTTGCTAAGGGATATACATGGGAAGGGAATATACAAGCTGGAAAGGGAAAAGATCTGAAGAAAAAGGGAGTTGGTTCTAGTCTTTAAATAGACACACACGGACAGACACACACACACACAAGAGAGAGCTTAGGAGATTGGGGAGAGAACTTTCTGAGAGAGTACATATAGACAGACCTAAGGGAAGAGGGAGGGAATCAGAAAAGAAAAACTGAAACTGCTAAAAATTGGCTACTGTTCCTTTGAGCTCTGATTTGATTTCCAAAGTTTTCAATTTCTGAAATAGTTTCCGGTCTATCTAGGCTGAAATGATTTGAGTTTTGTATTTTAAAAAGTTTGGTTCTTGAAGTTCTGGCCGCATTTTCGTGAGTGTTGCACTTCGTTTCCTGGTTTAAAACTGGTTTACCTGGTTGTTTCTGTTGCTGATCACTGTTCTTGCTACTGTCCTACTGTTGCTTCCTCATTTTCCATGTTGTTTTCGAATTTCAGGTACTTTTCTTTAGCTTATGAGTATAGCATGACTGCTGGACATGTAATTCTAGCGAAATTCTGGTTGAATGGAAGCTGCATTTGAATTTGACCTCTCATGTTTCTCTTGCTGTTTCAATATTACGTAGTTAGGTTTTGAACTACAAATGTCAGTTAGGTTTTCTGAATTCGTGTGTGAAGAGTAGTCTGCAGTAGTAAGTTTGCATTTGTATTGATGTATGAACTATGGATTCTATTTACTTAGTTTTCTTTTAACAAATCTAAGTGAGTGCTAGTTAAAGGATTTATTAAGGTTTTGTATAAAGGTTTAGTGTAATGCTTTGGGTTGTAAATCCATGTTTAGCTTATACTGTAGACCAGTTGTCTTAGCTTGGGTAGCCATTTGATTTCAGTGAATTGCTAAATATCGGCTTGTATCCATTCACTCATATTCTGCCTTGTAAACATGCCAATTGGTGAAGCTAAGGTTCAGAGTCATATTTAAAGTTAGTAAAAGCTGAATCAAGCAAGCTTACCTGATTGTTTAATGCTGAGTTGTGTTATTCATGTCGGGATAGGATGATTAAAATTGGAAAGCTAAGTAGGTAGGAAATAGGATAATTTCCTATTCCCAGAAGGTATCAGTTAAAAGGCATTTAGAATTGGTATCATAATTTGGGGCTTAGTTTCCAAGTTAAATACGTTTGGGCTCCGCAAAGATTCGACCTTGAGCACCTGTTTTACAATTGCATCGTGAATAGGGATTTCTTTGGGTCATTTTAATCCATCAGTGGTTTCATCAACTTTTGGGTTCTGAAAAGTTATTAGGCTCGTTGGGTCAAGTTTGAAAGCAGTTGTGAATTAGATTCTTAAATTAAATATTCCCTTAATTCAATATTTTTCTAATTAGCCAGTAGATTGAAATTTTATTTCGAATGAATATAGGCTCTCTAATTTTCTTTCTTTATCTAATTAATTGATTTTCTTTTTCAAAGTAGATTAGGGGTGAATCGTAGTAGATAATAAATAGTCCATGACCCTCCAAATATAATTTGAAAACCCTTTTAAATTAGAATCAAGGTGCATCATGCGAAACAAAAATGACAATTGAATGGCACTCGTTTTAATTAAGTTCTGTTTAATCCTCAGAATTTGAGGCGCGCCATTTAGCAAATTCCCATGGCCCTCGCAAAGTTAAAAATGCGTAGTTGCTTTAGGCGCGTTATTTTAATAATTTACTTTCCTAAACTCGGGTGTGAATTTATGTGACCCAAATCCAAATCTCAACATCGGATAAAATGTATTGCGAATCGTGGGTGCATTTATGTGACGTGGTTCAAGACATATTTTAAATGACGTTGCAATTTTCCTTGAAAAAAATTAAATAAAGCGGTTAAAGTTAAAATTGCACATAGGATTAAACATGTTTAAAATCAGATAATTAGGCCAATAATAACAATTGAGCGACCGTGCTAGGACCACGGAACTCGGGAATGCCTAACACCTTCTCCCGGGTTAACAGAATTCCTTACCCGGATTTCTGGTTCGCAGACTGTCAAACAGAGTCAATCTTTTCCTCGATTCGGGATTGAAACCGGTGACTTGGGACACCATAAATCTCCTAAGTGGCGACTCTGAATTTTACATAAATAAATCCCGTTTCGATCGTCCTTTAATTGGAAAAACTCCTTTATACCCCTTCCGGGGGTATAGATGAAAAAAAGAGGTGTGACATTTGTCATTAGGAGTTTTGTACAAAATTTATGGCTATTATACTAGAGGCTGTCTGGAAGAGTTGGGGAAACTTGTTGGATTGTTCATACTCACGATCGCAAAGGGTAAAAACTAAGTTGGAATGTTTTTTGAATTGCGATCGCGATGTTAAAGACCACGATCACTAAGAAGGACCCTTTGGCAGTGCATTAAAACATCAAATTTCGTGATTTTAAGTTCATTTTCTATACTTTTTGAGTTCTTGGAGCACAAGTAACGCGATTTTGGAGGAGATAAACACCCAAATCTTAAGGGTAGGTAATTTAATATTTGTTTTGATTATATATTTTATTTTTCCATGGATTATTACACCTAAATTAAGGATTTAAAGAGAAGAAATTTGGGGTTTTTGTTTAAACTTTCCTAAAGTGAATAATTGAGTTTTGAACATTGATTTGGAGTTGGATTTGAGTAAAATTAGAATGCTTGGACTCGTAATTTATATACGGTGAAATCAGGGGGTTCTATTTGCCGCCATTAAGGTATATTCGGGAAGTCATGTCAGGATCTCGAGGCTGTAGGATTGCGATCGAGCTCCCTCCCTCGACGATCGTCCGCGACCCTGCAGAGATTCCGAGGATAAGGAATCTGTCCGCAATCCGATGAAGGTTCTGAGGACAGGGGATTCCCGAGGCAAGCGGCTGGAGTCAATAGATGCTAGTACCATGCCTAGCCGTCCCATCCCCATGTCTTTACATTAAATACATTTTGTACTATATGGTATTGCCTCTCCTACATAAGGGGAATCCATTCCACTTTGTAAAGGGCTGATGTTGCTCCATTTTCTCCACAAGTGCAATAATCTCTCTCTCTCTCTCTCTCTCTCTCTCTCTTCTTTCTAACTTGCTCGTTCTCACTGGCCCGAGGCTACCTCTATATCCATCGTTCTCTTATCCATTGCATTTAGTCGTTAAAATTCATATTATTAGCATCAAATGCTCTAACAACTAGCTCGTGAATAGATCACGTATTCTTAGAATCCCATTTACAAATTTAATTGTTGTTACCATTTTCATGGCAAACAGTTTGGCGCCCACCGTGGGGCTAAAAATAATAGTGATTATTTTCTTGGTGATTTCATTGCACAAACGCACATTATCTTTCACACTTTTTCTTGTCCAAAGATCTCTTGATTTTAGGTCAAAATGTCTAGCTCGGTATACAGAGTTAAGAACGACAACCTTGAAAATCACGGGGAAAATGGCGTGGATGTCCCGGCCGCCGGAGCACCACTAAAAAATCTTGATAACACGCCCGGACCGATTTTAGCAGTCGCGGATTCACAGGATGCACAACAAGTCGACGAAACAACATACGACACAACGACCGACAGAAAGCTCAAAAAACCCCGGCCCGGGAAGAACAGGAAGTTAGTCTTCATGTTATTTTTGAAATATTGCAGGCACAACAACTGGCCATTGCTTAGTTGAAAAGCCATCTGAGAACTCCCAGCACAGCGGCACCAGAAACAGCTCCCCCCGCCGAGCAAGTACCAGAAAGATCAAGCGATAGTGGGTCGGTGGCCGACCCTGCCATAGTGAAGATGCTCGAGGACCTCACCAAAGGATTGAATCAGATGAGAAAATGATTGCAGCCAACGATAAAAAGGTCGAGACCTACAACTCTAGGGTGGATCAGATCCCGGGAGCACCCCCGGTCCTGAAAGGTTTGGATTCGAAGAAGTTCATATAGAGGTCGTTCCCCGAGGAAGCATCCCCAAAGCCCATTCACAAAAATTCAAAATGCAGGAACTCCCTAAGTACAACGGTACCACCGACCCCAACGAACAAGTTACTGCCTGTACCGGCACAATAAAAGGTAACGATATAAAGAATGACGAGATCGAGTCCTTATTGCTAAAAATATTTGGAGAAACGCTTTCGAATGGGGCGATGATGTGGTATCACAACTTGGCTCCCAACTCCATAGATTCATTCGCCATGTTAGCGGACTCCTTCGTAAGAGCGCACGCTGGCGCCATCAAGGTAGAAAAGAGGCAGTCCGACGTGTGCAAAATTAAGCAAAGGAAAAATGAAATGCTGCGAGAATTCGTGTATCGCTTCCAGATGGAATGGATGGAGCTGCCGCCAGTCTCTGATGACTGGGCAGTGCAAGCCTTTACCCAAGGCCTGAACGAATGAAGCTCAGTAGCCTTGAAGCAGCTAAAGTAGAATCTAATCGAATATCCGGTCGTGCCCTGGTCAGACATCCACAACCGGTACCAATCAAAGATCAGGGCCGAGGACGACCAACTGGGAGCTCCTTCGGGCTCACTATACCCAAACAGACTCCTAGTAAAAGAATCGAAACCAAACAAAAAAAAGGAACCAGCCGTACCTCGAAGACAGAAGGAATGCCCCAAGGCACAACCTACCTCGCAACGATTGAAGGATAGGTCGAGGACAGGACCCTCGAGGGCTCGTCAACAGAACCAGGTTCGATCGAAACATATCTCCAACAAACGCGCCCCACTTATCGGAATACAACTTCAGCGTCGATGTGTCAGACATTGTGTTCGCCATTAGCAAGATCGGAGATGCCAGATGGCCCAGACCGTTACATTCGGATCCTTCCCACAGAAACTACAATTTGGTTTGTGAGTTTCACAACTCGCATGGGCACCGAACCGAAGATTGCAGGCAACTTCGAGAGGAAGTGGCCCGATTGCTCGACAACGGGCACCTTCGGGAACTTCTCAGCAGACAGGCTAAAAATCAATCGCGAGAAGGAGAAATGGCAAAAGGAAACAAAATAGACGAGCCTCAACACGTCGTCCACACAATTTTTTGACGATCGCTCCGAACGCGTTCAAATAAAGGACCACTTAGCAACCACCAAATAAGCACCGGAACTCGAGAAGTGCCGTCCCCACCAAGGTATAAGTGCCCATCCCTCTTCCCATCTTCTACTTCACGGTTACTCTTGTGCAAGTAAATAACCAAGGTAATCAAGATGATACCCCGACTAGAAGATTCCGAGGTTATAGAACGTCCGCTGCACTCTTTTCCTTTGATCAGAATTTTTTTTATCCCGAAACGGGTTTTTTACCGGCAAGGGTTTTCAACGAGGCAACATCGACGCACTTTCCAAGAAGGATTCAGCTAAGCCTATGGGACTTTCTTTACAACCGGCCATACGCCAGAAAATGACGAACGAAGCCCCCAATAGGGAATAACACACTAGACCAAACGGTCCAAGGAGCCCCGCCCACGCGGATCGAGCTCGCAACAACGAAAAGGCATGTATTTACAACATATATATATGCCAAGCAATAAAGAATATCTTTCGGTATCTTATTCTCCAAACAAGGAAATATCAAGTATACCCCCGACAGGGGCCTCTCCACCAAGCACATCCCGAGATACTCGAAGACTTAGCGTCAGCAATTCAGCACCTGCACGACCACAAGGTCGGAACTTCGGGCTCATAAATCCCCCACAATGCAGCTCCGAGCTCACAAGAAGCGGTTTTCAAGCTTAAATAAACTCGGTGACTCGGAGACTGTCATTAATCGCCATGCTCTGGAAAACCCGAAACTCTAAGACCCCTAGCGGGCAGAATCAGCGTAACCAGATTTATTCTACATTACAACAAAAACTGTAAGACCTCAACATACATGACAAACTGTAAGACCTCAACATGCATGACAAACTGTAAGACCTCAACAGGCATGACAAACTATAAGACCTCAACATGCATGAAAATCTCGAAGTTTAGGCTATACGTCGCATTTGTAAGAATACTGAAAGGGCATACCCTCGGTGTAGACACATAAACTATCACTCGGGATCAAAAATGGCTCCGGCCAAACACATACGACCACGATCGAAACAGCTGATACAACCAAATTAATGCGACTCGGGGACGCCCGACCGTTGCTAAATAAAATTGCAGGCCACTACTTCGAATATACTTCGGAAAGAACTGGTTAAAATAGGCTTCGCTCAACAGGCAAAAAAAAAGCTTCGACCATGTCGGCTCCAAATCGCAAAGCATCGTTCTACTCGGCCTACGAGCTATGAACCTTCCAAGGTGCTCAAAACATCGCCGATAATGACTTGAAATTGAGGTTCTTTGGAACCAACGATGGGTCAGGCAAAACAATTTCAAAAGACCTTAATGAGCGGAAAACAGAGCCTACAAAAATCCCACGGGCAAAAATAGCATAAGAGCATTTGTTGCCAGCAAAACGAGCCTATGGGCCACACATTAAAAGGTTTCTACAACCAAACAGCGTAAGGGCCATTGTCGCCAGCTTAAAAATTGGCAAACTTGAGGATTAAAATGAGCTCGAATCGTAACCGGATTCAAAGACCGAATCCAAAATAGTTAACTATGCAAGCCTCCGAGCCACATATTAAAAGGTCTCAATGACCAAAATAGCGTAAGAGGCATTATCGCCGGTCTGAAAATCAAAAATACTTAAGGGTCAATTAAAGCTCGAATCGCAACACGACTCGGAGACTGGACCCGAAATAGTTAAACTCCAACATGCCTAGGGGCACGACATAAATGCCACTATCGACCAGCCAAGTGAGCCTCTAAGCCATGCGCATGTAAGCTCACTTCGACTCGAAGCACAAAAGGCCATCGTTGCCCGCCCATTCAGGTAGTAAAGAACTCGAGGGTAAATTAAGCTCGAGTCGGATAAAGACTTGGAGACTGAACCCGAAGACGGTTAAAGAACACAAGCCTAAGGGCAAATCCGAGGTCGAATCGATCCAATTCAAACTCCAACGAGAAAAAATACAGAAGATACAAGTTGCGGGGTTCCCCCTCTTATTTCCACATATTGACGACGGAGCACAATCTCAGCCTACATCATATAATGAAAACTATATATACACAACAAAGAAGGCAGGGAATGATCATTCTGATTTTTTCTGGTAGTTATAGCCCGGTGGTCTCCTTCTCATCGTCCTCATTATCGGTTAGTAGGAACCTGGCATCGTACTCCTCTACTTTGGCTTGCTCGATCTCCCCCGAGAGATCAAAGCCCCTGGCGTGAATCTCCTCAAGGATTTTCCTCCGGGATCTGCACCTCATGTACTCCTTGCTATTGTTTGCACGATCAAGGGTCTTCTTCAACTCAGCTTTAGTAGCGGCAACACTTCTCGAATAAGCCGCCATTTTTTGTCCCGCCTTGGTATTATTCATCACAACCTCGGCCCGGACATTCACCACCTCGGTTTTTGCCCTTGGGAGCTCGGATGAGAGTCTCACGATCATCTTCGCCCAAGCAGAATCATTCACATGGGCAGCCTGAATTTGTGCCTCGAGAGTGGAAGTCCCGGCCCGAGCCCTCTCATTGGCCTTAGAATGAGCATTCACATGCGCCTGCAGCTCGATGAATTCACGATTGGCTTTGCCAACCTCGCCCTAGAGTTGTTCCAGCTCATCCGCCTTATCCTTCAACTGAAACAGCAACACTTCAAGACGGTGAGACAAAAAGGGAATACATGCCAGTGCGAGATGCAAGATACCTGTTTCTCCAAGAGGGCCTCCCGGACCCGACTCCGGTCCACCTCACGCCGTATTGAGATGAGCTTGCTTTCCTTTGCTGCACAAAAATGTTTGAGGGATTTCTCCCTATCTCGAGCATCCCGCAATAGGGCCTCACAACGAAGCAGTTCGGCTTTGATCCTGTCAAAAGCCTGAGAAAGAAATCTAGGTAAACAAAAAAAAAAGAGAAGCGCAGGGCCAGAACATCCTTACAGCGGCCGAGACTCACCATAAGGATAAAGTGCTGAGCCTCGCCTAAGGCTGAAGCAACGTCCGATGATGCACCAATCCCGAAAGGTTGCCGGTCGGTCGAATCGCTTCCCCTTAACCGTTGCGAAGGAGGCACCTTACCACAGGCCTTCTCACAACCTGGGGCATCTTTCCTTTTATCGGTGTTCCTTGACCCCAAGGCCATTAATCTCTCCTCCTCCCTCGGGGAACTCAACCTCACTTCGAAAGGACTCCCGGCACCTGCAACAGATAAATCAGATGAGCCAGCAAGAAGGAAGTCACCTCTTAGGGGGGCAGAATACCAGGAACCTACCATGATGCTTCGCCTCCAATATCCCTTTTGATAGATCTCGCCACCGGTGCCTATCGTAGGTCGAGCAAACTGCTAGATTACGAGACCATTCGGTTAAATCATGGACCTCACCGGGCAACCAATGAGTTGCTATAAACATATTGCAGAAAGATATCATTACGGGGCCAATCCCATGTTGAGATAAAGACAGTTCAAACGAAGCACTTACGTGTGAAGTTCCATTTCTCAGGGAATGGCAAAAATTCTCCAGGGATAACATCAGTCGTCCGGATTCGAACAAAATGATTCATCTATCCGCGGTCCTCATCCTCCTCGTTGCCGATCACAGGAGCTCAGGTGGATCTACATTGAAGAGCAATCAGGCCCCGATAGCGCAATGGCCGATACAGCCTCACGAGGTGGCTGAGGGTGAATTCTATCCCAACCTTGTCAGCAAAATATCTTATTGACTGCACTATTCTCCAAAGAAAGGGATGAACCTGCACCAACGTTACTTGATATCTTCTACAGAAATCAAGCACAACCCGGTCTAGGGAACCTGGTGCAAGAACATGAATATACACACTCAAGAACCCCTCAACGTATGTCATTACACTCTCCTCGGGGGAAGGTGCTTGCAAAATCATGCCTTCCCCCCATCCGCTCTCTTTCCTGATCATTTCGAGGTTTTCCTCCCTCACCGATGAAATAATCCTCGACATATGCTCTCGATGGCCCGAAACATTAGGAGGCCTCCCCGGTGTGACAACCCTCTTCGAGGCAGGGCAACCCGAGTCACGCTCTCCCGATATCGGGGGTGAGCCGCTGGTACCGACCAAAGGTGGAGCATAGTAGGGACTCCCCTCCGTCCGAGGATCAGGCGTCGAAGCGGCGGCCATGATTACAACAGAATAAGGTGAAGAAGATGAGGATCTAGGCAAAAACTTTTTGAAGCAGAGAACCGGAAGGACTAACACAAAGAGCCAGGCTCCAGAGAGGAGATAGGCTTATCAAGAACTGCAAAATTGCCACATAAGGGGGAGGATGAGCAAATATATAGAGGCTAAGCGACAACTGCTCGTTTGCCCAAAAGGGCCAATTAATTATGGCCACATTAACGTCACCTTCTCCTTGGGGAGTGCACTGGCAGAATCATTCCAGGCTCCCACATAACTCATAAAACCGAGGGACCTCGGGAGATCCCCGACGTCATAACTATCGGTTTGGAAGGAGCTATCGATTCAACCTCGGGACGTGGCTAGTCTTAGGGCCCCCGATCTGTCCCATGAAAAGGCCCTGAAGGGCCGACGCCGGAATGCAAAAACAAAGAGCATAGAGAAGGGCTGTCAGAATAAAAGGTCCTTTTATACATTGGCAAAGAGAAAAAATGTCTTTACACTAATCGTTTCCGGGGGGGGGGGGGAGAACAGATGAAGCAAAAAGGAAGGCATACAAAAAGGGCTCGTAGACTACTCCTAGCCACTATCGTCTTCACCCTTATCAGGGACAATCAAGAGCGCCAATCTTCCCTCTGATGCACGAGCCTTCTCCAGGTCGGTAGACAGCTCGAAGCCTCTAGCCTCAAGTTCCTCCAGGGTCTCCCTCTTCGCCTCCACTTTGGCATGCTCGACAGCTCGAATTAGTCTCTGCTCAGCTGCCATGGACATGTCACGAACCATTGTATGCGTTGTGGTCACATCCTTCTTATAAGTGGCAGCATCTCGTTTGACCTCAGACTTAGCCGCAGCTAAAGTAACAATCTCCCTGCGAGTGTCCGTGAGAAGATCCCGGGATGTAACCAATTCCCTGGCCACAATCTCGTTTCGCTCTTTTAGCTCGGAGATCTCCGTTTTCAACTGACTAATCCACGAGTCACTCTGCTCGACCTACAGGAGAAGGGCAAGTCGATGAATATATAAATCCAAAACATGTGTGAATACAGGGTAAAAGGGCGGGTATGAGCGAGGCACAGTACCTGAGCAGCAAGAGCGGCCTTCTCCCGGAGCGCCGCCTCCAAAGCGGCCCGAAGTTCTCCCAACTCTTTATCTCCCTGGGCACAACGGGCCTCTGAGTCCTGTAGCTTCAAAGCAATGTTCTTACGCTCCTTCTCATGGAAAAAAAGTTCCTCGTAGAGCCGAAGAATGGCATGGTCATACATCTCCTTACATTGTGGCACAATGGGAAAGTTAAGAAAGACGGCGAATAACGCCCGAAAATGAAAAGAAATACGGAAGGGAAAACTATCACCTGCTGTATGGACTTCTCTGTCGCTTTAACGATGCCAGAAATATCGAGATCAACCCTGTCGATTAAGCCATCAAAAATATTGGCAATAAAAATCTCACCCTTTGGGAGGAGTCCCGGCTATGATGCCAATCATCCTTTCGGCATCCCTCAGCTCCCCTGATGAAACCGGAAAGTTCGAAATGAGGTCATTCGGTTCGCCGATTTCTCCAAATGGCAACCCACATTCTTGGAAGGCCTCGAGCTCCTATCCCTCCGGATCAATTCCAACGGTCCTCCTAGCAGAAGCTACATCGAATCCGGCCATACGATTCGAAGATACATCAGCATCCTCTTCAAGGACCCTCGGCTCACCAGCCCGACCGGAGCTAGCTGTTTCGGACTCAGCAGCCTCCGATCGGGTGCCTGCAAATCTCTCGCACTGGACCTTGTTCTCCTCCTCAACGGACTTCCATCATCATCCTCCCCTTCAATATTAGGATTCGACCTGGAGGTTAGAGCAGCGGTCCCATCAGGTCGGGCAACGACTGCCCTGCTTTTCCTTTTCTTGTTCGTACTAGGCTTCAAGGCCTCTGCTTCACCGCTAGGGGGTGGCCTCATCTACATATTCTCACCGAGACCTGCACCAACGCAACAACCGTGATACATTTTCACCAGGGGCTCAGAAGGAAACACAAAATACGGAGCACAGGTGGTAAATGAACCTCACCATGGTTCTTGGCCACTCAATGCTACTTAGCCAAGAAGGTCCAAGACCGAATGCGGTACGGGAACTTCTCGCTCAAATGCCTAATCCATCCCGACAAATCTGGGACCACCTCCGGATGCCAAGAAGCGGCTGTAGAAAGCACAAAGGGGTTATTATGACGAACGAAAGATTAGTCGAGGAGCGGTTAAATAAAATTCGCTTACATCAGGCGTTTCACTACTCCGGGAAAGGCATTCTACGGGCCGGGGTGATGCTTGAGGTCCTCACTCAGATAAACCTGCTCATCCATCCTCGGTCCTTCCCCTCATCAAATCTTATGAAAAAGGATTTTTTGGACCGGTGGCGGTGCTTGATTAAGCCTCGATACAGCCGAGGGCAGTATAGTCTGATCAGATGATTAAGGGTAAAAACCTCACCCCAACCCCTTTAGTGAAATGTTTGAGCATTAACACTATCCTCCAAAAGTATGGGTAGATCTGACCTAGTGTTACCTGGTATCGGGGCGCAAAAGTCAAGAATCACCAGGTTGATTTCCAAGGGAGGAGATTCGATGGATTTATTGAGGCCCAGGGTAAATGGGTAAGTGTATATATAAAGGAAGCCAACCTTGAAGTTATGATGTTATCATTGGGGCCGGGGATCTCTACCTCCACTGTCTTGCTCCATCAGTAGTCCTTCCTCACCTTGCTATCATCGGTCACGATGCTAACGTATCGAGACACATGCTCATACCGACCCAACGTAGACGAGGGAGTCTCGATGTCAAAATCCTTCAATGTGTTAGGATTCGGTGGGGTACATTGCTCTAAAGTGGGAGCCGACATATTTTCTCCCTCAGGTAATCGGGACGACTATGCAGTGTCGTTCCGTCGGGGAACCGTCTGAGAAGTCCTAGCCATGTAAAATGGTAAAAACCCTTCTGTGAAAAGAGGAAAGGATGTCAAATAATGAAGTTCTGACTCGCGGGCTTGTAAGAAGAGTGAATATGTTAAGTATCTAGCAATCGGTGCATTTATAGGAATCACTGGGGAAGCATAAGAGATGCACCGATGGTAGTTTGTGGGTTTCTCGATTACCGGATCTGACGGCAGCCCTGCACGGTTCTCTGGGGCATGGCATTTAATGCTCTTAGGCAGTTAATGTCATGGAAATAATGACCTCGAGACGATGATTCAATATCATTTCCTATTACTTTGTTCTAGGAAATGCGGAGACTATCTGTATGCGGTGAAATCATAGGGGTCTATTCCCCGCCATTAAGGTATATTCGGGAAGTCATGTTAGCATCTCGAGGCTGTAGGATTACGATTGGGCTCCCTCCCTCAAGGATCGTCTGCGACCCTACAGAGATTCCGAGGATAAGGAATCTGTCCGCGACCCGATGATTGTTCTGAGGATGAGGGATTCCCGAGGCAAGAGACTAGAGTCAATAGACGCTAGTACCATGCCTAGCCGTCCCATCCCCATGTCTTTACATTCAATACACTTTGTACTATATGGTATTCCCCCTCCTATATAAGGGGAATCCATGGCACTTTGTGAACGGTTGATGTTGCTCCATTTTCTCCACAAGTGCAATAATGTCTCTCTCTTCTTTTTAACTTGCTTGTTCTCACTGGCCCAAGGCCACCTCTATATCCATCGTTCTCTTACTTGTTCTTCATTGTATAGCTCAGTATTGGGATAAAGAGCCTTGTTTAATTATATCTCCAACTTTTATTCCATTCCCGACTATCCCTGATAGCCCAAACTCAACCCCGACGTCGACCCCGAAGTCCCCCTCGACCAAACCTTCACCCGGACAGCAGACCCTTCGGCTTGATTAATATCTCATTCTATCTTGCATTTAGTCGTTAAACTTCATATTATTAGCATCAACTGCTCTAACAACTAGCTCGGGAATAGATCACATATTTTTAGAATCCCATTTACAAATTTAATTGTTGTTACCATTTTCACGGTAAACATATTTAGATGGGTTGTTGGAATTTGTGAGTTTTGTCAGGTTCCAAAGTGCAGGCTCGGGTTTGACTTTTTGGTTGAGTTTGAGCTTTTGAATAACGATTCGACCTTTATCATTTGACTTTGTTTCCTTTGGCATTATTTGATGATTTTAGCTTGTTTCGAGATGTTTGGAGGTTGATTTGTGCAGGATTACATTTCTAGAGTATTGTTTGGCTTGCTCACTATTTGTTATGGCTTGTTTGAGGTAAACATCTTTTCTAAGCTTGGTTGGGACACTATTTTCCTTGATTTGTTGTGATAGCTACGTGCTATGGATGCACATATGTGTGGGGTTTGAGCTCATGTGCGAGCACCAGAGTATTTATCCATGCTCAGGGTAGTGCTTAGGCTATGATATGCCTAGAATTTACTGTTAAGCTTTAAGATGTAATATTTCTCAAATTTGTAACATTTTTGTGAACTATTTGAGTCATGTTTGAGATTATAAAGAGGCTAATTCCCTGAATAAACTTGGTAATTGCTATTTCTTTAAAGAAATTGCCGATTTGAGTTATGATAGCACACTTTGCATATACCTACACTTTACCATATTATTATACCAGTCCAAGAGCATGAAATATGATATTTATTTATCATATAAATGTGTTCATGTATTCTTGCTTCTGTATGATATGATTTGGAATGGATGCTTGTGGCCACACCTGGCGGATTGTGTTGTTATGCCTGTGACCACGCTGGACAGATTGTGTTGATATGCCTATGACCACGCATGGCGGATTGTGATATAGCCCATGACCATGCCGGGTGGATCCATTATATTGAGCTTGTGATCATGCCGAATGAGTTATGATATTGAGCCTGTGACTATGCCGAGCGGATTATGATATTGTGCCTATGACCATGCTGGGGTAGTAGCACGTTGAATTGGCCGTGCTTGCGTGTGGATAAGAATCCATCGCTCTAGGGTCACCCTCTCATGTTTCTCTTTTGATGGTTTACACGTGGATTGTGAGAAACTGATGGGTTTCTGGTTGATGTGAGCTCCGGGAGAGCTGGTTACTGTTATTGGATAGGGTTGTACGCTGCAACATGTCTTATTGGCTTATTGTTATTTTGGATTGAGTTGCGCGCCGCAGTGGACTGGTATGTGGTTATAGCATTTCATCTTTACGTGTAATTTCCTTGGCTGTTTACCTACTTTACTTGCATATTTTCCTTATAATCTGGATTGTTGACTAAGCAGAATACTTTAAAATAAAGAATTGTGAGCACCAAGGTGTTTTTACCTTAGATTTCCTGATTTGATCATATATCTGTTCTATACTTGTTGAAATTATGAACTGTACAGGTGATAATGAGTATCACTTATAGTTCTTGCTTCTTTTACCTCTCCGAGATTAGTTAGGATACTTGTTGAGTACATGAGATCAGTTGTACTCATACTACACTTCTGTACCTTGCGTGCATATTTTGGAGTTTATGATGTCGTGTATGGCGGGAGCTGGCATTAAAGAGGTACCCCATTTAATTATGGCTATCACTTATCCTTTGGTAGCTTTCGGTTTAAATTCATGTACATTCCAAACATACGTTATGTCATGGACTGCTTTCCAGACATGCCCCATGACCCCTTGGCCGCGCCCCATGGCGGCCTAGCAAGCCTCACAATGCCTAGCGCCATGGTCGGCCCCGTGGTCTTGGCTGCGCCAAGTGACAAGCGCGCATGCGCCTCTGTCGCCCCACCGATGCCTCTCGCCAGCGCCCAAGGGCTGGAAAATGACAACAGCGTCGCGCGCCCTGACAATGCCGCGCGCGCAGATCCTGATGCCTCGACAGCGCCCAGCTGCAGGCCCATTCCAGCAGCGCCTCGCGCACAGACCCTGATGCCAAGCACCAGTGCCCAGCCTCAGGTCAGCACATCAAGTGTCGCGCGCGCCCATAGCAACGCGCGCGCAGACCCTGACCCGCAAGACAAAGTTGCTGCCATCGGACTTAGTTTTACCTTGTAATAATCTAAGTCCTTTTCATTGTAATCATAGGCTAGTTTACATCATTTTCATTTCAGTGTGCTTCTACAGCTTTATTAGGACTAGTCATGTAATGTTGGTTTATTTTTTTTAAGCATTATTAAGGGGGACCAAACAATCAAACATTTTCAAGCAAGCATTTTCTGGTGTCTCTCCCCCTCGACACCGCATCATTGTAATCAGCATTTTCATTCATCAATAAAATTATCATCATCATTCAAAACCCAATTCTCTCTCAGCTTCTGCAATTGCTCATGACATTGGTTTTCCCGCACGACACTGACAATCTAGTCTAGCGTGCGGAGGGGACATCATTGGCGGACAACAACTGCACTGACATCGGTTGCTTAGCCTTACGTTGCCCTTCCAAAGAACATCAGGAAAGCGTTGCGTAACAGTTATAATGATTTCATTTCAGTTTTGTAAATTTAAGTCTCAGTGGCTCGACAACCCTAGCCTTCATCACCAAAACTAGTTACAGTATGCAGTTTCTTATTCATGGCCAGTGATCCTTCGTCCGGTGGTGGAAAGCCACCAGACAACTACCAAGAAATGCACAGTCATATACAGCAGCAAATCGAGCAAATTCCTGCTGCAAACATCTCCCTAGGAGCTTCAGATTTGCAAATTAGAGATAAGGATATTGCAACGCCAAACTGCATGGACAACCCAACAATAACTTTATTCGATTCAATGCTGAATTGACCAACTCCAAATACTGGAGATGCTTGTCCAATCCAACATCAATCTGCCAATAACATTTTGGAGGCTCGAACTATAACAACTGAGAGTAACGACCAAATTAACTGTCCAAACTCACACTAGCTGAACGGAATGGAGTTCAAACTCTCCAAATTGAACAAGGTCAATGCCAATCGATAGGTATTGAAGTAGGGATTGCTACTGAACTACCAAAAGACCAATTGGTTAGTAATCATGCATGGATTCGTACTGAATTGCTCGAAGGAAATCTCGACGGACAGAACACAACAACAATACAGATGAGTAAATATGCAGACTTGCAAGTACCAGCTGTTCAACGAAATGCCACAGTCAATTCTATCAATGATTTTGAATGAGAAAATTGTTACATGAGTCCCAACATGATGTTGAAGGTAGTCGTCAAGGAAATTCACACAAAACCCCCACAAAAGATGGTGATCATTTTGAGCCTAACTCACCAGTAGTCCTGTTATCAAGGCATACTAACATGCCTGATAAGGCCAGTACATCCCAACTGCAGAGGCAACAGATTGCTGAGAATAACAGTCTGCGCACCACTACACAAGTGCAGCACCAGCAACGCCCAACATACCCAAGTTACCCAACAACAAATACAATGGTGGTCGACCAATATGCTACTACTAGCACACAAGTGCAAATGATACCTGTAATGAAGGACTAGTTAATCAAAAATACCCCACATACTATCCCAGTTACTAAAACACCTGTTTTCAACTATTTTCCAAAGATATCATCCAACTTTGACAAGCACACTCCACAAAACCAGAAAGCAGTCATAGCCAATTCGTCAGTTATTCCCAACAATAACCCAACATCTATAGATGACAGCTTCCAAAACAAAAAAAAACTAACACACCTACACCACCACCACCTACTATTACACACTCATTAGCTTCACAATTAAGAGCCAAACTACTTGGTGAAACAACACCAATTAGTTTCACTGCACCAAAGATCACTACCAAACAAGGATAGCCAGCAGTTATTTTCACCAGGAAGGACTACATGATCACTTTGACTAGTAGATGTCAATACACTATCATAGGCAAGTTCCTTCACACCATGCCAAGGATGGAACAGATCAAGAGAATCTTTATTGTACAAACAGAACTGAAAGGAGGAGTCAAGATTTCTCATTTCAATGCTAGAAGTGTCTACATTAAACTTGTTAATGAGTATGATAACACTACTGTATGGACAAAACAATTCATGTTTATATAGGGTCAGAGAATGCAGCTCGAAGCATGGACTCCTACTTTTAAAGCCAATGAAGATTCGCCTATTGTTCCTATGTGGGTGATAGTACCAGAACTACCATGGCACTTATACTATATGGAGGTTCTTACTGTTTCACTTTCACCAGTTGGTAAGGTTCTGCATCTGGGTGTTGCATCAATGCAGAAGACTAAGGGTAGTGTAGCGAAGGTAAGGGTGCAGATTTATTTGACAAAACAAAGACCTCACCATGTTTGGCTTGGATTTGATGAAGAACAAGATGAGAATAGGGATGGTCAGTGGCTTGAAGTAGAGTATGAGGATTTTCCAGCTTACTACCTACATTGCAAACACCTTGCACATGCAAGTCACTTCTTTCCAATCAAAAGAAGAGAGGAAGAGGGAAAGAATAAGGATGTGGCTGAAGCATCATATCACAATGATAATCAGAACTTCCACAACAATGCAGGGAGCACAGACATGCAACAAATACATATGCCAAATATGCATATGCAGGACAAGAACAGAAACTTGAAGCAAAAACAAGTAACACAGGACCAAAGTAAAGAGCAAATTGAAGGACATAATCAGAAAGCAGAAACACAACAAGCAGCAAGGAATAACCATTCCAAGGAAGGCAAACCCAAAGGAGGAGGGATTTCAAAGGTGTAAATGCTCAGACCACACAACAGAAAAACAGGCAAGCTATGGACACAACAACTGGGAATCAAACTTCAGTGGTCACTCAAACCACTAATAAGGTGTCCAACACACCAATTGACACTGTAGTGGTTCAGTGCACAACCAATATTGAAGTTGAAGGAGGAAAAATGGTTGACACAACAACAAGGAATCAAACTCCAATGATCACATAGAACACAAATAAGTTGTCCAACTTACCTACTGATACTGCAGTGGGACAGTGCACAACCACTACTGAAGCTAAAGGAGGAAATGTGGGTAATCAGGAGGAACTTACATTGTTAAGGGATGGGGAACAAAAGGAGTTGGGTGTAACCCCAGCTGTAGACGAGAGTGCAATACCTTCTGGTAACGATACAAGGATGGGTCAGATTCCCAGCACTCAAAATAAGGGACACATAAGCACAGTTGATCGGGGAAAAGAACCCACTGGATCACAGTTAGTCACATCCAAGTCCAAATCTAATCCCAGCCAAAAGAAAAGGAAACAATTGACAAAATAAAGAGACGCAGCTGACTTGGATACTCATAGTTCGATGATAAATAAACTAGATTCAATACCAACTATTACACCATCAGCTAACAAAGAAGCTGATACAACATCACAACTGGCACCATCACCTCACCCTGAAGCAGCAGAATCACAAGAAACACTTCCAAAGAGGATTGACTAACAAGGAATACTTGCTGAAACTGCAGTTTGCCCCCAAGTTACACTATCAACACATGCCAAGGAAACAAGAAATAGAACATTAGTAGCATCGGCCCTTCACTATAAGGCAGTAGGTTCCATGGACCAGGTTTTAACATCGCCTATACATGAAAAAGTAGGGGACTTGAAGCCGAAAAAGCTTGGACTGAGGTGCAGACAACCACAATAAATCCTAATATGGATTCCATATATGAGCTTCAATTTATGAAAGAGAATATGGGACTCATGGAAAGGAACTCCGAGAATACACAAGCTATAATACCAAGGGAAACAGGACAAATTGAAACAATGCCCATGCCATGTGCCTTGGGTACTGGATATCCAATGAAAATAAAGATCAATGTGCCAATAAAATCTCCCGAGCAGGTGTTACATGATATAATCACACTCAATGTCTTGCCTCTGGAAAGTCACAATCCAATGGTAGAACAACATCAACTAGAAGATGAGGGTGATGATGAGTCTATTGCTGGGTATTTTAAAGCAGTAGTCAGAGAAGGAGATCTAACACCTAGAGCATCAACTAGAAGTGGTAAGAAAAGTAAGAAACAACAGAATAAAGAAGATATGCAACCTACAAGAATCTTGCCCAAGAGGGCAGCCTCAATGTCTAAATGATGATTAAAACTTTGATATGGAATATAAGGTCGATTAAGACTCAACAGGCCTCCTAGAGAGTCATCAACAAGCAAAGAGAACATGGGTTCTTCATTGTAGCACTTATGGAGCCTTTTCAAAAACCAAAGTATATTCAGAATTACAGGAGGAGACTGGGTATGGAAGCTGCAATATCAAATGTTAACGGGAAAATATGGTTATTCTTTGATGCTGTGGTGCAATGGGAGTTGTTGATTGATACTGAGCAACAGGTGACAATCAAGGTGTATCATCAGGACATTGGTAAGTACATCATGATAACTTTTGTATATGCAAAATGTTCATTACTGGAAAGATTAGAATTGTGGGACAATTTATATTACCTTGCGAGTGACATGGAACTGCCTTGGATTGTTGGAGGACACTTTAATTTGGTTCTTAGTGAAGAGGAGAAGATAGGAGGGATGCCAGTATACCCTCCAGAATATGAAGACCTTGCTTTTTGTGCAACTCATGCGGATTGTTTGATCTTGGATATAAAGGAAGTCCCTTCACGTGGTGGAATGGGAGGACAAATGCAAATTTTATCTTCAAACGTTTGGACGAAATATTTGTTAATATGCCTTTCCAGACTTTATTTCCCAATATAGAAGTGGATCATCTCATTAGAACCGGTTCAGATCATGCTCCAATGCTGATGAGTTGTGGTGATCAAGTAATGCAATTTACTAAACCATTCAAGCTCTTAAATTTCTGGACAAAACATGACTCTTTTGTGGAGGTTGTTAGACAAAATTGGAAGACTGACTTCACTGGAGACCCTTTTCTAATGTTCAAGCAGAAACTAAAGAGGACCAAAATTGCACTTTCTAAATGAAGCAAGCTCACTTATGGAGATATCTTCAAGAAACTGGCTATTAGAGAAGATGTGGTTAGAGTGAAGGAAATGTGTTTTGAAGAAAAACCAATATTGGAGAATAGAATAATACTACAGAAGGCCCAGGCTGGACTGGAGAAGTACCTGAGCATTGAGGAGCAGTATTGGAAACAAAAGCAGGTATGACATGGTTTGCAGAAAGGGACAGAAATATAAGATTTTTGCATAACTATGTCAATGGCAAAAGGCAGAAGCTACAGTTGAAGAGAATTCAGAATACAGATGGTGCATAGATTGACTCATAAGATCTTATAGCTGAAGCTGCAATTGAATTCTTCCAGAAGCAATTCACGCAAGAAGTTGATCCTACAACATTGAACTACTAAACAATGTTCCTGCAATGGCCTTGCTTGAACAAAACATAGCACTTTGCAGACATCCTACGACAGAAGAGGTAAAGGCAGTTGTTTTTGCATTGAGCGGAGAGAGTGTAAGTGGTCCAGATGAGTTTATTGGAATCTTTTTTCAAACATGCTGGGAGATAATAGTGGAAGATATAAATAACATGCTGACACAATTTTATGGAGGAAGATCTTTACAGAAGTCTATAACACACACAAACCTTGTATTGTTGCCAAAGAAACAAACGATTCAAACTTTATCAGATCTCAGACCTATAAGTTTGAGCAATTTTATAAACAAGGTGATCTCCAGAGTACTTCATGATAGGTTGGAAAAAATACTGCATGATTTGATCTCTAAAAATCAATGGGGATTTGTAAAAGAGAGAAGTATCTTTGAGAACATTCTGTTAATTCAGGAGATTGTCATTGACATAAGATTAATGGGTAAACCTGCCAATGTAGTGATCAAACTTGACATGGCAAAAACATATGATAGAATTTCTTGGAAGTGTTTAATGCATGTGCTGAGGAAAATTAGATTTGCAGAATGCTTCATCAATACGGTATGGAATCTAATAGCTAATAACTAGTACTCAATTTTGATCAATGGTCAAGCCTCAGGTTTCTTTCAATCAACAAGAGGTGTTAATCAAGGAGACCCTTTATCACCAGCTCTATTCATTCTCTCAATAGAGGTACTATCCAGGTCTTTGAATAAGCTATTTGAAGACAAAACGCTTAAAGGTTACGGCATGCCTAAGTGGACTGATCTATTAAACCACTTAGCCTATGCTGATGCCACTATCATCTTTGCTTCTGCTGATCCATACTCCTTACATAAGATAGTGGACGTTTTGGCTAAGTATGAACACACATATGATCAGTTGATTAACAAGACAAAAAGTTCATTTTATATGCATTCCAATATTGCTGGGGCATTGTGCAATACAGTAGGAGACATAACTGGTTTTTCAAAGGGTGAATTTCCTTTAATTTACTTGGCATGTCCAATATTTTATAAATGAAGAATAAAGGAGTACTACAATGAACTTATTCAGAAGGTGAAGGCTAAACTACATTCATGGAAGGGTAAGCTTTTGTCTTATGGAGGCAAAGCCACTTTGATTTTCAGTGTGCTGCAAAGCATACCAACCCACATGCTTTCAGTCCTTGATCCACCTAACAATGTACTAGTGCACTTGCATAAGATATTTGCAAGGTTTTTCTGGAGCAACAACGACGAAGGAAGAAGTAGACATTGGTCTAAATGCGAAAATTTATGCTTGTCAAAGGAGGAGGGTGGAGTGGGATTTAGATCTCTTTTTGATATCTCAAGAGCATTGTTTGCAAAACTGTGGTGGAAGTTCAGGACTAGTAAATCATTATGGTCCAATTACATGTGGAATAAGTATTGCAAGAAGGAAACGCCAACAATAGTTCAATTTCGACAAGGCTCACATGTTTGGAGGAAAATGTTGGAAGCAAGGGAGGAAGTGGAACACGAGTTGTTATGGGAAATGAAGAGATGATCTACCAACATATGGCATAAGAATTGGATTGGTATAGGTGCTCTATATTATGTTGTTCCTCCAGAATTTCATATAAATGAAGAACTACAAGAAGTAGCTGAGTTGAGAGAAGAAGATGACCGGAATAACTAGCTGTTGGAACAATATTTTCCAATAGACATTGCAAATCACATCAGACAAGAGGTGGGTTTTGAAAAGGGAGATGACTACCATGACACACCCAAGTGGATGCCTACAACATCAGGCAGATTCATGGTAAGCAGTGCATGGGAAATTTTGAGGCATAGGGCAACTGTGAATGCTGAATATAAAATGCTGTGGACAAAGGGGCTACCACTTAAAATATCCTTCTTTGAATGGCGATTATGTAAAGGCAAGATACCTACTGACGATCTATGGAAAAGGAATAGTTATATGGTGGTGTCAAAATGTTGGTGTTGTGTTCAACCCAAAGAGGATTCCTTTCAACATCTTTTCCTAAGCAGTCCTACAGAAAATAGGGTGTGGAGTACTATTGCACAGGCAGCAGGTATAATTGATAATCTAGTACATGTTCATCAAGTTATTTGAGCTTGGTGGAATATTGAATGATGTCCAAAAATCAAACCTTTATACCAGGTTGCCCCAGCAGTGATAATATGGGAAATTTGGAAGAGAAGAAACACCATAAAATATGGAAGGACAATGTCATGCAATAGGGTGATTCATGAAATTAACAAGACGCTTCAGAATCTAGCTAAGATTAAGTATCCTTGGATGGCAAATATACTTTTACTATGGTCAAATATGATATGATTTTTTGAAGGCTATAGACCTTATGTAATTACAAAGAGAATAACATGGCAGTCACCTTGTGAAGGATGGTTCAAATGTAACACAGATGGTGCCTCAAGAGAAAACCCAGGACCAAGCTCATATGGCTTCTATGTGTGGAATTCTAATGGAGATTTCATATATGCTAAGGCAGAGAACATAGCTGACACTACTATCATTGTTGCAGAAGCAAAAGCAATTGTAGAAGAGCTGGGTTTTTGTGTCAATTAGCAGTTGCATCCATTAATCATTAGGACTGGCTCACTGGTGATGAAGAGAATCATAGATGGTGAATGGAAAACTCCATGGTGTATAGGGAAGGAAGTGAAGAGGATCAAAGGAATGAAGGACCATTTCAATGTGGTCTTCCAACATGTTCTACAGGAGGGCAACACACTGGCAAATTACTTTGCTAACCTAGTCTTTTCTTTTGCAGGTACAATCATTTTTAACTCGTTCACTGAAGTTCCAAGTACAGGGAGGAGAATACTCAATCTAGACAAGTCAAAAACTCCTAACCTAAGGGTTAGGATAACAAAAGGAAATGCTCCAGATTAATGATTATTTCATTTGGATACTAATGTTACATTGATGCTTATAAACTGTAAATTGATAGCCTGTCATCTAGTGATTTTAACAGGTATTCAAATTCAGTCTTAGGGTCTTCACATGGCATATAGAGGATCTACTGAAACAAGAATAATGAAGCGACTAATCGATGATCATAATCAATGGGTGCTGAATCTTCAACAATGGTTCCATATTCAGAGCCTACAATTGAGTAGCTGCGACTAAACAATGGTTGATGCAACTCAAAAATGGAACTCGACGGATTAGACTGCTGCTGCTTTAATTGGTTTGACTGAAGCGTCTGCAAATGTTTACTGCCACGACTTTCTAGCTTGGTTACTAAAACAATAGGAATCTTTAGTTGGCCAGTGATATGTGATTTCTGCAGATGCAATATCTGTCAAAACGTCTTCTAAAAGACCTAGTTCTGATGGGATTAAGGAGGATTCAAAGTGTAACACTAATCTTGTTACTCAACTATTACAACATTGACCTATTTCTACTACTGATTAACTAAACACTATTAGAGTACCTCCCAGTGGTATTAGCATGTTATCATGCTCAGTATGGAGGTGGTCTTTTGGTGCGAGGAGAATCACATGAAAGCAGGAGGTGGAAATATTTTTGTATGGCCTAGAACACATTGAACATCTTACGCTACCACTTCCTACACAAGGATGAAACAAGACACAAAAGGGTTCAGTGCTGATGCTGTGTTTGGCAGCTATTGGATAGTGTTTCTTACTCACACAGCTTATGAACTTGGTTTCAAAATGGAAAACAATAGGAATCTGTCAACTACTATCACAATCACAAGTCATCCTACTCGGAAATGCGTAACAACAATTGGAAAGACAAAGGTTTCAAAATTGGTTGCGTGCTTTATCAGTTTTTGGGCAACCACAACTATTCAAGGTGTATGTTAGAGATTCAAGCTAGCCTAATCCTTTTGGTATGCAAAACATGGCGCCTGGCGAGAGCGTTTGAGGTGCTACGCAGAGGTTTTGCACTGGGCTAGAGGATACAAACACCACTTGGCTGGAATCTGTCCAGTTCAAACTTTTGTAATAGTTAGATTTTATTGCTTTTGCACCTTTTCCTTACATTTTAACGCATAGTGTAATAACTGGATTCCTATTTTGGATTATTATTTATGTATTTACCACAAGGCATCAAGCCCAGTGGTATATTTTTTTAAAAAACTATCTTAGTGGCTCATGACTTGTACTACCAGTCTTTGGATTATTGTATAAGAATTCAGTTATTTCATCATTTATTTTCTGTTAATCTCATTTGGATTGTGTTTATGGACAATAAGCTTACCTAGCGGGTTGGCTTAGGTGCAGTTAGATTTTAGGTCGTGACAAGTTGGTATCAGAGCTCTAGGTTCATTACTTCTACGAGTCATGAGCAAGCATCAAGTAGAGTTTTACGGAGAGGTACAATGACATCCATACTTATCTCTGAAAGGCTACAGGGCATCTAAGGTAAACTTCCCATCTTTCTTTCCTTATCTTGCGACATTCATTTAGCTTGAAGCGTGTCTTTTTGTATTCCTTCCACTCACTCGTATGCTATATGAATGCTCGGTATCAACTGTACATCAATGGCTTGTGATTCCATGAATAAGGTATGAGATGTGTCTTCTGTGTTTTAGCGATGGGTCAGTCTAGAGGACTTGAGGCCAAGGTTGGACCATAGCTTGGGCTTGGTAGTTTCACTTGTGTAAGAATGTGCTTTTGGACTTATAAGTCCGGTAGTGTCCCTAGGAGTGAGATTTATGGCTGGGTGAGTGGCTGGATAGCTATACGATGAGTATGATGTGGCTGCAAGATATGTTCAGATGGCTTTGATGAGATGAGAAGGGTTGCTTGGTATGCGAAAAGGACTATAGGGTGCTTGATTTCTATCTTGATGGGTTGTACATTCTCGAGTTATGAGCGTGTTGAGGTATCTTTCATGTTGTCCAGTTATGGGACGAAATAGATTCTTATGTCTTATTGATGAGTTCAGACTCGGGAAGATTAAGTGATTGTGTAGTAGTTGTGACCATGAAAGGGCATACAGAGATGCCAGTTTGAGGCTAAGCAGGATGTTCATCTCATGCAGAATGTTCTGAGGTTGTGTGATCCTTATGATGTTTGTATAGGAAGTTTCTTTCTATCAATGGGTTACATATGTTTCAAATTTGACTTTGGATCGGTTGAGGAAATTGACTTGACTACCACAAGAATTAATGTGCATTTAGCAGATGATTTGAGGTGTTTTATGATTAGTACTACATGTGTTCATCAAGGATTTTGTTGAATTGCAATGCGGGATTTTGGCAGTAAGAGAGTAAGAGTATTGTGGATTATCAGATGCTGTGATCTATGGCTTTGAGCCAAGTGGGGGAGTCTTCTATCGATGAATGGATTGCATGGTTAGGTGTTATATTAGTTTTGGCCTGAGCCATGCTTGTGGATTGGTTATGACTTGAAGAGGTTGATTCTAAGGATGACTCGAGTGAGGAAATTTTTGGATACGTGATGTATTACACCTTATAGGTATATGGAAGTCTTGGAATGGTTTATGTTTGCTGTTCGTGATGTATGTAAAGTACTAAGAAAAGAGAGTCACTCAGTTGCATTAAGGTGGAGTTATTTTTTTGGGTGTTGGTGTGCTAATAGGGCACAGGTCGTTCGGCTCATTTGGGCGGTGCGCTTGAGATTAGAATAAGGTGGATAACTTTCGAGAATAATTCTAATGAGTTCAAGATTCATACGTGGCGCTTGAGGATTTTCCATGGATTTGTATATGGCTAAGATCTGAGATTGCATTGGATGGTGTCGAGACTCGCGATATTTGTATATCATTATTGATTCTACATTTCAGTATCAGAAAGGTAAAAGGAACAACTTTAAATTCACATGAGGTCTCTTCAGAGTGGGTATCTCGGATGTGGTATTTTGAGTGCTTAAGGGAATACAGTAGCTTTTGAACTTTAGGATGATGTGGTTTCATGCTAAGATCTCTTGTGGTAAGCTTTGGTTGAGGATCGTGGTGTTATGGGAAGGAGAAGTGTTAACTTGAAGGTAGTTCAAAAGGAACTCAAAGAAATAGATCAGCTTGGTAGTGGTTTATATCGACATAGTAATGGGAATGGTCGGTTCTTTTCTTCTTATGATCTGGTGAGGCTTTACCGGTATTTTGTTGCAATATTCTTGAGTTTTGGTGACCCACGTGACTTGGTCGAGTTAGAGCAATTCAATGATGATGGCTTGGTATGTACAAATGGATTTCAAAGTGTTCTCGATGATTTTTGCTATGGCTTGAGATGGATATTTTCTACGGCATGAGGAGTATGTTGTGTATTGTGATATTCTCCTGGATGGGATCGAGTGGAAGGTTACTAACTAATTGAGTATATATTTTGCTGATGACTCAGAATTGATAAAAGGGTTCTCATGTTTTCTATGGCGGCATGATAGATGCAGTGCGACGTGGGGGATTGAGGTTTGCATGTATAAGATTGCGGTTCAGTTTTGAAGGAAAGGTCACAGCAAGGACGGTCTTGGATGTAGAGATAAATGCTAGTACTACTTGGTATCACCTAAGAAGGGGGCACAAAGAAGCGATCAATGAATTTTGAAACCATCAAAGTCGCTCATCAAGTGAGTGCGATTTTTCATTCGATGGCTCCTAAGTTGGAGGATCCCGACGCTTTCATGATCCCTTTTACAATTGGAAGTGCCTAGTTTGCTAAAGCTCTTTGTGATCTTGGGGCAAGTATCAATTTGATACCCTAAAAATAAAGTGATAGACATAAATATTAGTCGGAGAATAAGAAGAGAGTAAATGAAGTATTATGAATAAAATGTGATAAATGGGTGATAACGGTAAATAAAAATAAGACATGACAGAGTCTATAGTCAAGTGAAGCTAAAGACAAGAGGTGATAGGCCTTTGATTGAGTAATGATTGAAAAACAAAGGGATTTCATGAATTGCACATGATTAGAGTACCCCCATAAGATGGGTCATGTTGGGATTCTATGAAATATGATTATTGAAATATAGTATCGTCTCTAGGTGGATCAGGCAAATCACTCCAGATGTTCCCCGATGAGATGTGAGCTTTAGTGATAATGTATTACATAAGAGGTTTCAAGTTATCAATGGTAAATTATAGGTCAACATTAAGGTGAATCCATAATAGTTGGATAAAATTATAAAAGTATGAGAGGAGATTAGGATTCCATTCTTTAGATGAAGAGTAATAAGGGATCATTAAAGGACTTAGATTTATACACATAGGATAAGCAGCGAGAGGGTAACCTGGAGTTGGGTAGCAGACCTCGGTAATAATAAATAGAAGTAAGAGCAACTTTTAAATTATTTTCTTCCGCAATTTTGGTTTATCTTCTGCATTTTAGGCTTACCTAGTCGTAGAGACTAGGTGCCATCACGATGGTTCACGGTGGGCGAACCGGGGTCGTGAAAAGTTGGTATCAGAGCTCTAGGTTCATAGGAGTCATGGATCACAAGCCGGTTTATTAGAGTCTCGCTGATTGGTACGGAGACGTCTGTACTTATCTAAGAAAGGCTATGTAACCGTTAGGAAAATTTTACTTCATTTGAATTCCTTGTTGTGCGATGGTGAGGACATTTCTAAACTTCTATCTTCTATTCTCTCACCGATGGTGAGGACAAGTGCTGTCGCACCTCCTTTTTACATACCCCCATGAGGGTACAAGGGGAGTTTTCTCCAATTAAAGGACAGTCGAAACGGGATTTATTTAATTATTTCAGAGTCGCCACCTGAGAATTTTAAGGCGTCCCAAGTCACCAATTTTAATCCCTGAATCGAAGAGAATATGACTCTGTTTATTATTCTGCGAACCAGAAATCCTGAGTAAGGAATTCTGTTAATCCGGAAGAAGGTGTTAGGCATTTCCGAATTCCGTGGTTCTAGCACGGTCGCTCAACTGCTTTCATTCTTGGCTTAATTATCTTGATTTTATTAAATACATTTTTATTGCATGATTTTACTACCGCTTTTTACTTATTGTTTATGACGAATTACGCGTACGTATATTCGTATTATATATCTTTTATAATTACCGGGGATTGTGCCACGCGTACGTGTACACAATAAAATCATCCATGTTATAGTTTTTATAAAAAATATATATTCGAAAATTAAAAATAAAATCAGGAACATCATCACCCTTTTTATTTAGATAATGAACTGCACACCTCGGATTATATGAAATTATTTAATATTTTTTTTAAAGAAATTCGTTTTATTAAATATTCGCTCGAAATTGCGCGTACGCATAATCCGAATTTACTTTTAAAATATAATCAGGGTGCGCGAACGCATCCCTGATTGCGCAAAATCTTTGTTAATAGTATTATGGACTTTTCACAAATTATTTATTATATCATACATTTTTATGTGAAAATCATGAGAACTCCCATTTTAGAGGCATTTGAATTCTTTGAAAAGAATTCACAATCTATTAAAGGTTGTCCGTCGATTATAATTTTCGAGTATAAATTATATTCATCCCGCTATTCAAATTCGAAGAAAAGAATAAAAATATGATTCAAACAAATACAACATATATATGCCAAAGGATGAATTGTATATGAAACTAACAAACATGATTTATGAAAGGAAGAAGTATTTTGGAACAATTTTTCATTATTTAATTAGTGCAAATCCCATTTCTAATTGTCATTGACTTAAAGTGTTGCAATTTGTATATCTCATCTTATTCTCATATACTTGCTTTTAATCCAATAGGCCTAATTACTTATTTAGGATGGTAAATAAGCATTAAGTGATAAGAAAGGGAATTATTATACAAATTGATTAACAACATTGCCTTACATGTCATATGTTCATATTTGTATGTTTTGAAACATTCGTAACACTTTAACATCATAATGTGCCATAACAACTCAACTTACCGTCCACTAATGGTTCTATAGATACCTGTTATGATGCCACATATGAACGTACAACTTATATCATTCCTTCCACAACTAAATCAGATGATCAGAATAAACTAGCAATATGGTTTTTATATTTTTCACGCTATTCTTTATTCAACTAACAATGTCACAAGGCCTAATTAATGGCCAATCTTTATATCATGTTTCTTACCTTGACAGTTCAAACATGACAAAACTAAGGAGACGGAGAGCTAACATTATTACAAAAACTTATATGAATTTCAAGGTAAGACAATTAACTCATAGTTATCAAACTGAATTCACTACTAATTATCTAACATTAAACAAAATGAAATTTAAACTGGTGAACTTGGACAAATGGAAAATAGAATTGCAATTCAAGCTTCATTGATTAGTCATGTTGAATCTCTTTCCAACATGAAATTTAAAAGACATGTACCTGAAAATGAAGGTGGAAAGAGTAAATTTCAGCAGTAGCAGCAGTAACAAAATCAGCAGAATATACCAATAACACAGCAAGTCTGAACAAGACCCGTTAACCCAGATGAACAGTGACAGAGACTTGAGAAAAATTTCAGATTTGAACCGAACAATATCCACAAGCAAACAACGGACAGATTCTAGAAAGATAACATTTCAGATTTTAGTTTCTTTCCTCTTCCTGTTTCAGATTCCTATTTCATATTTCTTTCTTTCTGTTTTTCACAAATGTGTATGTATTTCCTAATGTTTTAGAAATCAGCCTCTCTTAAACAGACAACCTGAAGAAAAACAAAAACTGCCTTTCTAAATCAGATTGTTCTCCTCTTAAAATCTATCCAAAATCTCAGTTTTCCCTGTTCTAATCTCTCTGAAAACTGAACTTTAAAATTTCTGTCTGAAAACTGATTTCTCTCTCTCTGAAAACCCCTCTAAATCAGTCCCAATTCCCTCTATCTTATACAGGTCTGTTCCCCCCTTTTTAAGTGCTGCCCGGAACCCTTTTATCTTTTAAAAACAGAAAATTTCCATTAAAAATCTGTTTTTCCACTTTAAATCCCATTAAGCTAACTTTTTCCCTGATTTTTCAGCAACCCATTACCCTTTGTTTCCCATTACCCCATTAAATTAAAAGCCACTAACACTCCACTATCAACACACTACTATCCTCACTGTTTCATTACTAGTAGTACCCTTGAAAGCTTACTGTTATTACTGCCCTTAAGGAAATCAGAATCTGATACAAAATAGATTTTAAAAATTGTTCAAAATCGATTATCCTTCTGAATTAAACAACTATAACCAATCCTATCAAGTTCTGGACTGAATCTTGACTGAGAATGCACTTTTCTAACACAATGGTATCTAACCAACATTTGTGAAATTGAAATTAAACCTAATATCACAACAAATTATACTGAATTCAACGTAGCAAGTCAAACTGAATTTCAGCATTGAACTAAGATCAAACATACACAGGAACATTGTCAATATACTGACAATGCCCTGTTCAGAAAACAACATATACAACATACATTTGAATTCACTGATTCGCAAACAAACATGATTTAATTGACGAGCATTAATCAATTGACTATTTACAACATTTGTCCATAATCAGTCTAAAATAATAGAAACAGACTGTTTCAATCAGCATTATCATAAATGAGAATTCATAATATAACTAATCGATGAACTTAATCGAGTCGATTACTTACATTGTGAATAATCACAACCAACAGAGACAGTTTCATATTTTGATCATAAGACGGGCATGAGACAAAGATGACAGAATTAATCAAAACAGAAATATGAAATATTAACAAGTTATTAAAACAAACGAAAATACATACAAAATTCACAAACAGAAATAGAAAAGTACCTCTGAATTTTAATCAGACTCGAACTCAACTTGGCTTCGGATTTGTTTGAAATCAAACAGACCTTAGTCGAAGTATTTTCCACTGAAAATACTTCGACTAAGGTCGATTAAACCTCAATCTTTATTCAATCTGGACAGAATCCAAAAGTCTGGTATTTTTAGGGTTCTTGAAAGTTCGATTTGGGATTTACTCATTTCTGGTTAGATTCGAGGGAAACCAAAGATGTTCTAGGCACGAGGGAGGTCAGGGGGGTAACTGGTGTGAGTTTGAAGTAGGTTGGGATAAGGTCAGGTTGTACTCGAATCTTCAAATGAAGATTCGAGTAGTTCCAGTATGATTCGAACCATGCAACTAACAGATCCTTGGTGAGGGAATTTAGGAGAAACTGTGGTGTTATTTTGGAGGTCATCGGAGAAGATAAGGTTTTCAGGCCAACCTTCGATTTAAGATTCGAAGAGTTGGGGCCTGATTCGAAGGAAACCAATGTTAGATCTGTGTAGAGGATGTTCAGGGGATTCTAGGGTGTTATTTTGGTGACCGGCGGCGTTGATGCCGCCGGGTTTCAGGCGGTGGGAAGTAAGGGCAGCTAGGGTTAGGTGGGGGGGTATGAGGAAGGTGATGATGAACAGTGGAGATGGGGGGTTTAGTTAGGGGGCCGGGGTGAGGATTATGGGCTTATATAGGGACGGGGTGGGTTAATGCTGACCGTTAGATCTAATAGGATGAGTGGTCAGGATTTATTTACTTAACCAAACGACGCCGTTTGGCTTAAGTTTGGGGGAACGGGTTGGACCGGGTGTTGGATCGGGTAAGGATTGTGGGTTAGGGTGATGAAATCTCATCCGTTGATTGGATTTGATCGAACGGTCCATGATGAACCACGACTAAACGCTGTCATTTTGACTCTTTTTGGACTGGACCGGACCTAGGCTAAAGGGGGTAATTTGGTTTGGGCCTGGATTTAAATCCAGGTCCGATTATTTTTTTTATTTCTTTTTCAACTATTTCATTTTTCTAATTTAAATTTCCAATTTTAATTATAAAACAATTTTAACTTCACAAAAATATATTAATTACTCTATAACAATTATTTAACACATAGACAAGACATCAATCACATAGTGGAATATTTAAAATAGAACTATTGCATATTTTTTGTGATTTTATTTAAATTATCTTTTAAATGCATAATTAAATCCTATATGCATGCAACATGTATTTTATTTTATTTTTCATTTTATTATGACAAAGTAAACATTTATGGACATAACACAAATATTTAACACCACGCAAATTCAAGAATTACACAGTAAAAGAAATTTATTTGATTTTTGATTTATTTTGGAGTAGTTTTCGTAAAGGCAAAAATCACGTGCTCACAAGTGCTACCAGAGATGATCAGGCACCTGCGCCCATGCGAGATTTGCCAGAAGTCGAGGACGCGCACGTGGTGTAGCTAGAGCACCTACGTGAGCTGCCACCAAAGTGCCACCAGCAGTTCCAGACGGAGTCCAGGCACCGGATGTGCCTACCCCTACTACTGCTCCAGCACATTAGGAGACATTAGCATAGTTCTTGAGCATGTTTGGTACATTAGTTCAGGCGGGGTTGATTCAAGTTGTACCAACTACCTCATAGATCGGGGAAGGGACCCTGACTTCCGCTACCCCCACTCCAGAGTAGCGAGTTCTTATTGGTCAGGTTCCAGGTATTATAGCGGCACAACCTATGGTCCCAGTTCAGCGGGTGGTGAGGACCTCTCATCGAGTAGAGGACGGGTGGGTCCAGGAGAGAGAGGACATGCGAGGTCAGGATAGAGAGTATAGGGAAGTAAGGAGACCTCGTAGACTGGAGATACCCACTGGTCCTTATTTTGGAGGAAGAGTACGACATGGTAGAGGTTTTGTAGGTTAGCCAGCTCAATTTGCATCTGAGGTTTCACATAGTGTTTCAGGTGTTCAGGGGCTTAGAGTACCCGTACCGTACAGTTTCCACTGCCACGTCCTCCCATAGCTTGTTTTGAGTATGGTGACATACGCCATGTGGTAAGGGATTGCCCTAGACTTGGGAGGAGTGCACCTCCACAGACTTCTCAGCCACAATGTGCTCCGTAGAGTTCTCAGGCTATTATCACCGCACCAGTTGCTACCCCACCTGCACAGCCAAATAGAGAGGAAGGCCAGACCAAATATTCTGCCCTTCCTGCCCATACCGAGGTTGCCGCCTCTGATTCTCTCATCACATGTATTGTCCTGGTTTGTCATAGAGATGCATCGATTTTATTCGATCTATGCTTTGCTTATCCTTATGTGTCTTTTTATTTTGCTCTGCATTTGGATATACCTCGAGATTCTTTGAGTTCCCCTATTTATGTTTCTACTCCTTTGGGAGATTCTCTTGTTTTGGACCACATTTATCGGTTGTTTTTTGTTGCTCTAAGTGGTTTTGAGACCAGAGCCGATTTATTGTTGCTCAACATGGTATATTTTGACATTATCTTGGGCATGGGCTGGTTGTCGCCCCATTATGCTATTATTGATCGTCCCGCAAAAATTGCGACGCTGGCTATGCTAGGTGTACCGCGTGTTGAGTGGAAGGGTACTTTAGATCACACTCCCAGTAGTGTTATTTCTTTTCTTAAAGCTCAGCGTATGGTTGAGAAGGGGTGTGACGCGTATTTAGCTTATGTGAGAGATGTCAATATTGATACCCCTTTAGTTGATTTAGTTCCAATAGTACGGGATTTTCTCGACGTGTTTCCAGCTGACCTTCCGAGCATGCCGCCTGATAGAGATATTGATTTTAGCATTGATCTGTTGCAGGGCACTCAGCCCATTTCTATTTCTCCGTATCATATGGCTCCTCCTGAGTTGAAGGAGTTGAAGGATCAGTTACAGGAATTGCTTGATAAGGGTTTTATTCGGCCTAGTGTATCACCTTGGGGTGCTCCTATCTTGTTTGTGAAGAAAATGGATGGTTCTATGCGTATATGTATTGAATATTTCTAGTTGAACAAGGTTACAGTAAGGAACCATTATCCTTTGCCTCGTATTGATGATCTGTTTGACCAGCTTCAGGGCGCACAGGTGTGTTTTCTAAGATTGTTTGTGCTCAGGTTACCATCAGTTGACGATTGGGGATCCAGATATCCTAAAGACTACTTTCAGGAATCGGTATGGTCATTATGAGTTCCTTGTTATGTCATTTGGGCGGACCAATGCCCCAACAGCCTTTATGCATTTGATGCACAGTGAGTTCCGGCCGTATCTTGACTCGTTCGTCATTGTCTTTACTGATGATATTTTGGTGTATTCCCGGAGTAGGCAAGATCATGAGCAGCACCTGAGGACTATGCTTCAGGCTCTGAGAGAGAAGGAGTTATATGCTAAGTTCTCAAAATGTGAGTTTTGGTTGGATTCAGTGGCATTCTTATGCCACATGGTATCGAGTGAGGTATTCAGGTGGATCCGAAGAAGATAGAGGCCATGCAAAGTTGCCCCAGACCATTCTCAGCTACCGAGATCCGTAGTTTCCTTGGCTTGGCGGGCTACTACTATCATTTTGTGGAGGGGTTTTCATCGATTGCAGCCCCTAAGACTAGGTTGACCTAGAAGGGTGCTCCGTTCTAGTGGACAGAAGAGTGTGAGGCGAGCTTTCATAAACTTAAGACAGCTTTGACTACAACCCCAGTTTTGATATTGCACTCAAGTTCGAGGTCTTATACGGTCTATTGTGACGCCTCAAGGATTGGCCTCAAAGTGGTGTTGATGCAAGACGGTAAGGCGATTGCCTATGCATTCAGACAGTTAAAGATACATGAGAAGATTACCCTGTTCACGACCTTGAGTTAACTGCCATTGTTCACGCCCTGAAGATTTGGCACCATTATTTATACGAGGTCCCATGTGAAATTTATACTGCCCATCGGAGCTTGCAGGACTTGTTCAAGAAAAAGGATCTAAATTTGCGCCAGAGGAGGTGGTTAGAGTTGCTGAAGGACTATGATATCACTATTTTGTATCACCCAGGCAAGGCCAATATGGTGGCCGATGCCTTGAGTCGCCGGGCAGAGAGTTTGGGGAGTTTAGCATATTTACTAGCATTAGAGAGGCCTATGGCAATGGATGCTCAGGCCTTAGCCAGCCAGTTTGTGAGATTGGATCTTTCAGAGCCCAGTCGGGTTCTAGCTTGCGTGGTTTCTCGGTCTTCCTTATTTGATCGTATTAGGGAGCGACAATATGATGAACCCCATTAGCTTGTCCTCAAAGACAAGGTTCAGTACCGTGATGCCAGAGATGTGACTATTGGTAATGATGGGGTATTGAGGATGCATGGTCGGATTTATGTACCTAATGTTGATGGGATCTGAGAGTTGATTCTAAAGGAGGCCCATAGTTCGTGGTATTCCATCCTCCTGGGTGCCGCGATGATGTATCAGGATTTGAGACAACACTATTGGTGGAGGCGGATGAAGAAATATATAGTTGGATTTGTAGCTTAGTGTCTCAACTATTAGCAGGTGAAGTATGAGCACCAGAGACCGGGTGGGTTGCTTCAGCAGATAGAGATTCCGGAGTGAAAGTGGGAGCGGATCACCATGGAATTTTTAGTTGGGCTCCCATGGACTTTGAGAAAGTTCAATGCTATTTGGGTGATTGTGGATCGACTGACCAAGTTCACTCATTTCATTCCTGTGTGTACTACTTCTCATTCGGAGCAGTTGGCGGAGATTTATATTGGGGAGATTGTTCGTCTGCATGGTATTCCAGTTTCCATCATTTCAGATAGAGGTACACAGTTCACATTACGGTTCTGGAGGGCCGTTCAGCATGAGTTGGGTACTCGGGTGGAGTTGAGTACAACATTTGACCCTCAGACGGACGGACAGTCCGAGCGTACTATTCAGATTCTTAAGGATATGCTCCGTGCATGTGTGATTGAGTTTGGAGGGTCTTGGGATCGGTTCTTACCATTAGCTGAGTTTTCTTACAACAACATCTATCAGTCCAGCATTCAGATGGCACTATATGAGGTTTTATATGGTAGGCGGTGTAAATCCCCGGGGGGTTGGTTCGAGCCGAGTGAAGCGAGACTATTGGGCACATACTTGGTTCAGTATGCTTTGGAGAAGGTTAAAGTGATTCAGGATAGACTCCATATAGCCTAGTCCAGACAGAAAAGTTACGCGGACCAGAAGGTTCGTGATGTTTCCTATATGGTTGGAGAGCGAGTCCTGTTTCAGATTTCGCCTATGAAAGGCGTTTTGAGATTTGGGTAGAAGGGGAAGTTGATTCCAAGGTTTATTGGCCCTTTTGAGATATTGAGGCGTGTTGGGGAAGTTGCTTATGATCTTGCCTTACCTCCCAGCTTGGCAGGAGTTCATCTGGTATTTCATGTTTCGATGATCCGGAGGTATCACGGTGATCCGTTGCACATGTTGGATTTCAGTTCAGTCCAGTTGGACAAGGATCTATCCTATGTTGAGGAGCCAGTGGCAATATTGGACATGCAAGTTAGAAAAATGAGGTCAAAGGATATTGCGTCAGTGAAGGTTCAGTGGCGGGGTCAGCCGGTTGAGGATGCGACCTAGATATGCGCCGCAGTTACCCTCATCTTTTCACTACTTCAGGTATGTCTTTATGCTTGTTTGAGGATAAACGAATGTTTAAGTGTAGGAGGATGTGACGACCGGCCGGTCGTCTTAAGAATTAACGCCCCGATCCCCTATTAACTGCTTTCCCCGAGTTTATTTCTGCTATTTTGATTTGCCGGGATGTTCGGTTTTGAGTTTCGAAGAGTTTTGGGACACTTAGTCCCTAAATGAGATCTTAGGTATTGGAAAGTTGACCATAGTCGGAACAGTATGAAGACGGACTCAGAATGGAAATCCGATGATTCCGTTAGCTCCGTTGGGTGATTTCGGGTTTAGGGGCATGATCAGATTGTGTTTTGGAGGTCCGTAACTAATCTAGGCTTGAAATGCCGAAGTCGAATTTTTGAAGTTTCCGGTCCAATAGTGAGATTTTGTGCTAAGGGTCAGAATCAAATTCCTAAAGTTGGAGTAGCTCCGTAATGTTGAATGTGACGTGCTTGCAAAATTTCAGGTCATTCGGACGAGATTTGATAGACTTTTTGATCGAAAGCATAATTTAAGAGTTCTTAGGCTTGAATCCTACGATAAATTCGTGATTTGATGTTGGTGTGAGCGTGTCAAAGTTTTGAACAAGTGTGAATGATGTCATGGGATGTGTTAGTACATTATGTTTGAAGTCCCGGGGCTCGGGTGAGTTCCGGGATGTTTTAAGCCTAAAATCATAGTTGTTGCAGGTCCAGAGGAGTTGCAGACCTCTGAACTCACCAGTGCGGTCCGCACAGGATTTTGTGCTGTCGTGGTGGGGGCTTTGCGGCCGCACAAAATCCAGGGCGGTCCGCGGTGAGGAAAGTTTCACTGGTCTGACTTCGAAAGATTATATCTTTTGATCGACAAGAAATATTGAGATGATTCTAAAACCAAAGTTGTAGCCCTTTGTGTCTAGTTTTCGGAAAAGTAAAGAAATTACAATTTGAACATCTGTAGAAAAAGGTATGGCCAAAATACTAAAGCCTGTCACTGCAGTCAAATCCACCCCAGACAGAATTGGTTATTGTGCGGTCAACAGTGGTGGAAATCCGGGAGGTGCACTATAAATACAAGGTTTAGGGTTTTATTTCATATTTTGACATAGAGAGCTCGGATATTGGTGATATTTTGAAGGGTTTTCAAGAAATTCATTGGGATAAATGATTCTAGCTCGGATTTGGCTAGGGTACATGAATCTATCATTGAATTCATCATTTAATTCGTGATTTGGGATGGAATTTGGGAAGAAAATTGTGAAATCTTTCAAAAATGTAAAATGATGATTTGAAGGACCAAATGGTATCAAAATTGGATAATTTTTGTATGGTTAGACTTGTGAGGGTATGAGAATTCTAAAAATGTAACTTTTACCTGATTCCGAGAAGTTGGCCCGAGGGGCATTTTGGTCATTTTACCTAATTTCGCGTATTAGCTTAGAATTTAGTTGTAAAATTAGTTACTTAAAGTGTTATTTACATTATGAAATTGAATTAAATATATTTGGGTCATTTGGAGCCGAGTACTCGTGGCAAGAACGTGGTCTCGGGTTGATTTTGAGCCGGTTCGAGACAAGTGGCTTGTCTAGGCTTGTGTGGGGGACTTTTCCCTTAGTATTGATATTGTGATAATTGAAATGCCTTGTACGTGAGGTGACGAGGGCGTACTTGTGCTAATTGTTAAAAATTCGGTTTTCATTAAGTAACTTTAATTGTGTTTTCCCTTTCTATTTATTCTACTTGCACTTTTAAACCTGTTGTTAGTTAGAGAAACATGTCTAATTGACTTAATTGCTTTATTTACTTTAACTATCTTATTTGTATTACGCAAAACATGCTAGGTTAGAATTGTATGTATTACATTGTTATGAAGTTGAGTTTATTTGAGTATTTCTTGTCCCATTGTTGTGTGTTTTACTTTGGGACTACCGGATGGCATCCTGGGAGATCCCCTGTACGCATTTACGATTTGAGCTAAAACACGAGATATCGAGAGATCTCTGACACGTACACTGAGGATACCAAGAGATCCTCGCGGTTCCAAGATATCTCTATCATACATTGAGGATACCCATAGATCCCCGGGATACTAAGAGATCCCTATCATACTTTGAGGATACCGAGAGATCCTCGGGATACCAAGAGATCCCTATCATACATTGAGGATACTGAGAGATCCTCGGGATACCAAGAGATACCTAGAATATATTGAGGATACCGAGAGATCCTCGGGATACCAAGAGATCCCTGACATATATTGAGGGTACTAAGAGATCCTCGGGATACTGAGAGATCCCTGGTTATTTTCTTGTGATTGTTTTTCCTCTGTTTCAGTTATTGAATTCCTTGTTTTCCTGTATTAAATTTTTATCGTTAGTTTTCAACTGCACTTCTTATCTTATACTGTCATATCTTATATTCTTTATTTTATCTCAGTAGGGTCCTGACCTTCCTCGTCACTACCCGACCAAGGTTAGGCTTAGCACATACTAAGTACCGATGTGGTGTAGTCATGCCTCTTCTGCGCATGTTTTTCATGTGCAAATCCAGGTACTTTCACTCTGTCTTATCATCCTTGAGGCGAGGCGCTTCTGTAGAGACTTTGAGGTATATCTACCGCGTCCGCGGACCGAGGAGTCCCTTTCTATCTTTCTGTAATAGTATAGCCCTTCGGTATTCCCCTTTTTGTTAGACATATCTGGAGTTTGAGCTTCTTATGTATCTCTTAGCTTGTAATTCATGAGTTTCCGGGTTTTGGGAAAATGTATTGGTTTTAAGAGTTAATATTGTGTATACCGAGCGACATTTTTAAACGCTGTTTTACTACTCTATTTCTGTTTTAAATTGTTTTCTTCCGCAAATTTGGTTTATCTTCCGCATTTTAGGCTTACCTAGTCGTAGAGACTAGGTGCCGTCACGATGGATCACGGAGGGCGAATCGGGGTCATGACAAGTTTGTATTATAGCTCTAATTCATAGGAGTCATGGATCACAAGCCGGTTTATTAGAGTCTTGCTAATCAGTACGTAGACATCTGTACTTATCTACGAGAGTCTATGTAACCATTAGGAAAATTCCACTTTATTTGAATTACTTGTCGTTCGAGATTTTTGATTTCACAATTCTTAACATCTATCTTCTATTCTTTCAGTGATGATGAGGACAAGTGCTACCAGAGATGATCAGGCACTCGCGCCCATGCGAGGGTCGCCAGAAGTCGAGGACGCGCATGTGGTGTAGCCAGAGCACCCATGCAAGCTACCACCGAAGTGCTACCAATAGTTCCAGACGGAGTCCAGGCAACGGATGCACCTACTGCTACTACTACTCCAGCACTTCAAGAGACATTAGCATAGTTCCTAAGCATGTTTGGTACATTAGTTCAGGTGGGGTTGATTTAGGTTGTGCCAACTACCTCACTAATCGGGGAAGGGACCCAAACTTCTACTACCCCCACTCCAGAGCAGCGAGTTCTCATTGGTCAGGTTCCAGGTGTCATAGTGACACAGCGTGTGGCCCCAGTTCAGTGGGTGGTGAGGACCTCTCACCGAGTAGCGAACGGGTGTGTCCAAGAGAGAGGATAGACGAGGTCAAGTGAGAGAGTATATTGAAGTAAGGAGACCTCGTAGACTGGAGAGACCCACTAGTCCTTATTTTTGAGGAAGAGTACGGCATGGTAGAAGTTTTGTGGATCCGCCAGCTCAGTTTGCGTCTCAGATTTCACATAGTGTTTTAGGTGTTAAGGGGTCTTGGAGTACCCGTACCACACAGTTTCCACTGCCATATCCTCCCATAGCTTGTTTTGAGTATGGTGACACATGCCGTGTGGTGAGGGACTGGCCAAGACTTAGGAGGAGTGTCCCTCCACAGACTTCTCAGCCACAGATCGCTCTGCAGAGGTCTCAAGCTATGATCACTGCACCAGTTGCTACCCCACTTGCCCAGCCAGCTAGAGGGGAAGGCCAGGCCAGATATTCTGCCCTTCCTGCCCATACAGAGGCTGCCGCCTTCGATTCTGTCATCACATTTATTGTCCTGGTTTGTCATAGAGATGCATCGGTTTTATTCGATTTAGGCTCCACCTATCCTTATGTGTCTTCTTATTTTGCTACACATTTGGGTGTACCTCGAGATTCTTTGAGTTTCCCTATTTATGTTTCTACTCCTATGGGAGATTCTCTTATTGCGGACCGTATTTATCGGTTGTGTTTGGTTGCTCTTAGTGGTTTTGAGAGTAGAGCCGATTTATTGTTGCTCAGCGTGGTAGACTTTGACATTATCTTGGGCATGGACTGGTTTTCACCCCATTATGCTATTCTTGATTGTCATGCCAAAACCGTGACACTGGCTATGCCATGTGTACCGCAATAGAGTTATTTCTTTTCTTAAAGCTCAGCATATGGTTGAGAAGGGGTGTGACGCGTATTTAGCTTATGTGAGAGATATCAGTATTGATACCCCTTTAGTTGATTCAGTTCCAGTAGTACAGTATTTTCCGAATGTGTTTCCAGCTGACCTTCTAGGCATGCCGCCTGATAGAGATATTAATTTTGGCATTGATCTGTTGCCTGACACTCAACCCATTTCTATTCCTCCGTATCTTATGGCTCCTCCTGAGTTGATGGAGTTGATGGATCAGTTACAGGAATTGCTTGATAAGGGTTTTATTTGGCGTAGTGTATCACCTTGGGGTGCTCCTGTCTTGTTTGTGAAGAAAAAAGATGGTTCTATGAGTATGTGTATTGATTATCGCCAGTTGAACAAGGTTACAGTGAAGAACCGTTATCCTTTGCGTTGTATTAATGATCTGTTTGACCAGATTCAGGGCGCACCTGTGTTTTCTAAGATTGATTTGTGCTCAGGTTACCATCAGTTGAAGATTCGGGAGCCAGATATCCCGAAGACTGCTTTCAGGACTCGAGATGGTCATTACGAGTTCCTTGTTATGTCATTTGGGCTGACCAACACCCCATAATCCTTTATGCATTTGATGCATAGTGTTTTTTGGCCGTATCTTGACTCGTTTGTCATTGTCTTTATTGATGATATTTTGGTGTATTCCCGGAGTCGGCAAGATCATGAGCAGCACTTGAGGACTGTGCTTCAGACTCTGAGAGAGAAGAAGTTATATGCTAAGTTCTCGAAAAGTGAGCTTTGGTTGGATTCAGTGGCATTCTTAGGCCACGTGGTATCGAGCGAGGGTATTCAGGTGGATCTAAAGAAGATAGAGGTCGTGTAGAGTTGGCCCGGACCATCCTCAGCTACCAAGATCTATAGTTTCCTTGGCTTGGCGGGCTACTACCGTCGTTTTGTGGAGGGGTTTTCATCGATTGCAGCCCCTATGACCAGGTTGACCCAAAATGGTGCTCCGTTCCAGTGGACAGAGAAGTGTGAGGCGAGCTTTCAGAAGCTCAAGACAGATTTGACTACAACCCTAGTTTTGATATTGCCTTTAGGTTCGGGGTCTTATGCAGTCTATTGTGATGCCTCAAGGATTGGCCTCAGAGCGGTGTTGATGTAGGACGGTAGGGTGATTGCCTACGTATCCAGACAATTGAAGATATATGAGAAGAATTACTATGTTCATTACCTTGAGTTAGTTTCCATTGTTCACGCCCTGAAGATTTGGTGCTATTATTTATACGGGGTTCCCTATGAGATTTATACTGACCATCAGAGCTTGTAGCACTTGTTCAAGCAAAAGGAACTAAATTTGCACCAGAGAAGGTGGTTAGAGTTGTTGAAGGACTATGGTATCACTATTTTGTATCACCTGGGCAAGGCCAATGTGGTGGCCGATGCCTTGGATCGCCGGGCAGAGAGTTTGGGGAGTTTGGCATATTTACTAGCATCAGAGGGGCCTATGGCGATGGATGTTCAGGCCTTAGCCAGCCAGTTTGTGAGATTGGATCTTTCAGAGCCTAGTCGGGTTATATCTTGCGTGCTTTCTCAGTCTTTCTTATTTGATCGTATCAGGGAGCGGCAATATGATGACCCCCATTTGCTTGTCCTCAAGGACAAGGTTCAGCACGGTGATGCCAGAGATGTGACTATTGGTGATGATGGGGTATTGAGGATGCAGGGTCGGATTTGTGTACCCAATGTTGATGGGCTCTGAGAGTTGATTCTAGAGGAGGCCCATAGTTCTTGGTATTCTATCCACCTGGGTGCGGCGAAGATGTATCAGGATTTGAGACAACACTATTGGTGTAGGCGAATGAATAAAGATATAGTTGGATTCATAGCTCGGTGTCTCAACTGTCAGCAGGTGAAGTATGAGAACCAAAGACCGGGTGGGTTGCTTCAGCAGATAGAGATTTTAGAGTGGAAGTGGGAGTGGATCACCATGGACTATGTAGTTGGGCTCCCATGGACTTTGAGAAAGTTCGATGCTATTTGGGTGATTGTCGATCGACTGACCAAGTACACTCATTTCATTCCTATGTGTACTACTTATCCTTCGGAGCGGTTAGCGGAGATTTTTATCCGAAAAATTGTTCGTCTAGATGGTATTCCAGTTTCCATCATTTCAGATAGAGGTACACAGTTTACATCACGGTTTTGGTGGGCCGTTTAACATGAGTTGTGTCCTCGGGTGAAGTTGAGTACAACATTTCACCCTCAGACGGACGGACAGTCCAAGCGCACTATTCAGATTCTTAAGGATATGCTCCGTGCGTGTGTGATTGAGTTTGGAGGGTCTTGGGATCAGTTCTTACCATTAGCAGAGTTTTCTTACAACAACATCTATCAGTCCAACATTCAGATGGCATTGTATGAGGTTTTATATGGTAGGCGGTGTAAATCCCCGGTGGGTTGGTTCGAGCCGAGTGAGGCGAGACTATTGGGCACAGACTTGGTTCAGGATGCTTTGGATGAGGTTAAGGTGATTCAGGATAGGTTCCGTACAGCCCAGTCCAAACAGAAGAGTTACGCGGACCGAAACGTTCGTGATGTTTCCGATATGGTTGGAGAGCAGGTTCTGCTTTGGGTTTCGCCTTTAAAGGGCGTTATGAGATTTGGGAAGAAAGGGAAGTTGAGTCCGAGGTTTATTGGCCCTTTTGAGATATTGAGGTGTGTTGGGGAAGTTGCTTATGAGCTTGCCTTACCTCCCAGCTTGGCAGGAGTTCATCCGGTATTTCATGTTTTGATGCTCCGGAGGTATCATGGTGATCCATCACACGTGTTGGATTTCAGTTCAGTCCAGTTGGATAAGGATCTATCCTATGTTGAGGAGCCATTGGAAATATTGAACAGGCAGGGGTTAGCCGGTCGAGGAGGCGACCTGGGAGACCGAGCAGGATATGCGCCGTAGTTACCCTCATCCTTTCACTACTTCAGGTATGTCTTTATGCTCGTTTGAGGACGAATGAATGTTTAAGTGTAGGAAAATGTGACAACCCGGCCGGTTGTCTTCAGAATTAATGCCCCGATCCCCTATTAACTGCTTTCCCCGAGTTTATTTCTGCTATTTTGATTTACCGGGATGTTCGGTTTTGAGTTTCGGAGAGTTTTGGGACATTTAGTCCCTAAATGAGAGCTTAAGTGTTAGAAAGTTGACTGTAGTTGGAACACTATGAAGACGGCCTCGGAATGCAAATCCGATGGTTCTGTTAGCTCCATTGGGTGATTTCGAGCTTAGGGGCGTGATCGGATTGTGTTTTGGAGATCCGTAGCTAATTTAGGCTTGAAATGCCGAAAGTCGAACTTTTGAAGTTTCCGGTCTAATAGTGAGATTTTGATCTAACGGCCGGAATGGAATTTCGAAAGTTGGAGTAGCTCCGTAGTGTTGAATGTGTCGTGCTTGCAAAATTTCAGGTCATTCCGACGAGATTTGATAGACTTTTTGACCGAAAGCATAATTTAAGAGGTCTTGGAGTTCTTAGGCTTGAATCCTATGTTAAATTGGTGATTTGATGTTGTTGTGAGCGTTCCGAAGTTTTGAACAAGTGTGAATGATATCACGGGATGTGTTGGTATATTTGGTTTGAAGTCTTGGGGGGATCGGGTGAGTTCTGGGTAGGTTTCGAGATGTGTTAGGCCTAAAATCATAGCTGTTGCAGGTCCAGAGGAGTTCCATACCTCTGAACCCACCAGTGCGGTCCGCACAGGATTTTGTGCTACCGCAGTGGAGGTTTTGCGGCCACACAAAATCCAGTGCGGTCCGCGGTGAGGAAAGTTTCACTGGTCTGACTTCAGAAGCTTATATCATTTGATCTACAAGGAATTTTAAGATGATTCAAAAACGAAAGTTGTAGCCCTTCATGTCTATTTTTCAGAAAGTTAAAGAAATCACAATTTTGACATATGTAGAGAAATGTATGGCCAAAATACTAAAGCCTGTCACTGCAGTCAAATCCACCGCAAACAACACTGGCTTTTGTGCGGTCAGCAGTGGTGGAAATCCAAGAGGTGCACTATAGATATGAGGTTTAGGGTTTTATTTCATATTTTGACCCAGAGAGCTCGAATTTTGGCGATTGTTCGAAGGGTTTTCAAGAAATTCATCGGGGTAAGTATGGTTAGACTCGTGAGGGTATGAGAATTCTGAAAATGTAAATTTTAACCGATTCCAAGATGTGGGCCTGAGGGGCATTTTGGTCATTTTATGTCATTTCGCGTATTAGCTTAGAATTTAATTGTAAAATCAGTTACTTGAAGTGTTATTTATATTATGCAATTGACTTAAATAGATTTGGCCATTTGGAGTAGAGTACTCGTGGCAAGAATGTGGTCTCGGGTAGATTATTGAGCCGATTCTAGGTAAGTGGCTTGTCTAACCTTGTGTGGGGGACCTTCCCCTTAGGATTTGGTATATTTGTTGTTTGAAATGCCTTGTACGTGAGGTAACGAGTGCGTACTTGTGCTAATTGTTAAAAATCCGATTTTTAATAAGTAACTTTAATTGTGTTTTCTCTTTCTATTTATTCTACTTGCACTTTTAAACCCGCTGTTAGTTAGAGAAACATGTCTAATTGACTTAATTGCTTTATTTGCTTTAACTGCCTTATTTGTATTACGTGAAGCATGCTAGGTTAGAATTGTCTGTGTTACCTTATTATGAAGTTGAGTTTATTTGAGTATTCCTTGTGCCATTGTTATGTGTTTTACTTTTGGACCACGGGGCGACATCCTGTGAGATCCCCTGTACGCATTTATGATTTGAGCTGAAGTGCAGGATACCGAGAGATCCCCAGCATGTACATTGAGGATACCAAGAGATCCCTATCATACATTGAGGATACCAAGAGATCCACGGGATACCAAGAGATGACTATCAGACATTGAGGATACCGAGAGATCCTCGGGATACCAAGAGATCCCTATCATACAGTGAGGATACCGAGAGATCCTCGGGATACCAAGAGATCTCTATCATACATCGAGGATACCGAGAGATGCTCAGGATACCAAGAGATCCGTATCATACATTGAGGATACTGAAAGATCCTCGGGATACCAAGAGATCCCTAGCATATATTGAGGATACCGAGAGATCCTCGAGATACCAAGAGATCCCTGGCATATATTGAGGGTACTAAGAGATCCCGGGGATACTGAGCGGTCCCTGGTTATTTCCTTCTGATTGTTTTGCCTCTATTTCAGTTATTGAATTCCTTATTTTTTTGTATTAAATTTTTATAATTAGTTTTCAACTATACTGCTTATCTTATACTGTCATGTCTTATATTCTTTATTTTATCTTTGTAGGGCCCTGACTTCCTCATCACTACCCGACCAAGGTTAGGCTTGGCACTTACTGAGTATTGTTGTGGTGTACTCATGCCCCTTCTGCGCATGTTTTTCATGTGCAGATCCAGGTACTTTCACTCTGTCTTATCATCCTTGAGGCTAGGCGCTTCTGTAGAGATTTCGAGGTATATCTGTCGCATTCGCAGACCAAGGAGTCCCTTTCTATATTTCTGTATTAGTATAGCCCTTCAATATTCCCCTTTTGGTTAGACATTTCTGGAGTTTGAGCTTCTTATGTATCTCTTAGCTTGTGATTCATGGGTTTCCGGGTTTCGGGAAAATGTATTGGTTTTATGAGTTAATATTGTGAATACCGAGTGACACTTTTAAACACTGTTTTATTACTCTATTTTTGTTTTAAATTGTTTTATTCCGCAAATTTGGTTTATTATCCACATTTAGGCTTACCTAGTTGTAGAGACTAGGTGCCGTAACGATGGTTCACGGAGGGCGAATTAGGGTCGTGACAAGTTGGTATTAGAGCTCTAGGTTCATAGGAGTCATGGATCACAAGCAGGTTTATTAGAGTCTTGCTGATCGGTACGGAGACGTCTGTACTTATCTACGAGAGGCTATGTAACCGTTAGGAAAATTTCACTTCATTTGAATTCCTTGTTGTGCGAGATTTTTGATTTCACAATTCTAAGGTTCTATCTTCTATTCTATCATAGATGGTGAGGACAAGTGCTACCAGAGATGATTAGGCACCCGCGCCCATGCGAGAGTCGCCAGAAGTCAAGGACGCGCTCGTGGTGTGGCTAGGGTACTTGCGCGAGCTCCCACCGAAGTGCCACCAACAGTTCTGGATGGAGTCCAGGCACCGGATGCGCCTACCGCTACTATTGATCCAACACTTCCAGAGACATTAGCATAGTTCCTGAGTATGTTTGGTACATTAGTTTAGGCGGGGTTGATTTAGGTTATACCAACTACCTCACAAATTGGGGAAAGGACCCAAACTTCCTCTACCCCAACTCTAGAGTAGCGAGTTCTCATTGGTCGGGTTCCAGGTGTCATAGCGACATAGCCTGTGGTCCTAGTTCAGCAGATAGTGAGGACCTCTTGCCGATTAGAGGACGGGTGGGTCTAGGAGAGAGAGAACAGACGAGGTCAAGAGATAGAGTATAGGGAAGTAAGGAGACCTCGTAGACTAGAGAGACCCACTGGTCCTTATTTTGGAGGAAGAGTACGACATGGTAGAGGTTTTGTGGGTCAGCCAGCTCAGTTTGCATCTCAGATTTCACAAAGTGTTTCAGGTGTTCTGGGGTCTTGGAGTACCCGTACCGCATTGTTTCCACTGCCACATCCTCCCAGAGCTTGTTTTGAGTATGGTGACACACGCCATGTGGTGAGGGATTACCCTAGACTTAGGAGGTGTGCACCTCTACAGACTTCTTAGCCACAACGCGCTCCACAGAGTTCTCAGGCTATGATTACCGCACTAATTGCTACCCTACTTGCCCAGCTAGATAGAGGGGAACGATACGCTAGATATTCTGCTTTTCGTGTCCATACCGAGGCTACCGCCTCCGATTCTGTCAACACATGTATTGTCTTGGTTTGTCATAGAAATGCATCGGTTTTATTCGATCTAGGCTCCGCCTATCCTTATGTGTCTTCTTATTTTTCTCTGCATTTGGGTGTATCTCAGGATTCTTTGAGTTCCCCTATTTTGATTTCTACTCTTGTGAGAGATTCTCTTATTGTGGACTGCATTTATCGGTCATGTTTGGTTACTCTTAGTGGTTTTGAGACTATAGACGATTTATTGTTGCTCAGCATGGTAGATTTTGACATTATCTTGGGCATGGACTGGTTGTCACCCCATTATGCTATTCTTGATTGTCATGCCAAAACCGTGACGCTGGCTATTACAGGTGTACCTCATGTTGAGTGGAAGGTTACTTTATATCACACTCTCAGTAGAGTTATTTCTTTTCTTAAAGCTCAGCGTGTGGTTGAGAAGGGGTGTGACGCGTATTTAGCTTATGTGAGAGATGTCAGTATTGATACCCCTTCAGTTGATTCAGTTCCAATAGTACGGGATTTTTCCGATATGTTTCCAGCTGACCTTCCGGGCATGCTGCCTAATATAGATATTGATTTTGGCATTGATCTGTTGTCGGGCACTCAGCCCATTTCTATTCCTTCGTATCGTATGGCTCCTCCTTAGTTGAAGGAGTTGAATGATCAGTTATAGGAATTGCTTGGTAAGGGTTTTATTTAGCCTAGTGTATCACCTTGGGGTGCTCCTGTCTTGTTTGTGAAGAAAAAGGATGCTTCTATGCGTACGTGTATTGATTATCTCCAGTTGAACAAGGTTACAGTGAGGAACCATTGTCCTTTGCCTCGTATTATTGATCTGTTTGACCAGCTTCTGGGTGCACGTGTGTTTTCTAAGATTTATTTGCGCTCAGGTTACCATTAGTGGAAGATTCGAGAGCCAGATATCCCGAAGACTGCTTTCAGGACTCGGTATGGTCATTACGAGTTCCTTGTTATGTCATTTGGGCTGACCAATTCCCAACAGCCTTTATGCATTTGATGCACAGTGTGTTTCGGCCATATCTTGACTTGTTCGTCATTGTCTTTATTAATGATATTTTGGTGTATTCCTGGAATCAGCAAGATCATGAGCAGCACCCGAGGACTGTGCTTCAGACTCTGAGAGAGAAGAAGTTATATGCTAAGTTCTCGAAATGTGAGTTTTGGTTGGATTCAATGGCATTATTAGGCCACGTGGTATCGAGCGAGGGTATTCAGGTGGATCTGAAGAAGATAGAGGTCGTGCAGAGTTGGCTCGAACCATCCTCAGCTACCAAGATCCGCAGTTTCCTTGGCTTGGCGGGATACTACCATCATTTTGTGGAGGGGTTTTCATCGATTGCAGCCCCTATGACCAGGTTGACCCAAAAGGGTGCTCCGTTCTAGTGGACAGAGGAGTGTGAGGCGATCTTTCAGAAGCTCAAGACAGATTTGACTACAACCCTAGTTTTGATATTACCTTTAGGTTCGGGGTCTTATGCATTCTATTGTGATGACTCGAGGATTGGCCTCAGAGCAGTGTTGATGTAGGACGGTAGGGTGATTGCCTACGCGTCCAGACAGTTGAAGATACATGAGAAGAATTACCCTGTTCACAACCTTGAGTTAGCTGCCATTGTTCATGCCCTGAAGATTTGGCGCCATTATTTATATGGGGTTCCCTGTAAGATTTTTACTGACTATCGGAGCTTGCAGCACTTGTTCAAGCAAAAGGATCTAAATTAGCGCCAGAGGAGGTGGTTAGAGTTGCTGAAGCACTATGATATTAATATTTTGTATCACCCGAGCAAGGCCAATGTGGTGGCCGATGCCTTGAGTCACCGGGCAGAGAGTTTGGGGAGTTTGGCATATTTACTAGCATCAGAGAGGTTTATGGCGATGGATGTTCAGGACTTAGCCAGCGAGTTTGTAAGATTGGATTTTTCAGAGCCCAGAAGGGTTCTAGCTTGCGTGGTTTCTCGGTCTTTCTTTTTTGATCGTATCAGGGAGCGGCAGTATGATGACCCTTATTTGTTTGTCCTTAAGGATAATGTTCAGCACGGTGATGCCAAAGATATGACTATTGGTGATGATGAGGTATTGAGGATGCAGGGTCAGATTTGTGTACCCAATGTTGATGGGCTCCGAGATTTGATTCTAGAGAAAGGCCATAGTTCGTGGTATTCTATCCACCTGAGTGCCGCGAAGATGTATCAGGATTTGAGACAACACTATTGGTGGAGGCGGATGAAGAAAGATATAGTTGGATTCATAGCTCGGTGTTTCAACTGTTAGTAGGTGAAGTATGAGCACCAGAGACCGGGTGGGTTGCTTCAGCAGATAAAGATTCGGAGTGGAAGTGGGAGCGGATCACCGTGGACTTTGTAGTTGGGCTCCCACGGACTTTGAGAAAGTTCGATGCTATTTGGGAGATTGTGGATCGGTTGACCAAGTCCGCTCATTTCATTCCTGTGTGTACTACTTATCCTTCAGAGCAGTTGGCGGAGATTTATATCCGGGAGATTGTTCGTCTGCATGGTATTTCAATTTCCATCATTTCAGATATAGGTACACTGTTCAGATCACGGTTCTGGAGGGCCGTTCAGCATGACTTGGGTACTCTGGTGGAGTTGAGTACAACATTTCACCCTTAGACGGACGGACAATCCGAGCGCACTATTCAGATTCTTGAGGATATGCTCCATGCGTGTGTGATTGAGTTTGGAGGGTCTTGGGATCGATTCTTGCCATTGGCAAAGTTTGGTTACAACAACGGTTATCAGTCCAGCATTCAGATGGCACTGTATGAGGTTTTATATGGTAGGCGGTGTAAATCCCCGGTGGTTTGGTTTGAGTCAGGTGAGGCTAGGCTATTGGGCACACACAAAGTTTAGGATGATTTGGAGAAGGTTAAGGTGATTCAGGATAGGGTCCGCATAGCCCAGTCCAGAGAGAAAAGTTACGCGGACCGAAAGGTTCTTATGTTTCCTATATGGTTGGAGAGCTTGTTCTGCTTTGGGTTTTGCCTTTGAAGGGCGTTATGAAATTTGGGAAAAAAGGGAAGTTGAGTCCGAGGTTTACTGGCCCCTTTGAGATATTGAGGCATGTTGGGGAAGTTGCTTATGAGCTTGCCTTACCTTCCAGCTTGGCAGGAGTTCATCCGGTATTTCATGTTTTGATGCTCCGGAGGTATCACGGTGATCCGTCGCACGTGTTGGATTTCAGTTCAGTCCAGTTTGACAAGGATCTATCCTATGTTGAGGAGACGGTGGCAATATTGGACATGCAGGTTAGAAAGCTGAGGTCAAAGGACATTGCGTCAGTAAAGGTTTAGTGACGCGGTGAGCCGGTCGAGGAGGCAACCTGGGAGACCGAGCAGGATATGCGCCGCAGTTACCCTCATCTTTTCACTACTTCAGGTATGTCTTTATGCTCGTTTGAGGATGAATGAATGTTTAAGTGTAGGAGGATGTGATGACCCAGACGATCGTCTTAAAAATTAACGCCCCGATCCCCTATTAACTTCTTTTCCCGAGTTTATTTCTGCTATTTTGATTTGCCGGGATGTTCGGTTTTAAGTTTCGAAGAGTTTTGGGACATTTAGTCCCAAAATGAGAGCTTAAGTGTTGGAAAGTTGACCGTAGTCGAAATAATATGAAGATAGCCTCGGAATGGAAATCCGATGGTTCCGTTAGCTCCGTTGGGTGATTTCGAGCTTAGGCGCATGATCAGATTGTGTTTTGGAGGTCCGTAGCTAATTTAGGCTTGAAATGCTGAAAGCCGAATTTTTGAAGTTTCCGGTCCGATA